>NC_137070.1:5677402-6087402 GCF_032717465.1 Coenobita brevimanus | reverse complement strand
ATCCCAACGTGCCCTGGAATCCAGTGTAGGGTGACGGAGGTGCCTCTGTTCGTGAGGAGGGAGGCGACTGAGTATATCTCCGTTAATAGAGAAACGTTGTCACCGCAGGAGAAGGAGCGCAACCCCTGAAGGGATGACAAGGAGTCTGTGTGGATGACGACCCGCCGTTGCTAGTTAAGTTGTGCGTGGTGTAATGCACCAAGTATGGCAACTAACTCAGCCTGGAAGGCAGAGACCCCAGAGGAGAGTCGCCAAGATTAAATATGGTGCCCTAGAACAAACGCAGACCCGGCGGATCCGTCAGCGCACACAGATCCATCTGTGTAATAAGTGACAGATTCAGGGGAATCGAGAGCAGCCATCCTGCTGAGGCCCTCCTGTCGAAGAAGGGCAGGGATGGAAGCACGTGGGTGAGCTACAGTGGGGCAGTGGATTTCATGTGGAAGGGGGGCCCATGGTGGTGGATCGGTGAAACCAGGGTAGGGGGAGTCGGGTTCCCTACAGATGTCAGAGGCAGCTCCAAAGGCTATGCACCAAGGTGGCAGTGGTGCGAGCCCAATCGTGCTCTGGATGAGGGTCACATGGGCGGCTTAAGAGGCGTCTGAATAAGGCTGAGACTGGAAGGTTTGGTCATCGTTGGACTAGATGGAGGGTGGTAACTGTAGCCCAGAGAGCAATACGACGCTCCAAGGACGGCAAACCACCCTCAGCCCTTAAGTTGGCAATCCGAGTCCACCGGGGAGCTCCCAACATGACTCTCAGGGAGTCGTTTTTAAGGACTTCTAGTGACCTTCTGGATAGGGAGGCAAGGCCGGTCAGGCATATGGCGCTGTAATCCACAATCGAGTGGACAGCATGAACATAAAACGTTCTCAGGACCTTAAAGGATGCTCCTAGGCTGCATTGTGATAGATACCTTAGGGCAGCAGTGCGGGTGGCAGCACGCTTCCGCAGGTATCTGACTTGTTTCTTGAAGGTTAGACCACTGTCGACCTAGACTCCGAGATATTGGTGGAGAGTTACGATGGAGAGTTGGTGGCCACCAAGCAACAATGGGAATTCTGGTGGGTGTAAGCCAAAGGGCAGGCACTTGGTTTTTTCGAAGTTGATCTTCAAACCAAGCTCAGTGCACTTTGCGTGAAGTTTAGGAAGAGCAGAAAGGGCTTGAGTGTAACAATCTCTCCTCATGAAAACTAGGGCCAGGTCATCGGCATAGCAGAGTAGAGTCACCCCCTGTCCGTAATCGACTGTGAGGAGTCCCTCAACTAGGACATTGAAGAGCAGCAGGCTTATGACGCTCCCCTGAGGCATGCCGTTGCTATGGTGGTAAAAAAAGGAAAGATGCCCCTGGAAACGGACCCCTGCTTGACGGACTGCGAAAAAATCTCCCACCCAGGTGAGCAATTTACCCCCTATTCCTCTCTCAGCTAGAGCAGCCTGGATGACGACTGGGTGAGCCAGTTCAAAGGCCTTCTCAAGGTCGAGGAAGACAGCCATTCCCCTTCCCCCTCTGAGCTCCCCGAGGAGGGATGCTAGGCAGTGGGTGGCACTCCTGCCATGGTGATAGGCAAAGATCCTCGGGTGTAGAGGGCCCAGGCACCAGGAAAGGCGAGCTCGCACCTCCCTCTCCGCCATCTTAGCAACACAGCTAAGAAGAGAGATCGGGCGCATGGCAGTAGGGTCGCGAGGTTTAGGGATCGGGTGGATGATGGCTGTCTTCCACGACCTTGGTAAGCAGCCCTGAGACCACGAGAGGTTGAGCAGATCAAGAAGGCCATCTTTCCCAAAATCTCCAGCATGTGATAACAGAGAGTAGGTTAGCCCGTCGAGCCCAGGAGCAGTGTCTCCTCTGTGCTGCAGCGCTTTATGCAGTTCCCTGCTGGTGAAGGGAACATCGGCGGGGTCAGGCCTTTCACAGGCAGTTTGAATTGCTGCAAGACGAGAGGTAGACAACTGCTCCTGCTTGTCTCTAATGGACTGTGGAAGATTGTGGGAAGCAGAGCGATCCGTGAAGTGTTGAGCGAGACGGCTGGCTTCAGCAGCTGGGCCAGGGTGAGAGGGAGGACGGGGGGACGTGGATCAGAGATAGACCGGATTCTCCTCCACATCTCCCTGAGAGTGGAGTGAGAGTCTAAGGTCCTGCACCATCTGATCCGCGCCTCCTCCTCCTTCAGCCGGCGTTTTTCTGACACGACGTGTTGCGTAACAGCAGCAAGGTGTCGGCGGTGCGGGGATGTGTGGCGCCGCCAGTATTGCTTTCATGCAGCGTTGAGTCTGTGGTTAAGTTCCTTGACCCTGTCGCAGTAGATCCAGCCGACTCGGTAATGCTTCTCGAAACGTCGCTGTTGCGGGATGGATATGGAGGCGGCCTGTGCAAAAGCACTGGCAACTTGATCTGCTCTACCCTCGAGGTCCAGGACGGGAGGGGAGGGCTAAAAAATGGTGGATAAGGCCCTGGCAAAGGCAGCCCAATCAGCTTTGCTGAGGTCCCATCTCAGTGGGGGAGGTGGGGGTGGGGGGAGGGGTGTGAGTGGCAGCCTGATCTGTATGGCAAAGTGATCGCTGGCTAGGCACGGGTGAAGCGACCATTGCGCCGAGCCAGCAAGGGGGGTGGAGGTGAATGACAGATCCAGGCGTCCTCCCCGAATGTGGGTGGGTTCTTGAATGTTGTTTATTAAGGAGACACCTTCCATCTCCTTGAGAACGAGAGAGATGTGCCGTCCTGCCTCGTTGGATGGAAGGGGCGATGCAAGAATGTCATGATGGGCATTAAAGTCGCCCCCGATAAAGACAGAACGGGAGGCAGCGTGGGAGAACACCTCTCCCACATCAAGAGTGCCCCCCTGGCTTTTGTAGACATTGTACACAGTTAGTGAGGAGGATGCCAGGTGTAACACAACACCTTGCACCTCTACACCTGGTCCACAAAAAGGCAGGGGGTCACAAACAGTGTGGGGGACGTGATCTTGGACGAGAATGGCACATCCTCGTGTGACTCCACGTTTGTAGGGGAGGAGATTGGAGGTGTATCCAGGTAGCCAAAAGGAGGAACTGTCGGGGAGTAAGGTCTCCTGCAGGAGGAAGACGTGGGGCTGATCCCTGGCGACTGTCTCCTGCAGGAGGGGGAGCTTGTGTCTGATCCCCAAACAGTTCCACTGTATTAGTCGGATGTCTGCAGGGTTTGCTTGCAGTTCATGGGGGGCAGGGGGCTGTCGCCCGAGAGGGAGGCTGGGGCCTCGACCACAGTGTCGACTGCCACTGGTGCTGGCGCTTCCTGTGATGGGGTGGGTCGGAGACAAGGCTCCTGAGCCCTCTGGGATGAGGTAGCGGTGATTCGAGGCTGTGCCCTCCGTCTCGGGCGAGCTGCCCTGCGCGGTGGGGGGTTGGTAGTCTCTGGAGGGGGTGCAGGCTGAGGTGTGCCGCTTCATTTCTTTTTGATGGGCAGATTGATGATTCCATCGATTGCGGCTGAGACAGGGGCTTTGGAGCACGTTATGCCCAGGCATTGGCTGATCCCCACAACTAGGGCCTCGGCTATCTGTTTCCCAATGGAGTGGAGCTCCTCGAGGGTGAATACAGGCTCCTGCTGAATGGGAGCCTGGGAGGGACTGTGAGTGGCCCCGGCTGATGGGTGCTGCGGTGGCGAGCCTGGACAATGTACCTCTGCAGTCGTGATGACCTGGGTGAGAGCAGGGGGTGGGGGGACTGCTGTCGTGGTGCATAGCGGTGGGCTCGGCGTGGTAGGCAGCAAAGGTAATTCTGCCTCGCTGGTGGCTGGGACTTGCTCCGTGGGGCGGCGCTGTTGGCCCCAAACGAAGGTACCTGGAGGGGCTGGAGTCAGGCTGATGGCCTGCTGCTCCTGTACCCATGCCACTTGTTGTTCGCGCCCTTTCAGTACTCTTCTTGTTCTGGCTGGGCAACTGGGGTGCCAGGCATGGTGCGATCCTGAGCAGTTGGGGCATCGGGAAGTTACAGGCTGTTTTGTTTTCAGCCTTGCCAGGCACTGCTCGGTGTCGTGGCTGGCGCTGCAAATGCCGCATACTAGGGGGCGGTGGCAGTTGGCCCTGTGGTGTCCGTATCTTTGGCACCTGTAACAACGGAGCGGCTCTGGCGTGAAGGGGCGCAGGTGGAATTCGCCCCAGTTCCCTAGATCGAGGGAAGGTATTAGCGGGCCCCTCAGAGTGACTGTGACCTGAAGGGTCTCTTCCCGCGTGCGCTGATTTTGGCAGCGCTTGGCCTCCTCCACTAGGGGGTGCTGTAGGAGGATCCCCACCAGCATACACCTGGGGTAGCCCATGACAGTGGCCTTGGTAAGCTGTTCGCCCCTTTGTAGCGCTACAATCTTCAGAGGTGGGGCCTCGTCCTCCGCCAATGCGCTCAGTAGCAGGTAGGTCTCCTCGTCCCGGGGGATAAGGACGCAGCTGTCGTCGCGGGCGTAGCGGTTCGTGATGGCTAGTCCCTTTAGGTGGCTTTCGAGGGCTTGTACCGAGCTGTAGCTGGTCGTGAATCTCGGTTGGACTGGGACACGAAAGGCCGGGAAGTTGGAAGGGGGTGGTGGAGGAGGCCGGACTGAGACCGAGGGGCGTGGCGCAGAAGGGGGCCTCTGAGGAGCTGAGGGGCATGGTGCAGGTGGGGGCTGCTGGGGAGCAGTCATGCATCTGGCCGGGATTCGATCGTTTCCCTATGTCGCTCGCAATTTTTTGTGAGACACGAGGGTCCAACCCTCTTCATCAGGAGAGTTAACAGCAGAGGTGCCTGGGGGGACAGTTTCCTTGGCAGCAGTGGTGGCCTCTGTGGCGCTGTCGCGTGCTCGAACACCCGGCTGGGCCTTGGCAGTAGGCTGTGGTGCACTTGCAGAGGGGGGGCAAGGCGGTCGCTTGTGAGTACTGGAGGAGCTGCGAGTTACTTCGGGAGAAGCCTGGGAGCCTGAAGAGGTGGGAGTTGGGGCAGACGTAATCCCATCCATGGTTTCGTGAATTCGCGTGATCTTAGCTCGCGCGAACGAGGACGTGGTGGTAGCAGCATACCGTGGGTGTGCTGCAGGTCCGTTAGGCCTGGGAGCGGGGGGAGCAGTGGGGGGGGCCCTGGAGGAGGATGAGGAGGAGCTACTGGAGGAGAGCTTACGCTCTCGCTTCTCCCCGGTAGTGGGCTTGGGAGGGGGTGGCCTCGAAGGTGGGGGGGGGGCAGGCCCCTTGGGCCTGGAGGTGCATGCCACCTTCATGGCATAGGCACCGGGCAGTGCAGAAAATGTAAAGGCAACTCAAGACACACACACAAAAAAAAAAAAAAAAAAAAAATGATAATTAATTTACTACAATATGCGCTCAATTCGTCTGTTGGGTTGACGGAAACAAGTCAACTCAACAGTAGACAGGTGAGCAGAATTGAAGCAAATTAATTATATAGGAATTTAATTTAATCTCAACCTGAGCAAATATATCAGTGTGAACTAATTTGTTAAATATGTCAGAACACCTGGACAGACCTACGCAGGAGAAAAGTAAATTAAATAAGAACACAACGGTAATGCTATTTAGTTTAGAAAAACTAGGTTAGGTGAGTCACGGAACTAATTTGCAATACAAACTAATTCCTCAGACAGACCTAACAAGTTAGTGTAAACTAAATATAAGACTGAGCAAAGGGAAGCCAAGAGCACAATACTAAAGTGATATTTAGTTTAGTAGAACTATGCTGGGGCAGCCACAGAACTAACTTGCAATGCAAATTAATTCCTCAGAAAGCCACAGCAAGTAAAAAAAAAAAAAAAAAAGGCAGAGAAAAAACCCTACAGTGACGGGGGGGGGGTTCCCCGTCCTCTAAAGGACGTCGAGGAAAGACCCGTCACTACCCCGTGAGGGACTTACCTAACCCTAGCACTAACAGAAAATGCCGCCCTCACCGCCTCCTATAACCAGGCCCTAAAGGCCCCCCTTCATGGAAATGCCCTGCGGCACTCCTTCGGGGATCAGCGTCGTACTACGGTGAGGGACACTAACGGCAGGCCGAGAAAAATGCGAGAACGAAAACTCCCTAGAGCAAGAGCAGGGCTCTTTAAAAAGGCAGGGAGAAACACTGTGCAGTGGAGAGAAAACACACAGCTCTAGCAGCACCAGCAAAGGCCGATCACAGCTCCCGTGTCGAGCAGTGGTGATGAGGAAGCAAGCAAGCCTCGAAGACAACACCAAAACAGGACCGCGTGGAGATAGAAGCAGGCACAAGGCAAGAGCTGGAGTGCTGGGAGACACAGCACGACTGCAGCAGCGCGAAGATGACCCCGCTCGCCAACCACCCTTATATAACCCAGTGCAAGTACTAACCTTATCCATCTAACCATGATTTCAGGCCTAGGCCCCACCCCAGTTCCCAGGAGGCCAATCCTAGAGAGGCGTCGTAGCCAGGTCACGCCTCAGGGCATGCCAAATTTTGCAAGCAAACCAGGAATTGCATCGGAAAAGCATGAACAGTAAATCACTGCCATGTACATCACACCCCGACCACTCACACACCGCCAGTCCTGGGACAGGCGACATAAAAGGCCACTGCCAGGCGCGGCGCGCCAACACTCTCGCTCTTCTCGCTCCCTCAGTCACGCTCGGCCATGGCTCGTACCAAGCAGACTGCACGTAAGTCCACTGGGGGCAAGGCCCCTTGCAAGCAGCTGGCCATCAAGGCCGCTCGCAAGTCCGCCCCTGCCACTGGCGGCGTCAAGAAACCCCATTGTTACAGGCCTGGCACTGTGGCCCTGAGTGAGATCCGCTGCTGCCAGAAGAGCACTGAGCTGCTTATAAGGAAGCTGCCATTCTAGCATCTCGTCCGTGAGATTGCCCAGGACAAGACTGACCTGCGCTTCCAGTCCTCTGCCGTCATGGCTCTGCAGGAGGCGTCTGAGGCCTATTTGGTTGGTCTCTTTGAGGACACCAACCTGTGTGCCATCCACGCCAAGCATGTAACAATCATGCCTAAGGACATCCAGCTGGCCCGCCGCATCCGTGGCGAGCGCACCTAAGGCGAGAGACCCCTCACCTCGATCGAAAGAAATCTCGGCCCTTTTCAGGGCCAAAACCCTTCTTCAAAGAGAGATGATGACAGACCCTCAGTTTAGGTTTCCATATATCAGCTATTGCGTTTCCGCAGCGAAGCATGCACACACACACACACACACACACACACACACACACACACAGACGAATTAACTCCATTACTTACATGCATTGATTCATTTTTTTTTTTTAATCACTCATTTACTTTTTTTTTTTTTTGAAGGGGGGGGAATACTTGCCTATTCGTTTATTACTTTTATTGATCTTTTGTTCACGTCGCAGTTTTTGTTTTCGTTATTTGCCTGTTTCTTTTACTTGCTCATCGATTCACTCACGCCCTCATAAAGGTACACAGGTTTGCACAACGAGAAAGGCATTCCCGCTGCATATTAAGAGATGCTCTCTATCCGTCATGAATGCACGGTGAATTCTTCAGTTACTATGCTGGAGAAAAAAAAAAAAAAAGTGAACCTGAACCCATCGATTTTCGCCTGCAGTTGTACTCGTGTATGTATGTTTATACTCTACCTATGTATTTGTGTGTCTTTGTGAGCATGTATGTCTGTGTGCACGGACGTATGAGGACACACACACACAATCATTCATTTCCTTTTTTTGGGGGGGAGAGGGGCAACTTGCCTATTCGTTTATTTCTGAAATGCGTGGCTTTGACAGACACACATACAGTACTCCGGAATATTCCGGAGAATACCGTAGTATCCCCGACATCGAGGCGAACCAGAAGCAGCGGAGTTCGCCCTCAACAATGCCGACACCCCCACTCGGACCCCACGGGGTAGCCGCCGCCAGCCACCACCACTCCGGGCAACAACGACGTATGTCAGCCCGGGCCGTGCGCCCCTGTGACACTCAACCACCACGCCGCCGCCACCGTAGGCGAAAGACACTACCTTCGCGTGGCGGAATCACCAATTTAGCTAGGGGTGGAGTCAGAAACAATACTCCAGGCAGCGCCCCTCAGGTAGAGACGATCTATGGTCGCTCCCACAGTGAACAGGTAGAGACGATCTATGGTCGCTCCCATAAAACCCCGGTAGAGACGATCTATGGTCGCTCCCATAAAACCCCGGTAGAGACGATCTATGGTCGCTCCCACAGTGAACAGGTAGAGACGATCTATGGTCGCTCCCATAAAACCCCGGTAGAGATGATCTATGGTCACTCCCATAAAACCCCGGTAGAGACGATCCATGGTCACTCCCATAAAACTCTGGTAGAGACGATCAATGGTCGCTCCCATAACACCCAGGTAGAGACGATCAATGGTCGCTCCCTTGGCCCTTCGGTTGAGACGATCAACGGTCGCTCCCACAGTGCTCGGGTAGAGACGATCGATGGTCGCTCCCCCAAAATCCGGGTAGAGACGATCAATGGTCGCTCCCCCAAAATCCAGGTAGAGACGATCAATGGTCGCTCCCCCAACGCTCAGGTAGAGACGATCAATGGTCGCTCCCTTAGCCCTCCGGTCGAGACGATCAATGGTCGCTCCCCCAAAACTCGGGTAGAGACGATCAACGGTCGCTCCCCCAAAGCCCAGGTAGAGACGATCAATGGTCGCTCCCTTGGCCCCCCGGTAGACAATCAATGGTCGCTCCCCTAAAATCCAGGTAGAGACAATCAATGGTCGCTCCCCCAAAGCTCAGGTAGAGACGATCAACGGTCGCTCCCTCAGCACTCCGGCAGAGACGATCAATGGTCGCTCCCACAATATTCGGGTAGAGACGATCAATGGTCGCTCCCCCAATGTCCAGGTGGAGACGATCGATGGTCGCTCCCAGGGTGTAGTGAGGAGAGGGACGTCTCCACAACCGGAGGTTGAACTCCAGGGGTCTCTCTCCAGAATATCTCAGAGAGACCTCCCTGTTTCCCCCGGCCTCTGTTCTCTACGCGTGGCCTTCGAGCAGACACACCTGTCGGGCCCCGTGACAGCCGCTGCCGCAGCCCTCCCCTGACGGCGCCCCTGGTCGTGGGAGACCGCAGTCTGTCGCCTCTTCCGGTCCGCCCTAGGACACCCGGGCGAGACCTCATCACGCCCCCGCGACGCCGGGACCTGACCCAGAGGTTCCTAGACCTCTTCGGCCCCAGTCCTACGGGCCTTACGCCGGAGCCCAGTCCGGAAACCCCCGGACGCGAGAGGACGCCCTCGCGAGTCGCCCCGTGCCCTCTCGGCTCGCCCCGCCCTGACGACGCCCTCAGTCCGACCGGATCACCGATGACGTGTCCTTGTTTCTCTCCATGAGGAAATACGAGTGACCCTGTAACAATCGTGAAGTACAGGTTAAGTGTGACTCCCTTTCTCTTAGAATAAGTATTGTGCAGTAACTTTATGTAATCTCCATTGGGGTAAATCCAAACACAATATCCAGTTGAAGGACGAGAATGTGGGTTGAGACCTAAAGTGAAAATACGTGAGAGTGTCACCCCGAATCTTTCTAAAGACATATCTCTAGAACCCGAAGAAAGACTAAAATATTATTGGAGTTCTATTGGCTAGTCTCTAAGTAATATGGTGGAATAATATTTACGAGTATTCCGACTTTGTTACGCGTTGTGAAGCGAGAGTCTACATATCATACCTAGGAGATGTGTAATGAATAAGTTTGTGCCTACAGAAACCTATTTCCACCAAAACATCAAGGAAGGCGAGTATTAACGATATTCCCCTCCTCCGCACGCTATTCCTAAAAACTCTCTCCATTCCTCGCTCCCGCTCTTAAAGCCAAAGTAAGAATCAGAGTTATTTGTCAAAGAATCTTCGCCAACAGAAAAAACCTAAACTCCCTTGCTAATATCGGGCATCCTTCAATATTACCATAATTGTCTCCTCGCCGTTTTAAGTCACTCTCCGTGTCTCCCCTACCTCCTCCTGGTGGATCACAAACCCCCCCCCTCCCTCCTCACGCGCTCCGCGCGCACCTGTAATTACTGCACTCCTAGTACTAAGATTTGTTGTATTGTCATTAGTATCTAGAAAGCTAGTATCCTGCGAGATACACAATATTTTAGATAAGGTTTTTGTATTGCTCTATATTGTGATGTAATATCTGCTGAAGTGTCCTGTGTCTGACTATAGTAATATACGTGTATGGTGTTGCCGAAGGTTTTCATGTCCTACCTCTCTTTATTGCACTAGCTCCGGTCTCGAAAGAGGACCCCGCTCCACGTTGGGTGAAATAGGTACGAGAAGTCGAGCCTAATTCAACCCAGCATTACAATTTCTTTTGTTGATCTGTTGTTCACGTCGCAGTTTTTGTTGTCGTTATTTGCCTGTTTCGTTTACTTCCTGATCGATTCAGTCACGCCCTCATAAATGTACACAGGTTTGCACAAGGAGAAAGGCATTCCCGTTGCATATTAGGAGAGTCTCTGTACCCGTCATGAAGGTTTGACAGTGGCCGCGAACGCACGGTAAATCCTTCAGTTAATATACTGAGAAAGAAAGAAAGAAAAAAAAGTGAACCTGAACCCATCGATTTTTACCTGCAGTTGAGCGTGTGTATGTATGTATGGATGTTTATACTGTACGTGTGTGTGTGTGTGTGTCTTTGTGAGCATGTATGTCTGTGTGTACGGACATATGAGGGCTTGTGTGTATGTGAGCATGACTTAGTGTGTACGTACATGTAGGTCACTGCGTACACAGTATAAATGTATTTGTGCACATGTGTTGGTGTATGTACGTACAGATTGTAGACTGACATGAATATGCATGATACGATGTCATGCATGTATTTACTGTACGCCTGTTGAGTGAGTTGGTTGGTACAGTCGGCCTAAGAAGTGCCGGCGGAGTATCCAGAAGTTTTCGGTCAGCGATAGTGTCCATACTCTTCCTTATATCTGTACGAGGTGAAACCTAATACGTAAAATTGTTACAAAAAACAATAAATCCATGACCAGTTATCTGTATATTTCAAAATTATTGTAGGAAGCAGTTGGTTAGTTACGATCATAGGAATTCCTAAACGGAACAAACTGATATTTCACAACTGGCGCTCAGGAAGAGTCGGGAATAATTATTTTGTGGAGTTCAAATCTAGCATGGTAACAGGCAGTGATTTTTGGGTAGCGTAAGACTGAACCAAAGGGAGCTTCAGTAAACATTGGAAATGTTGAATTATTAGTTATAAAATAATTTCCGTTACAATACGAGGGAATAATTTCAAGTCATTTATTTCCGTTTCCAATGTCTCCATGGACAACGACAGAAAGCGGGAAGGAGGCGTAAGCCAGTAAGCTATTTTAAATGTTTCGATCAACACGCACGAAAGGAGATAACATTCACTCAAGGACATGCAGTTATTACACTGCCTTTGGCCAGTTTCCCATGAAAAAAATCTCAGGATTATTTCATATAAGACAGAGGGCTATCGGTGAAAGAAGTATTAAAAAAAAAAAAAAAAAAAAAGGCCTACCGTACATCAGAGTCGGAGCTCCTTGGAGAATGCTACCTTCTGTCAGTGTCTGATATCCTCAGTGGATAATCGATTCGCAAGAGTGATAAAATGCAGAGGTTCATAAACAAATGATTAATTTCAAAACTTTCAAATAAGCATTTTCTGTTGAGCAGGACATTAGAGTTTATTTAAGAAAGAAAGAAAGAAAAAAAAAAACAGTGACTGGGAGTTATAGGCGTACTGGCCACCGCGCGCGAAGTTAATACATTTCACATTCATTCAAATCGGGAAAGATAACTAAGTGTTACCATCTAATATATCACTGCCTCCTGTTATTCATTTTACATCATTATTTGCGCGATATAATATATACGTTATTTGGCATGACGTGATGAAGGCATTGAATGTTTACCTTATATTCACTGTTTTCATAGAACGTATGGCAGTGGAGAGTGACCGAAGCAATCTGACTCTGTGCCGTCACTTCTTGGGACGACGGTACGTTGTTGTTGGTTCTCCAGATGAATAAGAAGGCCCGCACGCCCATATTTACTCTTTTATTTTGTCGCTATTGTTTTAACCCCCAGCCCTAGTTCAAAACATTTCGATTGTGCCTACGTGCCCATCCCAAACCACCGTTGCCGAAAAGAAAGAAAGAAAGAAAGAAAAAGACATGAAGGGAAAAAAAGAAAGAAAGAAAGAAAAAGGTCGATAAACCAGAGTTCCTGAGAGGATACTTTGTAAGTCTGTCTTTCCCCTTTTTATCGAAAATCTTGTGGCTCCGATTGGAGCCGGAAATGTTGAAATGGCCAAGAGTGTAACCTCTCTACTTTGAGGAGGTGTACCTGGTGACAGCCTTGGTGCCTTCAGACACGGCGTGCTTGGCCAGCTCGCCAGGGAGGAGCAGCCTGACGGCCGTCTGGATCTCCCGGCTGGTGATGGTTGAACGCTTGTTGTAGTGTGCCAGGCGTTAAGCCTCTGCAGCAATGCGCTCGAAGATGTCATTCACGAAAGAGTTCATGATAGACATCGCCTTGGAGGAAACGCCGGTGTCAGGGTGGACCTGCTTGAGCACTTTGTAGATGTAGATGCTGTAGCTCTCCTTCCTCCTACGCTTCTTCTTCTTGTCTCCCTTGGCAATGGCCTTCTGGGCCTTGCCAGCCTTCTTAGCAGCCTTTCCGGAGGTCTTGGGTGGCATGGCGTCGCTGACGAGTCAGACGGTATTACTACTACTATGTGCACGGTGCGGGAGCGAGCGAGAGACTGAGTCGACATGGGGGTTTTTTTTTTTTTTTTTTTTTTTTTTTTTTTAAGGAAGGTGGGTGAAGGAAGTGGGAGAAGGGGAAGGGAATAGAGGGAAAAAAGAAGGAAGGAGGAGTGGAAAGATGGTGGGCTGGCCACCTTGCTTTTTTTTTTTTTTTTAATGGTTTGTTTAATTGATTGACTTTTTGTTTGAGTCGTTTTAATGTTTGTAATTGATTGATTTTTTGTTTGAGTCATTTTAATGTTTGTTTATTTATTTATTTATTTATTTATTTATTTGGTTGATTAGTTGTTTGAGTAATTCTGTTGGGTATTACTGTTGTCATTATTATTATGTTGTCATTGTTGTTTCCTGTTGTTATTTATTTATTTATTTATTTGGTTGATTAGTTGTTTGAGTAATACTGTTGGGTATTACTGTTGTCATTATTATTATGTTGTCATTGTTGATTCTTGTTGTTTCTGGCTAACTAGCTAGCTAGTTTGGTGTTGTGGTGTTATTACGGTAGGAGGATCGTGGTGTGAATTCTTAGTAGATGGGATTGGGGATGGTTGTAATGGTTTTTAAGCTGCTTGGGAACCATTTATGAATGGATAGGTTTCCCTCGTCGATGGTGTTTTTAAGGTTGGTGTATAAATCTGGGTTTTGTTCTTCAATTTTTTGCCATATCTTTCTTGCTTGTAAGTATAGCCTGATGTTTAAGGCTTTAGTTTTGGTGATGTCGTGTATTTGTTCAGTGTTTAGTGTGTAGGGATAGTGTTGGTTCGTGGCGAATCTGAGTGCTTTGTTTTGTATTATCTGGAGTTTCTTAAGTTGAGTGTTGCTGAAGGCATGTGTAGGTATGGGGGGATATTCTAATATGGGGAGGACCAAGGCTTTCACCAGGTGTGTTTTTATTTTAATGGGCATGTTTTTAAATTTGTAAAGCCTGCATAGTGCTCCTGTTGCCTTTTGTATTCGGTCTTTTATGCTTCCAAGGTAGCCTTTGGAATTGATCTTGAATCCAAGCATTTTTCCTTCTTCCATAAACTCTACGATTTCGTCATTGATAACTAATGGTTCTTTTCGTGTGTTGGAGAGTTGGATTATCGAAAATTTGTTTATATTAGTTTTGATTTTCCATTTTCATTCGTAGGAGTTTATTCTTTCGACATCGAGTTTAGTTTTGTAGTTCATGATGTTTCTGGAGGGACCAGGGTAATGTATGATTTGGGTTATGTCATCGGCAAAGCTGATGTTAATGCCGTGTAGAGCAAGGGGGGGTGTCGTTAGTGAAGATTGTGAAGAGGGTTGGGGATAGCACACTACCCTGAGGGACACCACAGCCCAAGACAAAGCTTGCACCTGTGTAGTTTTTTATCTTTATTTTACTTCTTCTGTCATCTAAGAAGTCGCACAGAAGTTTTTCAGTGATGGTGGGGAGGTTGAGGTTAAGTATTTTGAATTTAAGGCCTAGGTGCCATACTTTGTCGAAGGCCTTAGTGATGTCCCTAAGGACTATATGACATTGGCCTTTGTTTGACTTGTTGATAGCTATTTGCTCTGTTGCAAGAGCAATAGCATGGGTGGTGCCTCTAGAGAATCTGAATCCATATTGGTTTGTATTGTAAAGGTTGTGGCTTTCGAGATGCAGTTGGAGTCTTTTGTTAATGAGCCTCTCTAGAATTTTGCCAGGAACTTCTAATAGGGAAATTGGTCTATAATTTTCCACTAAATGGGTGTTTTTGTTTTTTTTCGGAATTAATTTTATAGTGGCTTCCTTGAACCGGTCCGGGAAGTAGCCTGCGGAGATGGATGCATTAAATATTTGTACTAGTGGTTTTATGGCCGTGTTAGGGAGGTTAGCTAGGATGGTTTTATTGAAGCCACTTTCCCCAGGGCAGGTCTTTTTCATTTTTTTAATGATGGAAGTGATTTCCTCGTCCATGATGGGGGAGGTGAAGATAGTATCAGAGTCTAGTCTAGAGGGGTCTGCTGTGTGGTATGGGATGATCCTATTGATGTTGTCGTTTAGAAATGTTCTAATGTTGTTTTCGTGCATTTGGTTGTTTGGATTAATACCATTTTCTTGAAAGATGGTTTCCCAGTGATTCTTGTGTGCGGTTTCTTTTTCTCTAGGGGTGTATTGTCTGTTGCCACGAGGGTCCAATATATAGTGTGGGTCGGGGTCAGGGTAGCATGTAAGGTGTTTAATTTTTCTCCAGAAGGTGGGGCGGTCTCTGTATGTGTTGGCAATGTTTGTAATGGTGTTGGACCAGTGTGTGTTGTGTTCTGATAGGAGTGATGAATGTAGTTGGGCCTGGAGTGTTTTGTAGTGTCTGAAATGTGCACGTGTCCAGCCATGTAATTGGGAGTGATTTCTGAGGGCGTTGTATTGGTTAATCAAGATCTGTGTGTCTCTGTTGTGTCTGGGGTGTGTAATTGTTCTGTGTGTGGTTGTGGGGATGTTGTTATTGATGGCGGATTGAATGGTGGAGTACCAGTGTTCAAGGGACTGGTCAATGTCTTCCAGGGTTCCGTTTTCTAGGTTGGGAAAGTCGGTAAAGGATCTGTTTAAGTCAAGTTTGAAGTTCTCCCAGTTAGCCATGGAGAAGTTGGGTCTGGGTGGGCTGGGAACGTAAACTGGGGCAGTAGAGATGGAAGCAATAATGGGTGTGTGGTCACTGGTAGTGAGAGGTCCTGGGGTGAAAAGGATGTTGTGGTATGCTGCAGGATTGCATAAGGCTATGTCAGGGGTGGTGGTGGAGTTGTGTGCGTAGTATGTGGGGAAGTGGGGGCCTATGAATCTTAGTGTGGTGTCGGTGATTAGTCTTGCTAGTTGCATTCCTACGGTGTTTGTGTTTCTGTTTCCTAAGAGGTGGTGTTTTGCATTGAGGTCTCCAATGAAATATACAGGGGTATTCCTTCTGAAGAGGTTGACAAAATCTGGGGTTGGTAAGTAAGGTCGGCTGGGGGGGAGGTATGCTGTTGCAATGATGATTTTTCCTGTGTGTGTGTGTGGATTTCGGTGGCAATCATGTCGGAAATGAAATTGTCAAGTATTTTGAATTGGATGTTATTTTTAACTGCTATTGCAGTTCCGTCCATGGGGCGGTTGAGGTAGTTCCTTTTGTGGGTTGAGTAACCTGGGATATGTAGGGGGGTTTGTGTAGTGGTGCCATGGCTGTTAATCAGTATGATGTCTGGGTCTATGTTTCTGTATGTGTTACTAAGGCCGATCCTCCTTCCGGGCCAGTTGAGTACATTGTGTTGGAGTATTTTCATTTTAGTGTCTCTTGGGTCTAGTGTGGGCGGTTTGGGATGTTAGGGCATGTTGGTCTTGACCTTCTAATAGGTATCTTTCCTCTGTAGTGTTTGTGAGTCTGATAAGAGGTTGGAAGTTTTCATATTTCTCAGTGATAATTCTTATTTCGTTCATTGCTGCATCCTGGTTCATTGTTGTGTTGTGCTTTTTTACCATTGCTTTTTTCTCTTTGACTGCTTTGATTAGTTCACGTGATTTGAATTCTTTGTTGGATCTCCAGATTGAGGGGAGAACTGCCACTTATACTTCAAGGTGGGAATCTAGGTCATCTTCCTCGTTTTCCTCATCAGAGGGTTCGGTGTTATCATCAGCTGGTGGTGTGATGGTGGTTTCGGTTTCCTTTTCCTTTTCTGTTTCTTCAGGGCGTGCGTCAGGTGTGGGAGGGGAGATGGGGGTTGCTGTTGTGCCTTCAGATACTTCAGTGGAGGTGAGGCTTATTTGATTGGGTTTTGATGGTTTCATGGTATTATTTGTGGGAGGAGAGAGCAGGTTTTTAGTTGCTGGTGGGAGTATGGCTTGGATTATTTTGTCTGAAGGGGGGTTGGGGGGCAGCTTCGGGATGGGGAGGCCATTTAGTGTGCAGCTCTCTTCAAGGGTAGAGTTGAAGCTGCCAGGGACAGCTAGTTCATTCATGTGGGCATTTATGATAAGCACCATGTAATCGGAAAATTTATCTGTGACTGCTGTGTTGTTGGGGGGTGTTGAGTGGCTGAGGGTGTTTGGTTGATTTGCAGCTTGTGCAAAACTCATTCCAGGGCGGACGGTAGAGGAGGTGGATTTTTTCAGGTTGATGTTGTTTTTGATAATTTCTTTTCTTTTTGGACATCTCATGGCAGTCGTGCGGTGACCACCTTGGCAATTAAGGCATTTTTTTATGGTTGCTTTGCAGTCCTTCCACGAGTGCTCAGTGGATGAGCACTCTGAACAAATGGTGTAGTCTGAGGGCTTGGGGCAGTTATTAGATGTGTGGTTGTCAAGTGCATAGCATTTCATGCAGATGTCAATATTTATGAACTCTTCTTTTTCTATTTGATGCTTGCTAATGCACAGGTGGAATAATTTGAGCCCCTCCAGTGCCTTTTGTGCCATTTTGGCTTCCTCAAATTCTATTTTGAGGTTGTTTCTTTTTCCAAATTTGGTAATTTTGGTGACTTTTGCCCAGCTGTTGTGTGTTGAGAGTTCTTGTTGTATATCATCTTCTGTGTGACAGTAGATTATGTCGTCAACCCTTGAGCAAATTATGCTTCTGTTTGCTTTCATTTCTGGGGGTAATATAGGGCTGAATCCATTATCCTGAAGCGATTTCGTGGGTCCTGTTGATAGCAGTTGTTCAGTGTCGTCTTCCGTGGCAGTGGTAACAATAATGTACTCCTTGGATGCTTGCAGTCCATTTATCTTGATGTTAAATAGAGCTACTAATTCCAGGAGTTTGAGTTTAGTTGGGGTTTCCTGGGGGGATCTGCGCTTAATTTTGACTCTGCCCATTTTTAGTCGTTGGAGTGCATTTAGGGAAAGTAATGAAGGTCTCTGATAGGCCTTCTATGGTCCGTCCTACCTACTATCTTAGGCTTTAACCTATCTCCCCCCCCTCTAAAGGGAGCGACCACTTGCTCGGCCGAAGGAGTACCTAAGATTCCTAACCCTACTAGATAAAACCCGCTCTGGTGCTTCCTATAACCACCCCCTAACGGGGACCCCTCGTGCCACTGGCCTCGGGGTTCGGCGTCGTACCACACCAGAGACTCTACTGGGCGAGCCTAAAAGGACCAAAGTCTATCTTGGGAATTTGGGTGTCTCATCTAGAGAACAAGGATGAGGAGTGATCCACGGCTAGGATGTTCAGCATCGACGTGAATTGGTGAGGAGTGTGTTGGAATGAACACTGCTGTGTTGTTTCCTATTTAGTTTGCCTTTGAGACAGTTTGAAGACTGTCGTATTCTGCTGGATCTCGTGCCCACCAATCAGGAAGCAGATCCGGCGCCATCCAATCAGAGCGCAGTGAGATGACAGCCACTGGCTAGTGGAAGGTCGGAGCTCTGCTGGGAGGTGTTCACGGTCGGTGCGAGACGCTTTTTTTTTTTTTTTTTTTTTTTTTTTTTTTTTTTTTTTCCTATCGACCATTGAGGCCGGAGCCTCTGGTCATTAAGGCAAATATATATATATATATATATATATATATATATATATACAAACATATATATATATATACATACACACATCCATGCATATGAACATACACACTTTCATGCACACGTACATATATATATAATAATTTTTATTTTATTATTTTTTTGTATTTTTTTTATTTTTATTTATTTTTTTTATATTTTTAACCTTATATTACTTATAAACAAAAATACCTAATTTAAAGACCCTAAAACTAACCACCTAACAGACAAATCGCTAACCTATACTAAATCCTAAGAGACAAATAACTAGGCCTACACTAATATTCAAAAAGCCTCAACCAAGAGAACACCATCGACTGCAGATATGTAATGCCTTTCTACATTACATACCTGCACTCATCACCTGGTGACTGTCAGTCGAGGCACAACCTAATATAGGGGACATCAATATATGAAAGGGAACCAGACGAGTCAGGAACATTTCCATATACGTCAGCTGTCGTCCCTAATTAGAATAACTTAAGCGAGATAGTATAATGTATTTACATAATTTGTACAAAAAGTAAGAACCTCGCCCAGCAGACAACCATCGACTGCAAGTGCCCAATACCTTCCTATATTGCACACTTGCACTCATCAGCTGGTGACTGTCAGGCGAGGAACTTGGCTTAATGTAGGGGACATCTATATTAGAAATAGATCGGTGGGAGGAGGAACTATTTAAAATATGTCAACTGTCAACCCTAATTAATATTACAATATATACATATTTACTGTTCATAAAAACCATAACCACACTAAAAAAGTCACATCACTCTGATCAGTCCGATCTCTCTCAAGAAAGCCATCAATTTATCAGTCATAACAATGTCCCCATCACCCAGGATGGTGGAAAGGGTGAAGGGGACGTCTACTGCGCCACAGTAATTTATAAGTGAAGCACGTTCACTAATAAATCGCCGACAGCGCAGGATGATATGACTGATAGATAACACCGCATTACAGTTGTCACAGTGCGGTGGGAAGCGTCTTTCCATATATGGTTTTATGTGGGTTACAATGGTGGCATTAAGCCGTAACCGTGCCAACACTTTTTCTTCCAGGCGACTGGGACGGTTGGCAGTGTCCCAGTCGCCCAGGTACGGCTTACAAGTTGGAATATTTAGTCTGGTCCACTGACCTTGCCACAGAAGATTTATTGATTTCTTTCCGAGAGATAGACTCGACCGTAGATCACGAGGAACGTCCCAAGTCTCCTCGAGCTCCACAGCCGACTTTGCAAGTAAGTCAGCCTGCTCATTGCCGTAGATACGACAATGACCAGGCACCCAGATCAGCGTGAATGACTTGTTGCATGAATGCAACTTATTAACGATGCGGCCCTGGATCTCATGAGAGTCCGTAGTGCAAGATGCAATTGCCTGAAGGGCTGATTTTGAATCTGAAAATATGACAAATGAGTCATGCCTAGAATTGAGAGCATAGTCTATGGCTTTGTCAATAGCAAAAAGTTCTGAAGTAAACACAGATGTATGAGTCGGCAACCGATACCTGAGGGCACATTCAGTCGACCACACACTTGCACCCACACATTCACTCGACTTGGAGCCGTCGGTGTACAATTGGTGGGACCCCAAGTGACGAACAATGATGTTACGAAACAAGTGGTGGACCTCCGCCTCCGGCGCCTTGACCTTTGGTGCTGGGAGCCATGTAACATCGACTGTAAAGCTGGGTGGCTCCCAAGGAGCTATATTTTTAAGCACCAACTTGTCACATTCACTGGGGTCCACATCAAGCTCCTGAGTCAGTAAGTGGAGGCGAGGGGCAAGTGGCCGACGCACCCCCCGCAGAAGGTGGTGGTATTGACGCAGGGGGGTACAGGCCACATTGCCGATATTACTTTTCCTTAACGTCCTTATGCCGTAGGACAAGGCCAGGTGGTCACGGCGAATACGGAGGGGAGGCACATTCGCCTCCACTTCCATACGAGCCACACGGGTACACCGGACAGCTCCAAGACACATTCGCAAACATTTATTCTGTAACACATCCAATCCTTTCAGCATGGCATCAAATGCCGAGTCATACACCTGTGCGCCATAGTCTAGCTTCGATCGAATAAGCGACTTATACACCATTAATAAAGATTTTCTGTCGGCACCCCATGTAGTACCCGCTAGGTACTTGAGGACATTTAACGGTTTATCACAACGAGCAAGCAAAGTATTAACGTGAAATTTAAAATTCATTCTTCGATCAAAATGTATTCCTAAAAATTTTACAGAATTTTGAAAAGGTACCGCCTGATTATCCAAAGTTAAGCACAAATTAGGTACGTTACGATTAGTGAAAACTATAGCGGCACACTTACGTACGGAAAACTTAAATCCCCACTGCAAGGCCCATTGGTGGACGGAGTCAAGGGCTGCTTGAATCCGCCCAGCCGAAAATTGTGCATTACGGGAAGAGTGCCATATTGGACAATCGTCAGCGTAGAGCGAGTATTTAAGATTCCTCGGGATGGGAGCTGATGACAGAATATCATTGATCATAATACTAAATAAAGTAGGACTAAGCACATTTCCCTGTGGCACCCCGTTTTCCTGGATAAATATATCCGATGTTACGTTACAGGGCAATTTGACAGAGAAAGTTCTGTCCCTTAAGAAATTTGAAATAAAAACAAGCAAATTTCCTCTTAAACCATAAGCATAGAGCTTCATTAGTATACCATGTCGCCAGGTCATGTCATAGGCTTTATGGATGTCCAAGAACACCCCTATCATGAATTCTTTATTGGCAAATGCCTCTGCAATACAATGCTCCAAATTCATTAAATGATCTAGTGAACTTCTGTATTTACGGAAGCCACATTGTTGATCATTTAACAAATTCTTCGACTCTTAAACAAAAAGAAGCCTATTGTTAACCATACGTTCCATGACCTTACACAGACAAGAAGTCAACACAATAGGACGAAATGAAGTGGGATTCATAAGACGACCAGCCTCTTTGGGTATCGGTATGACGTGCGCAAAGTGCCATGAGTTTGGGAACGTTAGAGACGCCCAAATCTCATTGTACAATGCTAACATCTTAATCAGGTTGTCCTGATTAAGATGATGGATCATACCGTACGTGATGGTGTCTGGTCCAGGGCTGGTGTCTTTACAGGATTTAATGGCAAGGAGTAGTTCATCTAGCGTAAACTCTTGGTTGTACGGGGAGTTTACGTCTTCTGTGGCAAAGTCTAATATCTGTAGCTCAGCCGTGCGTTTATGATGTTGGAAACGCGGGTCATAATTGGCTGAGCTACTTACATGAGAAAAACTCCTGGCGAGGATGTTAGCAACGTCCACGGGCTCGTCATAGATGTTACTATTCACCTGAAGGGTGGTGACTGGGAAATATGGGCCTTTATTATTTAATATTCTTATGGTGGACCAGACTTTACGTAATGGTGTTGTACGAGTCACCGTGGACACAAAGGACCGCCAGGAGTCACGTTTGGCCCTTCTTATTATTCTCCTTGCCTCAGCCCGTGCCTGTTTGTATGCAATAAAGTTTTCCTCAGTGGGCTGACTATCAAAAATCCTGTATCTCCTATTGCGTTTTCTTAATGCTTGTCGGCAATCCGGCGTCCACCAATGTGCTCTATGCTTCACATGAACTGTAGAAGTCTTGGGAATAGCAGCCTCAGCTGCGTGTAATATGGAAGTAGTTATATTTTCGACCTTAACATCTATGGTCTCCCCAGATATATCTAAATTGGCGATCCTTGAGAAGGATCCCCAATCTGCTTTCTTATAGTTAAATTTTGGAGGTGGAGGGTCCGAAATGATGTGTGTATAAGAAAGACAGATGGGTAAATGATCACTTCCCAAGGAGTCGTCGTAAGGGTCCCATGAGAGATCTTGATGTATACCAGGGGAGGCCAAAGATAAGTCAATGGCCGAAAAGTTACCAGTACGATCATCTACACGAGTCGCTCTACCATCGTTCAGAAGACAGAGGTTGGACTGTAGTATTAGGTTGGCTACTTGCTCCCCACGACCATCAATCCTCAAGCTACCCCATTGATAGTGATGGGCGTTAAAATCGCCCAACACTAACTTATTCCCAGGGAGATGTTTAACTAGTGAATTTAAAGCATCACTATCAATGGGGCCATGTGGAGGACAGTACAGAGAGCAAATAGACAGATACGTGTTATTAAATTTTACTCTGCACGCGACCGCTTCCAGAGTAGAATTTAGAATCACTTCCGTTTGTGGGTGTGATTTGTGTGTGTATATGGCTACTCCGTGACCTTCATATCTTCTATACGAGTGGTAGTGTTTTAACTGTGGAGGATCAGGGTGATCCTCCAGGCGCGTCTCCTGTAAACAAACAACGTCTGGCCTGTGTATAGAAAGCAAGATTGCTATATTGTGTAACTTATTCCCAATACCTCTAGAATTCCACTGTAGTATAGTGAATGCGGCGGTTTAAGATTTACGAGGGGGGCCAGTGTGTTTAGTTTTTTTATGCCCCCCGCGACCAGGCGAGTGGCTACCTGGGGACCTTTCCCGGTGCTTGCTGACGGAAACCTCCATATGATCGGCAATAACAAGGCTCCCAGATTCCACCGAGGAAGAGCTATTCTTCCTCTCCCTCGCTGGGCTAGGAGCAGGGAGGACATGAGGACGTGGCTTTGAAAGGGTGGTGAAGTTATGTTTTACAGTCTTGTCAGGCTTCGATTTAGGCTTGACTGACTGAGAAGCAGCAGCGGCCTGTGAGTATGATGAAGCTTTAGGGAGGTCAGTTAGAGAGTTGGATCGTACAGGAGGTTTAGAGGTGGAGGTCGAGGTAGAGTGAGTGACTTGATTAACAAGCACGAGATCAGTCTGCGTCTCCACAGTGCACATCACAGGGCGGGACATCACTGCCGAAGCATAGGACCTATTCGGTGTGGGAGTTGCATGCACTCCTTCACCTTTTTCCTTGCTTCGTGGAAAGAGGTGCCCTCAGTCGCCTTTACCGCACAGACCTCTTTCTCCTCCTTCCACTTGGGAGAATCCCTAGAGGAAGTGAAGTGAGCACCCTTGCAGTGAAAGCAGCTGACACCCTCTGATGTGCAATGGTCAGCATCATGACCTTGCGTTGCGCACTTGCCACAGACTGATTGAGAAGCCAGACAAGACTTTTCATGGTGTCCATATAACTGACATCGTAAACAACGAAGTGGGTTAGGGATGTATGTCCTTACGTTAACAATTTCATACCCCACTTTGATATGGGTTGGGAGAGTCACTTTACCGAAAGTCAATATAACCGTTGCCGTTTTCGTCCTCCTGCCCTCGGAAAATCTCGTGATGAAACGGGCTTCAATTACATCTTCATGAGCAAGTTCACGTACGATGTCGTCCTCTTCCGTGACCATGAGGTCCTTGCAAGTGATGACTCCCTTGCAGGAATTCATGGAGTAAGGGATCGTCGGAGCAACATCATAGCAATGGAATTTGCTCATCTTCATCAAATCCTTAACCTGGGACGAGTTTGCAGTCTTTACAAGGAGATCTCCGCTAGCAAGTTTTTGGACCTGTTCTACCTCTCCTGCACATCCATCAATCACCTTGATAACGAAGGGATTGAGGCTGGACAGGGGAGTAGAATCAACCGTGTGCAGCAAAACAAAACTCGCATTTTTAACGTCAATGTCTAGCAGAGGGCGTGTCCGGGGCCGTTCAGTCTGGGGGTAGTCCGTCCGTGAGACAGTCTGGGGTCGGTCAGGACTACCCCCCCCCTGAAGGGGGGGGAGGCAGCAGTGGCGTCCACCATAGTGACCACTTCCCCCTAAAGGGGGAAGTGGGAAGAAAGAGAAAACACAAACAAGGGACAAAAAAACCAGGACAACACACCTATAGCTAAGATTGCCCTCTCAAACCACTCCAGGGAGGCCCGACCGTGTTACTTCACACCCCAAAGCGATCAGTGGGGGGGACCCTCCGTGGGCGAGTAAGCAAAGGTAATCTTAGTAAATAGATATAGACACTTACTATATCTCTAGCAAGGGTAGGGAGGAAAATTAGTACTAGCTAATCCTAAGTGTCACCAGATGGGTGAAAAAAAAAGCTAATGCCGGTGAGGCAGCCCTGAAAACTAGAGAAGAGCGCAACAGAAAACACGTCTACGCTCCTCACGACCATGCATCAAAGTCCGTGAGACGCACTTGCTGAAATCCTTATATGTGATTGCTGCCCGATCGCAGCCCGGCTTCTGCCTCGTTCCCATTTGCGGGTGGGATGGGGCCGGATCGGGAAGACGGGTATTTAAGGGAAGGTCGCAGGCGGGTGATCCTCGCAGTCCACCTCTCGCCGAGGTAACACCTCCACCGCTGTTCCCGGCGGGACCAGCTCTCCACAGCAGCCGCACCAGCCAAGGGGCGGGCCTGTCCCTTCCACCATCGGGAGTGCCCTGGTCAGCCCACCAGGAGATGTAGGCCGTCCGCCCTTTCCATGGCCGACCGCCATTCCTCCGACACGACCTTGGCCAGGGTTGTGCCCTACGTGTCCACCGGGACTGGGCCTACCCTCCACGCCACCACCTGTTGCTGTGGAGAGCTGGAGCGAGTCAGATGGGGGTTGAGGGCAGAGTTTGGGACTTCCACCTGAGCTTCGGCGCCCTTACCATCGGCGCCGTTTTGTACATCGCTCTTTCGTCCCTCTCTGCCCTCTGTTTAACATCTGAGCAGCCAGCCGCATTCCATCACCGAGTCGATTGGGGGTTCGACCTGAGCAAGCCGGCGCCCTCTCCATCGGCGCCACGCTGTCTACCGCTCTCCCCCTTGCCTCCACGATCATCGGGTTGTTCTCCATCGCCGCCTCGTTCCCTTCCTCTGCCGCCCTTGCCCTGTCTGCACGCCTTCGTCCCTGCTTTGCTCCTGAATAGGAGCTATTTTTTTGCCACTCTGTGACGGGCTCTTTGTTTGCCAGTTCCCCACCATGCTGTGGGGAGAATATTTCACCAACCAACCAACCAACTGGCGGGTGATGTCAGAAGCGTCAGGCCCGGCAGCTGCAGCCACCACGACCCCGCAGTACACCGCGGAAACGGCTCCAGTTTGATGCCCCTCTCAACAGGGCAACTGGCTCTTCCTTGATCATCGACCCGGAACCGACAATGGACATGGAAACTGGATCTACCATCGCCGAGGTCCACCCCCCACCGTCAGCAGCCGAGGGAGAACTGGCTGTTTCTCCCGTCCCCTCAGTCCATCTGGACGTTGAGGGCCCTCCTTCCTCGGTGCCTCCATCTGCTGCTGGGAGTTTTGGTGGATCTTCCTGTACGTGCTGCATCTCCTGTTGCCTCACGCCCTTCTTCCCCATCTTCACCTCCACCTAGAAAGAAGAAACGGAAGGGCAAGGGCAAGCGTAGGAGCAAGGGCGACCCTCCATCTGTTGCGCAGCGTATTGCCGACGCCCTTCCGCCCATCGATGCCTCGACGGCCGCCCACCTGGCCTCAGCTACTGACTCTGATCTTCAGATGCTCCTTGATCTTTTTACCCCTGCTGATCCTGATGATCCTTCAGCTCCAATATTCCGCCAGCTGTATGTCGACCTTAGGGAGGCATACCTTGACCAGTCCATCTCTGCCGACCTGGAGTCTCGTTTGTTTGCTTCCCTGGCTCACGATCCGCCTCGTTCTGCTGTCCTGGAGTTTATCGTCACTCGTTTGCTCTCTTAAGAGCCGCCTGTTTCTTTATTTATTTATTTTTATTTTTATTTTTCATGCTATTTCCCTGATGGGCTCTTGTTTGCCCGTGTCCTCACCTAGTGGGGCAAATATCTCAAAAAAAAAAAAAAAAAAAAAAAGGCGGGTGACCCGACTCCCTGCCTAGACACCGTCTGATGCAGAGCTCTGACTGTTTTCTCACTGGTGCTGGACTCAGTCTCATTTACTAGTGGCGATTTTTCGCCTGTTTTCTCAGCTTTTGCCACTTTTGAGACTTAGTCTCTGGCACTGAGAAAGTTTTTTTAGACGTTTTTCCAGGTTTTCCTGGGACTCTGTCTCTGTTTGCCTGAGTGTGATTGGCAGTGTGTTAGTGTTTTTTTTTTTTTTTTTTTTTTTGCCTGCCGTTAGTGTCCCTCACTGTAGTACGGCGCCGAACCCTGAAGGGGTGCCGTTAGGGCACTTCCATGAAGAGGGCCCTTTAGGGCCTGGTTATAAGAGGCAGTGAGGGCGGCTCTGTTAGATTAGGGAAGACCCGAAAGGGGCAGTGGCGGGGCCTCCCATCGTCCTTTAGAGGGCGGGGAGCATAGGTTGCCCGTCACTGTAGGGACCTTGGCCACTTTTGTTGTTTTCTTGTGCTGTTTGAGTGGTTGTGTGTGTGTGGTGTGTGTGTGAGTGTGTGTGTGTGTGTGTGTGTGTGTGTGTGTGTGTGTTTTTTTTGCTGCTTCTGTGAGCAGTATGAAGGGATCTACCATCCCTAGGCCCCAGGGGCATTCCTGCCTCCCGCTCCCTCAGTCGAGGCTCTCCAACCCGTGTCCTGCTACAGGCACGAAGCGGGAGCGTCACTTTTCCGACTCGAGCTCCCACTCATCAGCTCACGAGGTTTCTTATGCTGACCCCTCTCTACCAAAGTTTACGGGAGTGGTACCTCGCTCGCGTGGTGACTCTACCCGTTCTGCTAAGGCAGCCCGCCAACATGAGGCTATGGAGGAGGTTGCACCTGCTCCACCCTCTCTCTCTTCCACCAAGGGCACTTCAGCTTCCCTACGTGCAGTTGCCAGCCCTAATCCACGGCAAGGCACTCCCGTGAACCGAGCCCTCGGTCCGCAGCCTCGCGCTGCCACCTGCGCACCCTCTCACGAGCCTAGGCCGGCTAGGTCTCCTCGTATTCTCAAGCGGCTGGAGGTCCCGTCGGAGGCTCCTGCTGCGACTCAGATCTCCCCCTCTGCTGATCCTGTTCTGCATGATGATGAGGGTTTCTCCCCCGTGGTACGCAAGGGATCGAGGCGTGGTCGCCAGGGAAACGGCCCTTCTCCCGCAGTATGCACTGGGCCTCCCCTCAGGGGTCCCTCTGCTGCTCGTCCCTCCATGACAGTAGCTGTGCGTCGGCTGCCCCGCTCTGCATTCCCAGCTTTCCGTGTGCCGGTACAGGACGGGCATGCGACGAGTTACGACGCCGTGGCTGCACTAGAGCGTCACCTGCCAGGGCTACGCTGCTCTAACCTGATAGGTCGGGATGGAAGCTCGGTGTTGGTGCCGAAGGACGAGGGAGCCTACGACCTCTTCAGAACAGCTCTGCAGGATGAGGCCTGCCCTGTCAAGCTAGTCGAGCTGACGCCCGGCCAACAGTCTACGAAGGCAGTTGTCATGGGTTATCCCTTGCGAATGCCTATGGAGATACTGCTTCACCACCCTCAGGTCGAAGAGATAACCCGCTGCCAGAAAGTGCGGACCAGGGAGGAGACTCGACAGGTCATGGTCACCCTGCGGGGTCCTCTGATCCCTGTGATCGACCTGGGGAACTGGGGAGAATATCACCTTCGCCCCTTCACCCCGGAGCCACTCCGTTGCTACCGGTGCCAACGCTACGGGCACCACCGTGCCAACTGCAACCGCCCCATCATCTGCGGCATGTGCAGTGGCGCCCACGACACGGACGAGTGCCTGCAGCGGTTCAAGGCAAAGCAACCAATTGCGGCCAAGTGCCCCAATTGCTCAGGACGACACCACGCCTGGCACCACAGTTGCCCTGCGAGGATTCAATGAGTGAATCAGGGTCGAGAGAGGCAGGTTGCTTTTGTGCAGGAGAACCAGGCCACCAGCGCCACTCCAGCTCCCCCCGGCACTTTCATCTGGGGACAACAGCGCTGCCCTCTCATTCAGCGCCCACCACCTCTCAGCGACCAGGAGTTCCCTCCATTGCCCTCAGCTCTCACTGTGGTCCAGACCACAGCAGAGGTCCACCGCCAACAGCCGCCTGTCTCGCCACCACTTCCCACTGTAGCGACCAGTCAGCCACTGACAATTCCGCCACCAGTACCGGGCTCCACACCCAGTCCACCCCCCGCTCCTGCTCCTCCAGTGATCTCGTTTACAACGGAGGAGCTCAGGACCTTTGCCACAGAGCTGGCGATGACCCTAGCAAAGACAGTAGCCATAACCCTCGACATCCCTCTCCCAACAGAGCCCCTTGCCGAAGCTGCCAATCGCCTTGTGGACCAGGCGATCGAGAGGAAGATGGCAAGCCTAGGTGCTCCTCTGTCCCCTCGCCGCCCAGCTTGTTCAGCAGGGCGACCCTGTCCCACATTGCACAGGTCAGCTCGCCCGTCAAAGAGGGTCAAGCCATGACCTCCCAATGCTCTGCCTTCTACCGCACAGCTGCCTCGTCATCGTCATCATTTGGGGCAAACCCTAACACCATCTGGGTCCAAAGTGATGGACAGGGCCTCACCACTGCTGCAGGAGAACGACCGTCCGCAGCTGTCGCCAGACGGCCAGTAGACCCCTCTCTCAGGCTCCTCCAGTGGAATTGTGTGGGAGCACGGAGCAAGCTCCCCCTTTTGCAGGAAGCGGCCGCAAAGGACCGCCCTCATGTCATTCTCCTGCAGGAGACCCTGCTCCCAGGCAATTCCACTTTCCATCTCTCGGGATAAACCACCCATCTCCTCCCGTATATTCGTGACGTTACACGGGGATGTGCCGTTCTGGTCCGGGACCACATCGCGTGCATGGATTGTGAGCCCCCTCCTTTCTGTGGACCTGATGTGGAGGTTCAGGGCGTGGTTCTCCATCTGGCGACGTCGCCCCTGACGGTATACAATGTATACCGGAGCCAGAGGAGCACCCTGGAGTTGGGGGAACTTTTCTCCCAAGCTGCCAGGGGGGCCGTGTACATTGGGGGCGACTTCAATGCCCACCACGCCCTACTCTCTTCGCCTCTTCGGCCCAATGATGCAGGACGACACATCTCTTTAATACTGGAGGAGATGGGTGATGTTTCCCTACTGAACAACACCACTGAAGCCACACACATTGACGGGGGGCGTCTGGACTTGGCGTTTGTGTCCTCCCCCCTCGCGGGCTCAGCAACGTGGTCACTGCACCCTCACCTTGCTAGTGATCATTTTGCCCTAGAGGTCACTCTGCCAGCTGCTCCACTCCCACCGACGCCGCCCCCTCCACCGCGGTGGGACCTCCGTAGGGCCGACTGGGTGGCGTTTGCCCAAGCCTTAGCTGGGGCCTTTGCTACATCTCCTCCCGCCTCAGACATCGAGAGACGAGCAGATCAGGTGGCGAGTATCTTTTCACAGGCTGCCTCTCTTGCTATCCCTCTGCAGCGTCGATCCGCGAGGTGCTATCGGGACGGCTGGATTTACTGCGACAGGGTCAAGGAATTGAACCGGCAGCTCAATGTGGCACACAGGCAGTACCGACGGCGTCGCACATCTCCACACCGTCGGTACCTGGTTGCTGTCACGCGACATGTCACCACAGAGAAACGCCGCCTCAAGGAGGAGGCGTGGATTGGATGGTGTCGCACCCTAGAAGCTCACTCCTCACTCAGGGAGATGTGGAGGAGAATCGGGTCCATATCCGATCCACATCTTCCTCGTCCGCCCTCGCATCCTGATCCTGCCGCAGAGGCCAGCCGCCTCACTCAGCACTTCGCGGATCATTCTGCTTCTAGTAATCTCCCACAATCCGTCCAGATTCTGCAGGCTCAGCTATGCACCTCTCGTGCCACGGCAGTTCAGGCTGCCTGTGATAGGCCAGACCCAGCTGATTGCCCCATCACCAGCGGGGAGGTTCTGAAAGCACTGCACCACAGGGGGGACTCTGCGCCTGGACTGGACGGGATTACCTATTCAATCCTGTCACACGCTGGAGATTGCAGCAGCGAGCGCCTACGTGATTTAATCAACCTCTCGTGGTCTGAGAGGCATCTGTCAAGGTCGTGGAAGGCGGCTGTTATTCACCCGATTCCTAAGCCTCATGATCCTACCGCCATGCGCCCCATCTCCCTCCTTAGCTGTATCGCTAAAACAGCTGACAGGGTTGTGCGGGCTCGTCTCGCTTGGCAACTGGGACCACTGCACCCAAGGATCTTCGCTTATCACCATGGTAGGAGTGCCACTCACTGCCTCGCGTCTTTCCTTGGGGAACTGTGAGGGGGAAGGGGGATGGCCGTCTTCCTCGACCTTGAGAAGGCCTTTGAACTGGCCAGCCCTACTGTTATTTTGGCTGACCTTGCAGACAGGGGTGTGGGAGGCAGGCTTTTATCCTGGATCAGGGACTTCTTTGCGGAGCTCTGCAGGGGTCAGATTTCAGGGGGACATCTCACACTTTTACGAACATTCCAATGGCACGCCCCAGGGGAGCGTATTAAGTCCTCTCCTTTTTAATATCCTTATGGAGGGGCTCTTAACTATTGACAATGGGCCTGGCGTCACCCTCCTCTGCTATGCGGACGATCTTGCCCTCGTCTTTACAAGAAGGGATTGTTTCAGACAGGCTGACTTGGCCCTTTCTCGGTTGCATGCCAAGTGTGCCGAGTTAGGGCTCAAAATTAATTCTCGTAAGACCAAGTGTCTGCCATTCGGATTTCGTCCCCCAGACTTTCCACTGCTACTTGGGGGCCATCAGCTCTCCCTTGTCACGGCACATCGGTACTTGGGGGTCTGGCTTGACGCAGGTCTTAACTTTTCCTGCCACGTTCGGTACCTGAGGGAGCGTGCATCCACCTGCATGGCTGCTCTCCGCTATCTATCCAAGCGGAGTTTGGTGGCATCATATTCCGTCCTACGGACTTTTTATATACATGCAGTCCGATCCTTAGTGGATTACAGCACCATCTGTTTGACGGGACTCGCCCCGCCAGTCGCTAGATCTCTGGAGGTCATCCAGAATGATGCACTCCGCATTATGCTGGGTGCTCCACGCTGGACCCGGCTTATCAATCTGCGTATGGAGGGTGGGGTGCCGTCTCTGGCCCATCGCATTGTGTTACAAGCGGCAATTGTCACTCTGAAGCTGATCCAGTGCCTGCCTCACCTGCCTGTCACTGCCCTCCTAAAACGCCTTCTCTGCTGCCCACCCGAGCCGGCCCCTCAGCGTGACTGGGCCCGCACCACAGCCGCTGTCATCCATGGATTGGGAGCTACTGCGAGCCTCTGTCAAGATCCCAACTCTCCCTTTCCTGGATATGTTGATCCACCGCCATGGGATCCTCCTCTTTTTAATATTATTTGTCCATCGGAGGCTAAACCTCGCTCCTCAATTCCAGCACTCCTTCGCCAGGAGGGTCTCAGTAGGGTGGCAGCTCTGGCCTTACCAGACTCAGCCATCATTACACTGATGGCTCTGTTTCCCCTAATGGCACAGCTGGAGCGGCCTTTGTCTCTGGGCAAATAGTGGAAGCTTGGCGACTCTCCTCAGGTGTATCCGCTTTCCAGGCGGAACTTGCGGCCATCCTGGGTGCATTGCGCCATGCTCACCACCATCGTTGCAATCGAGTCATAATTCACACAGACTCTCTTTCCTCCATTCAGAGATTACGATCTTTCTCGCTGCATGACAATGTCTTTCTCCTAACAGCGATCCATACATTTGCATCACTTCTTGTCCATAGGGGCGCAATAATTAACCTTCACTGACTCCCGGGACATGTGGGAATCAGTAGCAACGAGCGTGCTGATAACGCTGCGCGCTCAGCTTGCGATCTCCCAGACATCACATTCCCACTATGCCCTAGTCCCTCGCACCTCATCCACACTCTCACTGCCACCATGGGAAGACTATCCCTAGAGGACCATCAGCTCTGGGTCACGGAGGGCTCTTGCTCTGCAAAATGGTATGCTACTGCCACGTCCTATTCCCTCCTGTTGCCCCACCCAGGTCTACCTAATTATATTGTAGTCCGGCTTCGAAGATTGCGTCTTGGGTTTCTCTGCTACAAGCAAATTGTGGGTATGGAGCCAGACCCGTGTGAACATTGCTTGGCCAGCTGTGAGGAGCCCCTTCTTCATTATCTTCTGGACTGCCCAGCCACCACCATGCTCAGGTCTGAGCTCGACTCGGCCCTAGCCCGATCTGGTGATGTCTTTATGGACGCTGCTGGCATTGTTGCCCATGCTCCATTAAATATATTAATTACTACGGTAAGGGATTATCCTCCACCTCGCTAAAGCAAGTTCGCGCAAGTAGTGCGCACCTCTGATGGGCTGTCTGTTTGCCCGTGTCCCAGGAAACTGGGATGAATATCCCACAACACAACAACAAAAAGGCGGGTGACGTCACTTGCAGTCCACCTCTCGCAGAGGCAACACCTCCACCGCTGTTCCCGGCAGGACCAGCTCTCCACAGCAGCGGTTTCAGCTGATGGACGGGCCTGTCCTTTCCACCCACGGGAGTGCCCTGGTCAGCCCACCAGGAGATGTAGGCTCGTCCGCCCTTTCCATGGCCGACCGCCATTCCTCCGCCACTACCTTGACCGAGGTTGTGCCCTTGTGTACACCTGGACTGGGCCTTCCCTCTACGCTTCCACCTGCTGCTGTGGAGAGCTGGAGCAAGTCAGATGGGGGTTGAGGGCAGAGTTTCGGGACTTTTCAATCTGAGCTTCGGCGCCCTTACCATCGGCGCCGTTTACTTCACCATGCTCTCGTCCCTCTCTGCCCTCTGTTAACATCTGTTTAACATCTGAGCAGCCGGCCGCGAACTACCACCGAGTCGTTTTTTTTTTTTTTTTTTCTCCACCTGAGCATGCCGGCGCCCTCTCCATCGGCGCCGTGCTGTCTACCGCTCTTTCCCCCTCGCCTCGTCGATCATCGGGTTGTCTACCATCGCCTCGTTCCCTTCCTCTGCCGCCCTTGCCCTGTCTGACAGTCTTCGTCCCTGCTCTGCTCCTTTATTGGAGCTATTTCCGCTATCTCCCTGACGGGCTCTTTTGTTTGCCCATTCCCCACCATGCTGTGGGGAGAATATATCAAAAAAAAAAAAGAAAAAAAAAAGGCGGGTGACGCACGCCTCCTGCTCTTCAGTTCTGGCCCAGCTCTCGTAGTGAGCACATCTCTCCCCCAGATCCTGAAAGGTGGCTAGACCTCTCCATAGACTTTGACAGTCAGTTTTTTTTTCTCTCGTTAAGAGATCAAGTGCTTTCACCATAGCCTTGCGTGCTCTTGTGTTCTTTTTGATATCAGCTGTTTTTCCGGCTACCACTTAGAGTCCCTGCCGTAGTACGACGCCGAACCCTGAAGGGATACAGTAGGGTATTTCCATGAAGGGGGGCCTTAGAGGCCTGGTTATAGGAGACAGCAAGGGTAGGCTTTCTGTTAGGGCTAGGGTTAGGTAAGTCCCTCACGGGGCAGTGTTGGGGTACTCTCACGGCGCCCTTTAGAGGGCGAGGAGTTTAGGCCCCCGGCACTGTAGGGAACCGCCGGATTAGCAGCTGATAATTTATTTATTTTCTTGTTTCTTTCGTTGCTCTGTTAAGGTATATACATTGGTTCATGCACATACATTCGTGTATATTTGAAGTATACATGTGTGTATGAGTATGTACAGGTGTGTATGCTAGAAAGAGGAATGGAATAACATTTGAATAAATAAATACTCCAGTATATATATATATATTTTTAACCATGAGCGCGCCGGATCCTGCACTTGATCCTGACCCAAGTGGTGACTCGTGTTCACCTCCATCACCTACAGGCACCAAGCCTAAGTCTCACTGCAAAAGGCCATGACTAACAGGGCCAGAATATGGTGCTGATGACCTCTTCCTCAACATGGACACTGAAGACGTCTCCCCTACCGACTCACATCTGCAGCAACGACGCCAAGCTAACTCCTGACAACTTGACTTCTCAGACAGATGCTACCCAGGCCCCAGCCACCAGGACCAAAGACACGATGATTGACGACGACGGCTTCACAGTAGTACAGAAAAAGAAAAATAGGAAAAGAATTACCAACCTTGCTGATAAGCCAGCCACATCCTCCTCCAATACAGACCGCCCCACCACACCCACAAACACACGTTCATCTTCCCAGCACATTCCTCAGCCACCTAACACTACCAGTACACTCTCTCTTCCCCCCTCCAAGCCTCCTGCATTCCTTGTCACCAGCAATGACGCCTTCCCCACCCCTTATGACACTGTGATCGCCTTGGAGACAGAGATGCCTCATCTCAAGATCAAATTGGAGGCAACATGGAACCAAAACACGATCCTGGTTCCTCTCGATGAAGACACCTTTCACACATTAGACTCTCTCACCTCTGTGGCAGGCAAACCTATCTGCCTGAAAAAACTGGACCCCAACCTGTCCACCAGAAAGGTCATCCTCCAAAATTATCCCGTAAATTTTCCCCTGCAAGCCATCAAAAACAACATCCAAGTGGAGGAAGCCACGAGATGCGAGGTAGGGGAAGCCCCCACCAGGCAGGTGCTAGTCACCCTCAGAGGCCCCATCCCAACAGCACTCGACCTACAGTCATGGGGCACCTACACCATCCGCCCATACACCCCGGAACCTCTCGGGTGCTTCAATTGCCAGCACTACGGGCACCACCAGTCAAGATGCACTCGCCCCCCAACATGAGCTGTGTGCAGCGGTCGTCATGCCACAGAGGAGTGCATCACCAAGTTAAAGGCCAAGCAGCCGGTTCAGCCGAAATGCCCCAACTGCCAGCTCCCTCACCATGCCTGGAACAAACTATGCCCAGCACGCAAAGACTTCGTGCAGAAGGGCATAGTAAGAGAGCACCATTGGCTCCAGGCAAGGACTGCAATGACACCAGCACCACCAGGGACCTTCACATGGGGACAACAATGCGTACCACAGCCCACAACACGGCAACCACCGGCCCCAGAAGAGTTCCCCCCTCTACCTCCAAGCAAACACACACCTCATGCAGTTCCTCCACCTCCATCCAGACCCACTCCCACTGCCACATCACACACCACAGTACAACCGCCTCCACCTACACGTCCGACAGTCCACACCATCTCGACTCAAACAGTGCCAGATGCCGCCACACAAACTCCTCCACCAGTTCCCATACTACCTCCAGGATATGTCATTCTGAACAGGGACCAACTGGCCTGCTTTGCTCAGCAAATAGCTGATCATATCACCACATGGATGGGAAAGGAGCTAGGCATGCCTATCTCCAGCCCAGAGGGAATCCACAAGTTCGTACACAAATCACTCGACCAGTTTGCACACAACCCACAGCCAACACAAACAGAGATGCCACCGCCACCCACAACCCCTACCACTGCTCCTATTCACACACCACACAGCAAACAGAGGGGAAAAGAGGAACGTCAGAGCCGTTCACGTTCACGCCAAAAGTCTCAAGAACGCCTACAAACACCACACCAACAGTCACGCAGCCATGCCAACACCGCAGACAAACAGCCAGACAAAGCACACCAGCAGTCCCCAGCACCACCACACACGGACACCAACTCACACAGGATGAGATCACGATCCGCCATCCCAACGTACACAGACATGGACGACTAACACACACATCTACTCACCCATCTCATCACAGACAACCCACACACACACACAAGCACTCCACATTTTACAGTGGAACGTCTATGGGATTACTCCCAAACGCCTCCTACTAGAAGAGGCGGCCCATAGAGACCATTTAGACATCCTCCTCCTCCAAGAAACACTGCTAAAACCGAACAGGCAGCTCCGATTGCGAGGCTTCACCACCTTCCTCCTCCCCAGCACTCCAGGCGGCCCCAGAGGCTGTGCCATACTCGTTCGGAGCCATATACCTGCCACAGCTATTGATCCGCCACCAGACTGTGGCGAAGGTGTTGAGGTCCAAGGAGTTGACATAACCCTGGCAGATGGTCACCTACAACTATATAATATTTACCGTCACCCTACAGCCGACATTAACCTTGGGGAGGTTGCCACTCTCTCCACTACTAACCAGCTCTTCATTGGTGGCGATCTTAATGCCCATCACCCCGGCTTAGGCTCTAGATCCCCCACGAATGCAGCTGGATGCCATGTCTCTGCACTACTGGAGGCGGTGCCAGAGCTCATACTTCTTAATGACCCAGCCACCCCAACACACGTCCGTGGAGGCAGGCTAGACCTCTCTTTTGTGTCTTCCGGCTTAGCCCCCCTCACTACCTGGAGGCTACATCCCACCCTAACATCAGACCATCATGCTATAATTACCACTATCAGGGTTGCTCCACTCCCTACGCCTGCTGGGCCCCCAACAAGGTGGAATACCAAGAGGGCAGACTGGCCTAATTTCACCACCATACTGGATGATACAGCAGCTTTTAACGCTCCAGTAAATCTGGAGGAACATGCCGCCCTCCTCACAGACGCCTTTAGTGCAGCAGCAGGCTCCTCTATCCCAAAAACTGCTCCCCCAAAGGCTTACCATACAGACCATTGGTTTTACTGTGACAGGGTGAAGGAACTAAACAGACGCCTTAACAGAGCCAAGAAGATCCACAGAGCCAACCCGACAATTAATAGCCTAGCCTACCTCCACGCCGTCGTCAGGCACTCTACAGCGGAGAAAACAGACATAAAGGAGCAAAAGTGGCTGGAGTGGTGTCAGTCCCTTGGTGCTCAATCAAGACTGGGAAGCATTTGGAAAAAATTGAGAGCTGTTTCCAATCCTTTGCCACCTCGTCCCCCCACTCACCCCGACCCACAGGGAGAGGCTGAAAGGCTGGCAGCTACATTTGCCCAGAGGACCTCCCCCACACAACTTCCAGAAGACACCAGACATAAGCAGGAAGCCCTACACCAGACCAGGACGGATCTTATAAACATGTGCAAGGCCACCCCAGCTGACTCTGATCATCCATTCACGATGCATGAACTTGATCAAGCCTTGAAAACAAGCACTGACACTGCCCCAGGCCCAGATGGTATCACCTATTCCATGCTCTCACACGCTGGGCCCACAGCAAGATCCGCCTTCCTAGACTTATTAAATCACTCCTGGTCTATGGGCAAAGTCCCTGAGCAATGGAAGACTGCCACCATTCACCCCATCCCCAAACCACCTGATCCCACAGCCTTTAGACCCATCTCCCTTCTCAGCTGCTTAAGCAAAACTGTTGAGAGGATGGTGCTTGAGCTCCTCAACTGGATTCTGCCATCACCCCACAGTCACATCTTTGCTTACACCAGAGGCAGGGGGACGGCTGAGTGCCTGAGCTCCTTCCTCTCGGAGTTGCATGGAGGAAGAGACCTGGCCATTTTATAGACCTGGAAAAGTCCTTCGAGCTGGCATGCCCGAGGGCTATCCTGGCAACCTTAGCAAGCAGGGGAGTCAAGGGTCGCCTCCTGTGCTGGCTTGAGAGCTTCTTTCAGGGCCGACGGGCAGCAGTACGATTTCAGGGGCACACGTCTTCAGAACACTGCCACATCAACGGAACCCCACAGGGCAGCATTCTCAGCCCCACGCTTTTTAACGCCCTAATAAACTGCCTCCTACAGGTGGACCTAGGCCCTTGAGCCCGACTCCTCTGTTATGCTGATGATATTACTCTGGTAGTCCACGGAGGCCCATATCATGCAAAAGCCCAGAGGGCTCTGACAAGACTCCACCTAAAATGTACAGAGCTGGGACTCAAAATCAACCCAATTAAAACCAAGGCTCTTCCCTTCCTCATAAACCCACCGAAAGACAAACTCCACCTCGGTGACACAGCCATCGATTATTTTCCCACACACAAGTACCTGGGAGTTATCTTTGACTCCAAACTTTCTTTCCGAATGGAGGTGAACCACCTCCGAGAAAGAACAAAGCTTCGCCTCAATGTTCTGCGATCCTTGGCAGGAAAGGGAAGGGGTGCCACGTACAAAGTCCTCTGTCTATTCTACATCCAGACCATAAGAGCAATAGTGGACTATGCGGCGCCAGTACTACCGTCCCTTGACGAGCCACAACTGGCCAAACTGGAAGTCATCCAGAACAGTGCCATGCACACCATGACTGGTGCACCCATGTGGACCAGACTATGCAATCTCTGCATGGAATGTCGCCTCGAATCCTTACACCTTCGCATACAAGCAAGGGTGGCGGGCCTGGCAGCCAAACTAGCCCACAATTCTTCCCCCCTTCCCCTACTGCCACGGCTCACAGCAGCAGCCAGCCTCCACCAGGACTTACTCACAAATAGCTGGGTTCATAATGTAGCTCGAGCTATCCACACCTATGAACTAGATAACTTTATAACACAGGCCAATAACACACCTGCCACCAACTTCATCCCCCAGCCTCCTTGGAGTCCACCCCTATTCACACTCATTCTCACGCACACACTATCCAAAAAACAAACGCCCACCCAATTGCTGCGTCAAGAGGGCCTCAGACAAATTGCCACCCACACACTCCCACGGTCCAATACGTACTACACCGATGGTTCTGTCACACCAACGAAAGCTGGAGGAGCTTTTGTGTGCGGGGACAGACCTTTTGGCTTCCGTGTCACAGATGGTGCCTCCACCCTCCAGACCGAGCTGGCAGCCATATCAGCTGCCCTCTCTGATGCCCTAGAGCACAACCCCACTACTCCCACTATCATTCACACAGACTCTGCTTCGGCTATTCATACTCTTCACCAACAAACTCACAAAGACAACATTCACTTACTACATGACATTTTCACCACCTCACAAGGTATCCGCAATGCTGGAGGATCGATTATTATAAATTGGATCCCAAGTCATGTAGGCATCGTGGGTAATGAGAAGGCAGATCTCACAGCAAAACACGCCCTAGAAAAACCGAGGATCGATTTCGTCATCACGTCAAGCCTAAGCCAAGTCAAGCAAGGCATTAGAGAAAGGGCAGCCAGATTAAATAAGGATGACCACCGCCTATATGTCGAACTACGCTCCCCCTCCGCTAGATGGTATGCACTTGCCACACGCTATAAGCTACTACCACCTACCACTAGATCCAATTTTAACATGCTCACTCGTCTGCGCCGCCTTCGCCTGGGATATAAATGCTGCAGCGAAATTATCGACGATGATGAAGCACCAGACTCTGAATGTCAGCACTGTCAAGCGGCTACACTCTACCCCCTCCTGCACTACCTCCTCAAATGCCCAGCCACCTCACGCATCAGGAAAAGACCTCTTCCGAACCCAGATATTCCCAGAACCCATGATGCAGCCAGATCCATTAACTCTCTACGAAATGCTGCAGCCTATGTTGTAGCCACGGTCCCTCTCCCAATATTGACTGAGGTGGTGCGCTCTGCACCTCCTTCCACCTAAAATGCATGTCCATCGATATGCAAGTATACATGTGTGTATGAGTGTGTGTGCATGTGTGTGTCCATGTGTGTGTGAATATGCACATATACTTGTATATGTGATATATATATTTTTACCAGTCAGGAGACTGCTCCGGCAGTATCTACCACTTACTGATCTGTGCCTAAATCCACTGACTGGGCTAACATATGGCCCGGCCCCTTCCATTTAATCGAAGGGGAAATCATTAACAAACAAACAAAAAGCAGGTGACCACTTTATCCATTCACCGGCAACACCTCTCCCGCTCCCGCTCTACCCAGCAGACCCCCACCACTTTCTCTCTGACCGGGAAGCTTCTGGGAGCAGTCGATGAGACTGTGATTGCCTTACTGAATGACTCAAGTCGCTAATCATCCCAAGGCGTTCATTGAACGAGAGCTAAACTATCGATAATCGACCTGAAACTCACTAAAATTCACGAGTGAGTCCTGCACTGCCTAGAGTCCCTACTCTAGTACCCGAATCGAATCCCGAGGCTATAAACACGAGGGAGCCCCTTAGCAGGGGTGAGGAGGGGAAACAGCAAGGGTGGCAACAAGCTGGCTAGGATAGGGATAGGCTGCCCATTCTTGGGAAGACCTGTGGTTCACCAAGGACCCTCGAATAGGGGTAATTGGCAGGAGCAACCTCAGGTTAGGTAGGATGTCAGGACTCACTCTTTACTCTATTCAATAGACATTGCACTATGCCTAAAGTCAGATTCAAACATCCCAGCCCTCAAGGGCTCTCAGCAAAGCGCCAGCTTCTGGAAATTGCTGCTCCAGCACGCATTAAAATTACGGCACTACAATCCTCGAAAGACAGCATAATTGCAATCACAGCCACAGATCAAGATGTGGATCTCCTCCTATCTACTCCAGTTATCGACAAACTAAAAGAGGCTAATTTCACCCCCATCTTGCCACCTCAAACACGTGCCAGCAGAAGTATTATCTGCTCACGAGTAGACAACTGGATCTTTCGCCACATAGAAGAAGAGATCCAGGAAGAAATCACAAATGCTCAGGAATGGGCAGTGGTAGAGAATGTCACTAAGTTCCAAAACACAAAAAGCAATGCCTTCAAGATAGAATTTAAGGACTCAAAAATGGCAATTAAGGCCAAAGAAGGACTCCTGCTCTATAACATGTCCATAGCAAACCACCAAATTCACCCAGATACTTCCACCCACATCAACACTTGCTACAGATGCTACCGCATCGAAGAACACAACACTGCAGAATGTACCATGGCCCCTGAGGACAAAAAATGCTCAGAATGCGCCTCCACAGACCACCAATGGAAAGACTGCAAAGCCACTACGAAGACCTGCATCAATTGCGGTGGGAAGCATAGGACCCTGGCGATGCAATGCCCTATCAGAAAAGAAGCGATAAACAAGAAAAAGGAGCAGATGAAAAACAACACCCAACCCAACTCCTATGCCCAAGCTGCACGCAACGACCCGAGAAATGGCACACACTCCACACCTGCCATATCCACGCAAGACACCTCCACCATAAACAACGAAATAGCAACTTCTGTTACGACATACATGGTCATCATGATACACTCCCATATGATGAACACGGTGGAACCAGGATCCTTCAACAAAACTTTTGCAGAACTGAGTAAGATAAATGGCCTCCCGACAATCAACCTACCAGAAAATCCCCCATCTTCAAAGATTACAGCTGACATATACTCCCAGCACCAACCACCCATGACACAGCAAAAAATGACTTCCCACCAAGCACAAGACAGAACCAAAAAACCAACACCGCCGGAAAAACAACCCTCCATAATGACTACCCCCAACCCAGCTACATTTCAGTTCAAACCACCACCTGCAGTTCACACAACGGAAGATGCAAAATTCCCTCAGTCTCAAAACAAAGAACAAACAACTCCCACCCCAGACCAAGAAAGCATGACAGAACTACTAGAACAAGAGTCATCCGAAGAAGAAGAGGAAGCCACCGACTCCTCTGATGACCCTGACTGCCCGGAAATTGAAATAATCCTAAGTGAACCCATCAGGAATTACCCAAAAACCCCAATTGAAACCTACATCAGGAAAAAACTCAAATCCGGGGAAGCAGTACTCCTCCAACACTGAAAAAAGACCAACTCAACCAATGCCCTTGCGTACACCAACCAGCTCGTTGAAGAAGGAGGTCTAGAAAACGTCATCAAAATAGCTGATGCATCAGAACTCCGGATACACTTCACCACACATAGTGAAAAAGCCCTCCCAACCAACAGACCCCAAAGGAAAAAACCATGCTAATCCTCCAGCACAATGTCCTTAACTGGAGAGGCAGAAGCAACAGTCTAGCCAACATTTACAGAACTATTGATCCAGATGTAATTCTTATAAACAGTCACGGCATCCCGTCTCACCGGCCACTTAAAATCGCGGGATACATAACGCACAAGAAAAATCACTCCAACCAACCATTGGATGGAACTGCCATTGCAGTTAAAAATAACATAAAATGCAAAATCTTAGACTCATTCATCTCCGACATGTTAGCAGCCGAAATTGAAACAAACACAGGTAAAGTAACAATCGCAACTGTCTACCTACCTCCAAGCCGCCCCTACCTCCCCACCCCAGACTTCTTCCAACTCTTCAGAAGGAACACACCAGTATATCTCCTCGGCGACCTAAACGCAAAACACAGAGTACTAGGTACAAGAACTCAAAATACAGTGGGTAAACAGCTAAATGACTTAATTACTGACAACACACTAAAACACATCGGTCCTCACTTCCCCACCTTCCACTCTCGTTCCTCCTCCACAACACCAGACATTGTAATCTCCAACCTACGCACATATCACAACATACACCTCTCCCAAGGCCCTCTCACCACCAGCGACCACATCCCGATCATAGCTAAAATAACCACTTCGCCTACCATTATAGGCTACCCTCCCAACCACGCCCAAATTTTTCAGCAGCTAACTGGGAAAATTTTAAAGCAGAAATAAATCAAAATATACTAAACTTCCCCAGCGCTGAACACCCATCACTGGAAGAAATAGACCAGTCCATAGCGTCATGGTACAACACTATAGACAAAGCCATAAAAAACAACATCCCTATAACAACACACAAAACAATCACTGCACCCAAACTCACACAGGACACAGGACTCATTCAGATCCAGTACACAGCACTCAGGCAACACTGCAACACACGGCTGGACCAGAGCCCACTACCAAAGATACAAAGCTCTGCAGCTACAACTACACGAAGCCCTAATGGAAGAAGCAAAAGTACACTGGAGCAACATTCTAACCGAAACCTCGTCCACATATTATGATCCACCAACATTCTGGCGAAAAATCAACACACTTCTAGGCCATGAAAACCAATACCCACATTATATGATCGACGACCAAGGAAGAAAACAACACAGCCCGGAGAAACAAGAAGCCGTGCATCGCAAACTTTGGACAACAATTTTCTCTAACGACAACCTCCCTGAAGGTGATGAAGAAACAGACAACACAGTGACTGACTTCCTTCGACAAAACATACATAGAATAACACCCCACGACACTGCCGACCTGTCCCGCTTAGACCCTACAAACCCGCTCACCAGACCCATCACCGATGGTGAAATCGCCGAAATTATAAAAAAAAAAAAAAAAAAAAAAAATGCCCAGGGGAAAGCGGCATCAACAAATCAGTCCTCACCCACCTCCCAGAACCAGCCATCAAATGGCTGCGTGCAATACTAAACGCTTCACTATCAGCCGGATACTTCCCAGACTCATTTAAGAAAGCAATAATAAAACTCATACCTAAACCTGGAAAAAACCCGCACTTCCCTGAGAACTTCCGCCCGATTTCTCTCCTAGAAGTCCCTGGCAAAGTCCTAGAGAGAATATTAAATCAAAGAATACGTCTCTTCCTTGAAACAAACAACACACATAACCCATACCAATATGGTTTCAGGACAGGAAGAGGTACAACCCAAGCCATAGCAATAATCACGGAGACAATCGCCCTAAAAACTGCAAATCACGGACAGTGCCACCTGGTTTTCCGTGACATCAGCAAAGCTTTCGACGAAGTATGTCATCTGGGCCTTAAATATAAAATCTTAAATATGAACCTCCCTGAAATATATGAGAGACTGCTAAGCGACTTCTTGGACGACCGTACAGCAAGAATAAAAATTAAAGACCACCTAGGACCCTCCTTTCCCCTAGGATGTGGAGTACCACAAGGCAGTGTCCTCTCTCCAACTCTATTTATAATATACACCAAGGAAACGCCAACCTCCAACAATGGTGTCAACGTCTCCTACGCGGACGACATAACACAAATTGTAGGATATGCGGGCCAGTCCAGGAATATAATGAACAGACTCACAGCAAACGAGGCTGAAAAGATCAACAAATTTGAAAGAGAATGGAAAATACAAACAAACATGGATAAATTCACAGTCATCCAATTAGCCAAAAGGAAAACAGAAACATTAATAATTGAGGAGGAACCTATAGAATTCCAGCCCACTGGTAGAGTCCTCGGCCTGAGAATCAACAAAAGAGGGTACACAGACCACATTCGAGAAAGAGTAGGGAAAGCAAGAATAGCACTCACCAAACTTTACAGATTCAAAGACCTAAGCATTAAAATAAAAACCCACCTAGTAAAAGCCATGATTCTCCCCATCCTGGAATACCCTCCCATCCCATCCCACACACTATCAAACAACCAGATTAAAAAACTACAGAAGACACAGAACAAAGCATTGCGATTCGCAACAAACCAACAACACCCATACACAATGACAACAGAAGAAATACACACATTCACCAATACACTACCAATTAACATAAGACTACACAACTTAGCAAAAAAAAATATGGATTAAAATAGAAAACCAAAATCAAGAAGCCTACCAAAAAATAAGAGAAGAAATGGAACGGATCGAGATTTCACAATTCAGTAAATGGTTCCCTAGTAGCCTAAAAACTTTAGAAACGGAACCTGTACCACTATTCTAGCTAGCTAGCTGACACAACAACTACGACACTTACACCAACAAACACACACACGTCGTACACAAGCACATACACAATCACTCCCACACACACACACACGCACTGAAACATACACTCAGACACAGGTGTAAACTTACACCTAAGGTCTACAATCAAATCACGTGACCATCAACAAAAACTCCAACACAAACAAATATAAAAACAGCAAGACGGCCTGCCCGTCACCTATCCACTCTTACTTCCTTCATAATTTCTCACTTCCCCTTCACCTCTTCCATCCTCCCTCCTTTCTAACTTAACTTAAAAAAAAAAAAAAAAAAGTGATGCATTAGTCTTCTCCTGAAGGTCCTACTCCAGCGACGACGAAGACGATACTACTACCATGTCCGGACGTGGCAAGGGAGGCAAGGTGAAGGGAAAGTCCAAGTCCCGATCTAGCAGGGCTGGGCTCCAGTTCCCCGTCGGCAGGATCCACCGTCTCCTTCGTAAAGGCAATTACGCCGAGCGTGTGGGTGCTGGTGCCCCCTTCTACTTGGCTGCAGTCATGGAGTACCTAGCAGCTGAAGTGCTTGAGCTGGCTGGCAACGCAGCCCATGACAACAACAAGACTCGTATCATTCCCCGTCACCTGCAGTTGGCTATCCGTAATGACGAGGAGCTCAACAAGCTCCTCTCTGGCGTCACCATCGCCCAGGGAGGTGTCCTGCCTAACATCCAGGCTGTGCTGCTCCCCAAGAAGACAGAGAAGAAGTAAACACTTCCAAGAAATTCTTCTTCTTCTTCTTCTTCACCTCCATCGGCTCCTTTAGGAGCCACATTCGTTTCTTGAGAGAGAATAGACTTTGGCATTGCCCAACATCATCTTTGTGTATGGATGAATGTGTTGGTATACTGTATGTATGTGCGTATAATGTGGTATGTGTTGAATGCTGGCATGTGTCTGTGGCTATATTTATGTTCGGTTGGATGTAAGAAGCTACTGACATCAGTGAAGGTCGATTAATAATATTATTATTCCCACTACTACATAGCGTCTTGTCCCGTTCCCAACTGCACCTACATAATACTGTACTGTATAATTATGCCTCCTAACTGCCTGGCCGGGTGGCATATTCACCAAGTCTGGAAAGGTTCGCGTTGTGGGGGAAATTAGGACCAATCACAGCTCGAGCTGAGGCAAGCCAAGTGTTACCAGCTCAAGATGTCATCACTTACCTTATGACGTCATCACTTACTTTATAAACATACATTTACTTTAAGTAGTTCAGAACTTGTCAGTAAAAGAATGTATATACAAGGCACGTAATAGACATTTAACAACATTATAGGCAGGTGAGGCAAATATGACACCGTACTGGAATATAAATGAAGGCTAAGACTACGTAAAGTATCTGGTAACATATATACACACTTGTACTTCTTTCGGTATTCAAATTATTTAGTTCCTCTTAAAAAAGATGTATGGACTTACAAAAACATAGGTATTACATTGTATATCACACGTATATCAAGCGCAGAACTGAATGAAATGGCATATCAGTTTGCGTACTCGTGGTAATAATAGTAGCCGAACCGAAAAGCACCTAAGAAGACAATAACAACAAGTTCAACAACACGCTGCCGACTCAGCAAGCATGGAGTGCAGTGATTGGGATTTTAGTGAAGGTGGTTTTAAAAATGTACAAATCATTCGTGAGCAGGACCATATGAAAGTAAGGACTAATGCAAACACAAGAGAAGAGTTTGAAAAGTGGAGAGGCATATTTTGCAAGAAAAATAACGTGTGTTTCAACACCTACAAGGTTTATCCTGTTGAAGGAGTCAGGAAAGCATTTCGACAAAAGCTAATATGTCATCATGGCGTGAAACACAAAGGAATCAAGAGAAGTACTACTGGGTAAGCATTTCAAACATTTTTCTGTAGAATATTACAACCTATGGTAACTTAAGATGTGCATACATATACTGTATAATTATCGTTTATATACATAGAATTATGGACGACTCGAGCGCGCATCAACTCGAGTGTGTTCAACTAACCTAACCTAAGCTGACGTGATCTAACCTAAACTGACCTAACCTAACCTAACCTAACCTAACGATCGAGTTGGTACCACACGAGTTTGTGCACGCCTGACTCGTCAAGACACCCTAACATACATAGATTACACATATTGTTTTGTATTTATTTAGCCTATGTCAGCTTCGAGCTAATGCTACTGTACTGTATTATAATTCCTTAAGTTTTATGTACTAGTTTGTTAGTTTGTATATGTACAGTACTGTAGGGTAAAAACTAACAGTAAGTATTGGGCAGTGTGTACAGAAATAATGTAGTGTATAAGTAAATTTACTAAATCATTTCACATACGGATCAGGTAACTTCATACCATAGTCATATCGTACAGTACTGTAGTCAGTTTGTACCTCAACATACATAGGTTAAGCAAGGGTTGGGACCTTGGGGAATGTAGGATTTAACAGGTGGGGGACAAGAATCATAAAGCTAATCAATCCATTCCCGTGGTGTAACAGGAGCCTTATTTTGGCTGTACATGTTTCCTATAACTTTATAAGATTAATTTTTCTTTCCAGTATATTCTTATTCAGTTGCAGAGTGTCCATGGATGTAACCATCACGGTTGTGACAAAGAGAGCAGCACAAAGTGACAAGCTGTTGAGAGATTTTCCTTGTTTTGTGAAGATCCAGGGAGATCACAATCATCCCCTTGGATCTGCTGATGCCCTCAATCAACTGAGAGTACAGTCAAGTACAAGAGAGATGTTTGAGAAATACTTTGAACAAGGTACCGTAAATATAGAATACACCAGAATGAAGAAGCTATTCAGTACAGTTTGTAAGGTTTTCTTTCAGTAATCCCTCTCTATGTATACATAGTCATGCTCGGCAGAAAAAAAAAATAGTGAACAATTAGTTTATCTCGAATGAGTGTTTGATTATTACATTTTTCAAGGATTTCTATGAGCTTCCAATATCATTGTATTAATTCCTACAACTAGAAATTGACACACTATTCTGTTTACCATAATGTGGAAACTCGGGATGTACAGAGATAATCACTAACACTCATTCGATAAACTAATTGTTTACTAATTTTGCCATCTGTTACTGTTTTTCTTATTTCCACCCCAAGCATTTTTTAACATTTGTTAATTGTTTGCAGTGTCCTATACATGGGTATGCCTTTTTTTTTTTTTTTTTTTTTTTTCAGAAATGTCAGCTACTGAGGAACTATCATCACCTCATCTGTTGAATGGGCATAAGTCAGGAATGAAAACCGGTATATGAGGTTACCACGGTTAATATAAGCCTAAAGCTTGATAGTTATGAGTACAGTATTGAGATTACAAATAAGTTTAGCAAAGTATATTACTGTATAAACTAAATAAGAGTTAAAAATAGAGTTAAAAACAGTAGTAAAATATATAATTACCATATTAAGATAAACAAATCTAATATAGTAACCCCCCCAAAAAAAAAAAAAAATACAGGACAGTAAGAAAGATTAATACTGCTACAGCAGTTAGCTAAATGAATATTATAATAATATTAAGATCTAATCATAAGATGTGTACTAAGCAAAGTTAAGTATTTAACAATATGGTACAGTATAAGCTATAAGTAGTAAGCTTTAATGAATAACTTTGAGGTATTATGATAAGCTGCATGTTTGTTTATGGATAACCTACATATGGCAGTAAATTTTCAGTCCAATGCACTTTCATCATCATCATCATCATCATATGGTTTCCCACAGCACACGGGGTGGGGAGGGAGGGTTACTAAAGAATCAACAGTGTACCATAAGGCCTTTAGGGGTTGGTGTGTTGTCTAATATTGTACTGTATTTGAATGCAATGTCTCATTCTTTGAGATATAGCTCTGTTTATTATGCATCAACTTTCTCTGCTTGCTTTCAGAAAAAAAAAATACAATGAGTGAGCAGCTATTGCTGTGTCAGAACTTACCATGTACATTACTGTATTAACTTATATAAACAACTTGTTGCTTATTGACAGTAGCCTATATTAATACCTGTATACCATGGTAAGTTATGATTCTATAAGATACGTTTAGTGCTGTTACTGACTGATGCTTGTATTTATAGGCATGACAACAGCCCAGGCACAAAGACACCACATAATGAAAATGGACCTCAGCGATGATCTTTATGGCCAAGCAAATCACGCCATAAATCCATCTCCAAAGGCCATTCAGTATATGAGGACTGCATGGATGTCAAAAGAACATGATGGATTAAACAGCCCATCCATGTTTGAGGCCATAAAGAAGTATGCAGAGGACAACCCAGAAATTACTCTAAAACTAGAACAGGATAATGATCGCTACTGTGTCGCTCTTATTACCCCCTTCAAGCGGCGAGCACACAGGCAGCTGAGAGAAGCTGGGGAGGTGGTATTTGTGGATGCAACAAGCTGTGTCGACCAACTAAACACAGCAGTAATACCACTTATGTGTGCAGGACCAGCTGGTGCAGTGCCATTAGCTGTACTTTTCACATCTTCTCAAGATGAAGCAACACTGACTAAAGGTTAGTACATGTACTGTACAGTAATATATTGCAATTCCTTGTTGATTACAAATTTACAGTTATTACATAATAGACACATGACCAGTTCAAGTCGGCTGAGCAGACAAAAGAATATATATTTCATAGAGTTAAAGTACAGCTATAATTTTAGACTACTGGCTTACTTGATTATTATGTAATATACAGGATACATGGACATATATTCATATGTAATTCACAAATACATACAGTATTCTCGCGCATACACATATACTGTACTAGTACTGTTAACAGACACACATTCATACATACATGCACATGCACAGTGTCACATAAATGTGACATATATTTTTTGCTTGACAGGTTTTGGCATGGTCAAGGAAGCTCTAGGCAGCTGTGCTTTCAATGGCAGGGGAGCGCCACAGTCATTCATGACAGACAACTGTGATGCTGAACGAAAGGCACTGGCAGCAACTTGGCCCACATCACAACGCTTCCTCTGCATTTTCCACATACTGCAGCAAGTGTGGCGTTGGCTTTTGGATGCAAAGCATGGTATTCAAAAGCATAATCGTCAGGAGCTAATGGCTGCTGTGAAGACGTTAGTGTTCGCCAAGTCAAAAGAAGTATTCAGTGAAGTATGGGAAAATATCCAAGCCAGTTCTCTTGTAAACGCACATCCCAATCTCACAAGGTAATATTTTGATTGCTGATTGGATAGTCACTATTTTCCAGTATATAAATTACAGTACCAATCAGACTCATTATTCAACATAGTACAGTACTGTATTAACTTACTCCTAGTTTCCTTCTCAGTTTCCTATAGCTTTCTGTCCTCTCTGTCTCCCTCTGTTGTGGAAGCCTCCATGATCTTTCTAGCTTAGTGCACTCTTCTTTATTTTTCCCATTTCAATTCCGTTTCTAATCAGCGCTCTTATTTTTGTGTTTTCTCTTAACTTTTCAGTTACCTAACGTCTTTGGTGCAGAAGAAAGAAGAGTGGGCAATTGCTTACCGAGCTGGTGCAATTTTACGAGGGCACCACACAAACAATTTCTGTGAGGCAACAATGTGCATTATCAAGGACATTGTACTCAGTAGGTGAGGATTAAGTATTATTTATTTATAAATGATGAGAGTTTCTAACATTTTCATTCCAATCGGTTTGTTTGATTTCTTGATTCATGTAATGCTTACATAACTTCCTACTGTATCACATTCCTCATTTCTGGTGGTGTTTTACAATATGGACTGTCACTTTGCATCCTTACCATTAATCACATTCGAATCTCACAATATTTATAGAATGAGCTGGAACTTTTTGCCGGATGGAAGATGTACTAGGCAGATTCAGAAGGGGATGAATCTGGGATGACCAAGTGTTGAATTAGATAAAATATGTTAAAAGTGTTTGGAAAGATTTTTTTTTTTTGCCACCCCTTAATGTGTCTCAGAAGGCCTTATATTTGACTACAATATGCATACAGACCCATTAAGATATGTTTTATATGCAACGTGTAATTTTTTTTTTTTTTTTTTTTTTCCAGATGGAAAGCCTACAACACTACACAGCTCGTTGTTTTCATGGCTGAAATTTTCGACTCTTAAATGAGGTAGCGGCTGGTAGACGTAGCACATAGTCAACGACGTGTCAAGCCAGTGAGTGTAGGCAACATGACCATGGACAGTGTGACTTCCCTCGGTAGTGGAAAATTTAGTGTTCAGAGCCAGTCTGAACCAACACAAGTATATGAAGTAGACATTACCATTGGAATGTGCTCCTGTACCAAGGGTGAAAATGGTGCCATTTGTAAACACCAAGTTATATGTGCCGATTATAGCATGACAGTGGTGCCCCAGTTGTTTGTATCAACAAGTTAAAGTCGGCACTGGCTGGCAGTTTTGGCTGTTGGCAGTGAGAAAGCACCAGAGGAGAGTTTTTTTAAGAATCTTAATGAAACAGAAACAGAGGTCAATGAAACACGTGAGCTTCATCTAGTGGAGACAATTTGGCAATGGATAGAGCTGAGAATGTGATATCTTTAGATAGTTCTGACGATGAGGACCAGGATTTTAACATCAGTGAAAATCCCACTCCTGGACAAAACAACCCTAGTGACAAATCTCATGTAGTAGCCAAAGCGTTGGTTGAAACAACAGCTCGGTTTGGAAATACAGACACTGAAGTGGCTCTAGATAAGTTCCTCCAACGTATAAAATTAATTAAATCAACAAACCAATTGAACTCTTTACTGAGTTATATGGGGTCAGCTGTAAAGAATGGTGGTGCAGGTCGTGGGAAAATTCCTTGCCAACCAACATCACTTGCAAGAAGATCCCCTGGCATGCCAAGAGGAGCAGCTCACATTGGTAAAGGGCGTCGTCCGACAGGGGCTGTTGCATCTCAGTCAAAACGACCTCGCAACCTGGCTCACAACATCAGTTGCAATGTTGCGAATGCAAAGTCCCATGGTAGTGGCCATTAGTCACAGTCAGACATGTCTACTGTACAGTACAGTCAATACTGTAACAGTGTCTAGAGTCATTTAAGTAGGTATTTCTTTAACATGGTTTTTCATTTGGATTTAGCCAGAACATTATGTAAATGTATTACTTCTACAGTCTAATGATTCACCAACAAGACTAAACAACTGCAAATCTAAAGTCAAGTTAAATTACTATAAAGTCTAAGTCAAATTGCAAGTCATAAAAAGCAGCAACTCGAGTCATACCTGAGTCCCCATCTTTGATTGCAGTTGTTGGTAATACTGTAGGCTATTTGGGCATTATAAATAAATGTAGCACACTCTTTTTGGTATTTTTTGATGTCATAAAATTTATGTACTGTAAGAATTTTTCCTATGGGGAATGATCCTTTTTCTGTTGCATACAGTATTTGAAATCAACAGTACAGTATCTTAACTTGTTTTATGCTGCTGCTGTTGTCCTCATAGGAACCTTTCAATTTGGCTGCAATTATTAACCCGCCCCGTCCCGACCACTTTTTCACCACTGGTACCCCCCAATCCCGACCATTTTTGGACCCAAATTTTTTTTTGCTAAAACTTTCGATTTTGGTCAGAAACAATGGTCAGTCACGAAGAAATTGTTCCCCGGGGTCCATAAGTGCCCTAAACAGGTATGCCTTGGTCACACCTGGCACCGTGTTCTCTGTAGGTGGTCTGAGCCTCTAACGTTTTCTATGGTATTATAAGTCTGGGAAACCAATGAAAGTAAGTAGATATGTATTTATTACAAACATAAAAACATGTGATAAAAGAGTAAATTGGATTTTATACAAAAATAGAGCTGAAATAAGCATTGTACCATCGTGCGAACCGAGCAAAATCGGGCAGACTGGTCACAATGAATCGCTAACATTCCAGAATCATGATACATATCATATTTTCTACTTACATAATACATCTACAATAACATTATACCATTTTACATTTTATTGAACTGTTTTTACGTATTCACAGGCCTTTCGATAACATTTAGCGTAATGTTAGCGCTTATTTACGTAGTGAGTGAACTCGCTGTGACTGTTGTTTAAACTCGTATTGTGTTTTTTCTACTTACATAATACTTTCCTAATAACATTATACAATTTTCAACTTTAGAGAACTGTTTTGAGATAGTTTCAGGCCTTACGTAAATATTTAGCTTAATAATAGTGCATAATAACACGCACGGTGAAGTCGCTATGACTACTATTTCAACTTACAACCTATTTTTGTACTTATATAATAATTCTCCACTAACATTGCACATGTTTACACTTGATATAATTGATATCACATAATTTCAGACCTTACGATTCAACTGAGCATCATATTATCGCGTACTTACACAGTGAGTGTTATCGCGATATCATTTGTTTCATCTTACACTAGTATTCAACTTATAAATTACCTTACTACTAACATTACAACCTTTTCCACTTTCTATAATTCCTATCACATACTTACTGACCAGAATGTTCTACTGAGCGTAATATTTTCGCAGATTTACACAGTGGGTGTACTCGTGACATCAATTATTACAACTTACACTATTTTTCAACTTATACGTTTTATTCATGCTAACATTACACCCGTTTCCACTTTATATTCTTGCTATCACATATTTACTGACCAGAGTGTTATACTGAATGTCATATTTTTGCAGATTTACACAGTGGGTGTAGTTTTGATGTCACTTCTTTCAACTTACACTATTTCTCAACTTATACATTACTTTCCTGAAAACATTACACCCGTTTCAACTTTATATATGACTTAGCACCTACTGACTGGCCTTACCATTATAATGAGCGTCATATTGCCATCCCACACAGTTTCAGTAGTGTAGGAAATTATGGTACTCTTTGAAACATGGCTGAAGGCACAACGCAACATTGCACTGGACACACTCGTACCTTGTGTCTTTTCTCTGAGTGGATGGTCTGACTGTCGAGTGCTTACATACATGGCAGCGGCGCTGGGGTTTACGACGGTTTGGGTCGGAAGGGATTGTGCTAGGATAGTGGCGTCCTGCGAGGCGTAGGGGAGTCCGGGCAGCCATGGGGGTGCGGGTGCGGTGTGTGGGTCTGTCCTGGGCATGCTTGGCGATTATTTCACGTGCCAGCTCCCTCACAAACCCCTCAAAGGTCTCGGATACTCCGGTGGTCATGGCGTGCAGGTAGTGTGCGTTCAGGACCGTGATGTCGAGCAAGTGGAAAAAGAGTTTCTTGTACCACTTCATCGTGGTCCTGGCACAGTCAGCACTGGAAATCATCGAGTCTGACTAATCCACTTGCCTCATGTTCAGATTATAGTCCAGTACAGACTCGGGTTTCCGTTGCGCCTCCTCTCGCTACGGTGATCCACGGAGTCTGTGCGGTGCATCAGGGGGCTGTGTACAGTTGATAGGAGGCAAACTTCCCCGTTGTGGTTCCACAGGGTGGCAAGGATGTTATTGGCCTGGAAGAAAACCACCTCGTTCTTGTCAAGTTTCCTCCCTATCTTGACCATATGGCGACGGTTTCTCTTGACTGTACCACAGACTCCGGTGTCAGGTTGGTGGAGGAACCTAGCGAGAAGAGGGCTAGTGTACCAGTTGTCCAGGTACAACACATGACCACGATGAAGGTACTCCTCTATCATTGTCTTCACCACGGCCCCAGAGAGTCCTATACTACGATCTTCTGTTATATCTGTCTGTGCGCCCGTGTACAAGACTATGTCTTGCACAGAACCAGTCTTACAGTCACACATAACAAAGATCTTGAACCCGAAACGGTGTCTCTTGCTGGGTATGTACTGCCTAAAGGAAATATTGCCTCTCCACAACAAGACTTTCATCTATGACGAGGTCTCTGTAAGGATAAAATGAGGAGCGGAACATTTCCCGTAAATGATCAAATACCAGCCTAATTCTCCTCATTTTATCTGTGTTATTTGCATTGGCTGGATCTTCTGCATCAAAAAAGTGGAGGTGGCCGAGAATATGCTGAAATCTGTTACGACTCATCACCTTTCCAAAGAAAGGTGTGAAGATCATTGGGTCAGTTGTCCAGTAGGCAGGAATTTGTTTTTTCCTTACTACATCCATCAAGAGAACCAGGGCTAAAAATAAGAACATCTCTGAAATTGTAACAGGATAGTCATATTGTTGGGAATGCCTGCTCGTGGTTCCCAAACGTTCACTTTCACGGCGCTGTGTTCGTGAAAATATATTGGTCTGTTCCACTATGCGCCCCACAAATGCCTCCCCAAAGAACAAGTGGAAAAAATCCACCCTAGACGAACCCGCATGCACACCTGGAGCCGTGCAACCAGACTGCCACTCCTCAGTGAAAGGGTGAATGATGGGAGTAAAATTACTCCCATCCTCCCAGTTCCACGAGACACCACCGTCTCCAGCCACGTCCCCATCGTCCCCTTCGTCAGGGTGGGGAGGTGAAGGTGGTGGGGAGGTTGGGGAGGTGGAGAGCGGCGCCTCTCATGACTCGCATTTCTCTTCCCTCTCCCTTTTCCTTTACCCTTTCCCTTCCCTTTCCTTCCTTTCCCCACATCCTGGGGCTGTGGGGAGGAAGTTTGGGAATACTGTGGGGCGAAAGACGTGCTGGGGAGTGGCTCCACCTCCTCTCCCCTAGGCCTACGAGCACCATGCGCTCGTGCTGCCTCCCTCACACCACTTTCCCCTTCACCCCGCACTCCCACCACACCACTTTCCACTTCCCCAGACAAAAGACTTGCACCATACCTGATATGTCTTCTCGCCCCACCTTCTGATCCTTGGGGTGATATTTTTTCTTTTCCCAACCATGAGGCGATATCATGTCCTAAGCCGCCATCATCCTCATCGTCCTCATCCTCGTCCTCATCAGATTCGGGATGGAGAGATAGCCGTGCACGTGGTTGGGGAGCAGGCTGGCCTTCCCTTGCCTTACGGTATGTCACATACCACTTTTTCCGGGGCGAAGGGACCTCATCATCACTGCTTGTTATTTCTTCCTCTGGCTGGACGTAATCGCGATCCACCACATCATCGTCAAGTGGAGAATCACTATCTCCAGTGAAGGCTTCTAGGGCGGATGCAATTTCGTCGTCTGAGAGACCTTTCCGCGCCATGTCTGACCTGGGTCACTGCTAACAGGTGAGTGACTGAGACAAGGGCGAGCGCGGGTCACGTGGGGTCTGGGACGCTGCCCGCCTGGCGGCAGGTAGGGGAGGCTTGGGTACGTGGGCGAATCGAAAATCTCGCGCGAATTATGAAAATTGTGGAAATTATGAACCTTGCAATTGCAGGACGTTGAAGTACGTCAACAGGATTGGCAGTGACAAAACGTGAGGACGTGGAAGTACGTCTACGGGACGACGCGGGTTAAGAGTATGTGTGAACTATTACTGTACTATGTGGAATGGCACTAGTAATTCTTCATGTGGTGTCTGCCTACTATTTATATTTTGATTATATTGCAGGTTTATATTAGTATTATATCATTATTATTAAAAAGAGAGAGAGATTATGACTTTAGATACCTTGGATGTTATAAAGATTAGGAAAGTATGCAATTATCTTACATACACTAAAAAAAAATTCACTTATGTCAAGAATGCTTGTTATGTAGAAACAAGCTCCAGTACTTCATTAACACAGTTAGTTGTGGTTTCATATGTTGACGACCTAAAGACGTAAGGACACCCACCATATTAATATTCCACCAAAATATTTTTTATCCAAGAAAAATGCATTTATCTAAATGTGAAGCCTGTATTACCAAAGGAAAAATATCACATTCATTACCAATTAACTACTATTTATTACTAGTTATTTACAGCCACTAATACATCCTTTCTGTCTAATCATACAGAACCATTGAACCCCTTTTTATTCCATATGATCTAACACAGCCATAAATACACCCTGCTTGTATCATAAAGTTCTGCTTTAAAGTTAGGTACCCTAGCCTTTTTATTGTTTCACTCACTTCTTGTTCACAAAGTCCTTCCTCAAGTCTGTCTGTATTTTCGTACTTCCAACTTTTTCACTTATCAGTTGTTGATGACACTTGTTATTGTCTTCTTAGGTGCTTTTCGGTTCGGCTACTATTATTACCACGAGTACGCAAACTGATATGCTTAGCCATTTCATTCAGTTCTGCGCTTGATATACGTGTGATATACAATGTAATACCTATGTTTTTGTAAGTCCATACATCTTTTTTAGGAGAGGAACTAAATAATTTGAATACCGAAAGAAGTACAAGTGTGTAGATATGTTACCAGATACTTTACGTAGTCTTAGCCTTCATTTATATTCCAGTACGGTGTCATATTTACCTCACCTGCCTATAATGTTGTTAAATGTCTATTACGTGCCTTGTATATACATTCTTTTACTGACAAGTTCTGAACTACTTAAAGTAAATGTATGTTTATAAAGTAAGTGATGACGTCTTGAGCTGGTAACACTTAACTTGCCTCAGCTCGAGCTGTGATTGGTCCTAATTTCTGCCATAACGCGAACCTTTCCAGACTTGGTGAATATGCTCCCTGGATTTGAGTTTTTTCTTGATGTAGGTTTCCATTGTGGTTTTTGAGTAATTCCTGATGGGTTCACTTAGGATTATTTCAATTTCCGGGCAGTCAGGGTCATCAGAGGAGTCGGTGGCTTCCTCTTCTTCCTCGGATGATTCTTGTTCTAGTAGTTCTGTCATGCTTTCTTGGTCTGGGGTGGGAGTTGTTTGTTCTTTGTTTTGAGACTGAGGGAATTTTGCATCTTCAGTTGTGTGTACTGCAGGTGGTGGTTTGAACTGAATTGTAGCTGGGGTGAGGATGGTCATTATGGAGGGTTGTTTTTCCGGCGGTGTTGGTTTTTTGATTCTGTCTTGCGCTTGATGGGCAGTCATTTTTGCTGTGGCATGGGTGGTTGGTGCTGGGAGTATATGTCAGCTATGATCTTTGAAGATGGGGGATTTTCTGGTAGGTTGATTGTCGGGAGGCCGTTTATCTTGCTCAGTTCTGCAAAGGTTTTGTTGAAGGTTCCTGGTTCCACCGTGTTCATCATATGGGAGTGTATCATGATGACCATGTATGTCGTAACAGAAGTTGCTATTTCGTTGTTTATGGTGGAGGTGTCTTGCATGGATATGGCAGGTGTGGAGTGTGTGCCATTTCTCGGGTCATTGCGTGCAGCTTGGGCATAGGAGTTGGGTTGGGTGTTGTTTTTCATCTGCTCCTTTTTCTTGTTTATCGCTTCTTTTCTGATAGGGCATTGCATCGCCAGGGTCCTATGCTTCCCACCGCAATTGATGCAGGTCTTCGTAGTGGCTTTGCAGTCTTTCCATTGGTGGTCTGTGGAGGCGCATTCTGAGCATTTTTTGTCCTCAGGGGCCATGGTACATTCTGCAGTGTTGTGTTCTTCGATGCGGTAGCATCTGTAGCAAGTGTTGATGTGGATGTAAGTATCTGGGTGAATTTGGTGGTTTGCTATGGACATGTTATAGAGCAGGAGTCCTTCTTTGGCCTTAATTGCCATTTTTGAGTCCTTAAATTCTATCTTGAAGGCATTGCTTTTTGTGTTTTGGAACTTAGTGACATTCTCTACCACTGCCCATTCCTGAGCGTTTGTGATTTCTTCCTGGATCTCTTCTTCTATGTGGCGAAAGATCCAGTTGTCTACTCGTGAGCAGATAATGCTTCTGCTGGCACGTATTTGAGGTGGCAAGATGGGGGTGAAATTAGCCTCTTTTAGTTTGTCGATAACTGGAGTAGATAGGAGGAGATCCACATCTTGATCTGTGGCTGTGATTGCAATTATGCTGTCTTTCGAGGATTGTAGTGCCGTAATTTTAATGCGTGCTGGAGCAGCAATTTCCAGAAGCTGGTGCTTTGCTGTGAGCCCTTGAGGGCTGGGATGTTTGAATCTGACTTTAGGCATAGTGCAATGTCTATTGAATAGAGTAAAGAGTGAGTCCTGACATCCTACCTAACCTGAGGTTGCTCCTGCCAATTACCCCTATTCGAGGGTCCTTGGTGAACCACAGGTCTTCCCAAGAATGGGCAGCCTATCCCTATCCTAGCCAGCTTGTTGCCACCCTTGCTGTTTCCCCTCCTCACCCCTGCTAAGGGACTCCCTCGTGCATATAGCCTCGGGATTCGATTCGGGTACTAGAGTAGGGACTCTAGGCAGTGCAGGACTCACTCGTGAATTGATGTGAATGATTTTTAGATCAGGTTATCGATAGTTTAGCTCTCGTTGAGTGAACGCCTTGGGCTGATTAGCGACTTGAGTCATTCAGTAAAGCATTCACAGTCTCATCGACTGCTCCCAGAAGCTTCCCGGTGAGAGAGAAGGTGGTGGGGGTCTGCTGGGACAGCGGGAGCAGGAGAGGTGTTGCCGGTGTGAGAGCGAGAGCGAGACTGGTAATGCGGGTGGTCACCCGCCTTTTTTTTTTAAAATATTCTCCCCACAGCATGGTGGGGAACGGGCAAACAAAAGAGCCCGTCAGGGAGAAAAGCAAAAATGGCTCCAATAAAGGAGCATAGCAGGGACGGAGACTGGCAGACAGGGCAAGGGCGGCAGAGGAAGGGAACGAGGCGATGGTGGAGACAACCCGATGATCGACGAGGCGAGGGGGAGAGAGCGGTAGACAGCACGGCGCCGATGGAAGGGGCGCCGGCATGCTCAGGTAGAAAGCCCCAAACGACTTGGTGGTGGTTGGCGGCCGGCTGCTCGGTGTTCACAGAGGGCAGAGAGGGACGAGAGCGTGGTAGACTAAACGGCGCCAATGGTAAGGGCGCCGAAGCTCAGGATCGAAGCGTCCCGACTCTGCCCTCAGCCCCCATCTGACTCGCTCCAGCTCTCCACAGCAGCAGGTGGAAGCGTAAAGGGAAGGCCCAGTCCAGGTGGACACAAGGGCACAACCCCGGTCAAGGTAGTGGCGGAGGAAGGGTGGTCGGCCATGGAAAGGGCGGACGAGCCTACACCTCCTGGTGGGCTGACCAGGGCACTCCCGTAGGTGGAGAGTGGGTCACCAGCCTTTTTTTTTTTTTTTTTTTGCCCCACCAATAGGTGGGGACACGGGCAAACATAAGAGCCCGTCAGAGATGGGCATGAAAAGAAAAGCAGATAATGGCAGGAGAAAAAAAAATTAATAAAAAAAAAAAAAGTAAATAAAAATAAATAAAAAATAAAAAAATAAATAAAAAATAAAAAAAAAAAAATAAATAAATAAAATAAAAAATAAAAAAAAAAACAGCTGGGGACAGGCAACAAAGGTCCCAGAAAAGACAGCAGACATGGCAAGGGCAAGGCAACAGATGGCACAGATGGAAACGAGTTAAGATAGGAGCCTGGTGACGATGTAATTCACCAAGGCAGCACGAGGTGGATCACAGGCGATACCTGCACGGATACGTTCCTCTTGAGATGGTAGGAGGGAGTTAGAGATGTACACCTCACGTAGATCATCGTGCAACTGCTGGTAGATGGATGGCAATGCATCGAGATCGTTGACAGGTGTTGTGAGGTCGCACAGAAGCTCCTCGAGGTACGTATCCGTGCAGGAATCGAGGCTGGCATTATCAAAGGGTGGAAGCAGGGACTCGATTCGCCGGTCAACGGTGGGAGGATCAGGTTTGGCCTTGCTCTTCTTGTTCTTGTTCTTCTTTTTCTTCTCCTTGGGTGGAGGGGGAGAAGAAGAGAGAGCAACGGCAGTAGACTGTGGTGAGGATGGAGGAGGTGCCTCCACAACATCAGGAGCAGATGGAGAGGACAAGGAGGGCGGCTCTGCCACATGCAGGTGTACAGAAGGGACGGGAGAAGATGGCCGCTCCTCCTCAGCTCCTGACGAAGGAAGGTGAACCTCCACGACAGTCTCCTGGGGTGAAAGGTCGAGCTCCATGGCCTGAGACGGTTCCGGATCGGTGATCTGAGGGGCAGTCGTGACGGCGCCAGTCGCTCTGTTTAGGGGGGCATCTAAGCACAGCCGTTTCCGCGGTGTCGTGCGGGGTGGTGCTGGCTGCTGACGCCGAGCCTGACGCTTCTGACGAGGGGGGAGACGTGTATCACGAGCAAAGCTTCGGGGAATGGCAAGGCGTGGAAGGCCGTTCTCCTCAAAGATTTGAGGGAGGAGAACAGCCAAAACCGCCTTGTCACCCCCACTAAAAGCTTCGGCAGTCGCGATACACATCGCAACAAGTGTGTTAGTGTGATCAGCACTCCCAGGACCCCTCGGCCGACGCCTCAGGGACGTGGGGCGCCGCCGTGCATAGGCAGAGCCCTGCACAGCAACGCCCCCCGGCCCAGAGACATCCCTGGCTTCGGGACCCTTGGCAGCCTGAACAACACTAAACTCCACCGTCTCCCCATCGCCAAGTGAGCGCTGGGAATGCCGTGGATTTGGTGCAACGATCGCCGAAACGTGAACGAAAACATCAGCACCAGTATCCTGCCGCTTGATGAATCCGTAACACGCTCTCACGTTGAACCAATTCACGGTTCCCTGGATGGTAGTGGCTCCTGGCGGCTCTGCTCTGCTGCTAGGCGCCCCCCTCAACGGGTCGAGGGCGTGAGCAGACGAAGCTGAAGTCTAGCTTAGCTCGGGCATAGTGGCGACTGGCCAGGCCAAGCAGTGAGAGTGAGGTCACTCGTTTTTTTTTTTTTTTTGCCTATCGACCATTGAGGCCGGAGCCTCTGGTCATTAAGGCAAATATATATATATATGTATATATATTGACACATATATACATATATATAGAAACATATATATATATATATACATACATACACACATCCATGCATATGAACATACACACTTTCATGCACACGTACATATATATATATATAATAATTTTTATTTTATTATTTTTTTGTAGTTTTATTTTTATTATTTTTATTTATCTTTTTATATTTTTAACCTTATATAACTTATAATAAAAAATACCTAATCTAAAGACCCTAAAACTAACCACCTAACAGACAAATCGCTAACCTATACTAAATCCTAAGAGACAAATAACTAGACCTACACTAATATTCAAAAAGCCTCGACCAAGAGAACACCATCGACTGCAGATATGTAATGCCTTTCTACATGACATACCTGCACTCATCACCTGGTGACTGTCAGTCGAGGCACAACCTAATATAGGGGACATCAATATATGAAAGGGAACCAGACGAGTCAGGAACATTTCCATATACGTCAGCTGTCGTCCCTAATTAGAATAACTTAAGCGAGATAATATAATGTATTTACATAATTTGTACAAAAAGTGAAGAACCTCGCCCAGCAGACAACCATCGACTGCAAGTGCCCAATACCTTCCTATATTGCACACTTGCACTCATCAGCTGGTGACTATCAGGCGAGGAACTTGGCTTAATGTAGGGGAAGGTCTCCCGCCGTTGTGTTGTTGTTGGGATATTTGCCCCACCATATATGGTGGGGACACGGGCAAACAAGAGAGCCCGTCAGAGGTGCACATGAGGCGCAAACTTGAATTATCGAGGTGGAGGGTAGTCCCTGACCGTTTGAAGTAGAATATTGAGGAGAGCACGGGCGACAATGCCAGCAGCATCCATAGAGTCATCTCCAGACCGTGCCAGTGCTGTGTCAGGTTGAGGCCTAAGCATGGTAGTGGCAGGGCAGTGAAGCAGATAGTGAATGAGCGGCTCCATAGAAGTAGCTAGACAGTGGGTACACGGGTCTGGCTCTGCGCCAATAATCTGCCTGTAGCCAGGGAATCCCAGACGCAAGCGCCTGAGCCTCACTAGAAGATAATTAGTGTCGCAAACTACCCAATCACCAAGTGGACAGGGTGCACGGCCTGAGTAAAACCACGATAGAATGATAATTGAGTGTACGACAAGACCATATTGTACTACTTAGATCTGGAGCTACTTTAGCATATGAACATTTAAGGAGAGTCAAAACACCACGTACAAAATTAACATAATCTATTAAACTACCTTAACTTACAACCAATACAGTGGGAAAACAAAACACAAAACATCACCCTGCCTACTGGACAAGAGCATAAACTTGCTAAAGTCCATCCTTCATCCTTAACCAAGGACATACACAAACCTTAAACCTAGACGACCCAGAGCTAGCCGGCGTCACTGACAGGCAAACAGAGAGAGAGAGAGAGAGAGAGAGAGAGAGAGAGAGACGAGCCTCTGCGCCTGGGCTTATATGCAGGCCTACCACAACTTCATTGGGTCGCCAGTTCGTTAATTTAGTAACACCTTAACTAGCTAGTTATACACGTGGCGCGAAGGGGAACAATTAACTACACAAAATATGCGTCCACGTGACACCTCCCCCACCAAAACAAGAACTTTTTACCTAGCCTGAAAAAGTTACTCTAACATGTACAAACATTAGAGGTACAAAAGTAGGTTTACTTCAATATTACAAAAATTCCTTAAACCTAAAAACATAGAACGGGTAAATAACATGGTAAATCATAGGGAACCTACACTCTGTTCACACTCTTGACAATGCATCTGCAATGGTATTGTCCTTGCCACGAATATGCTGCAGTTTTATATTATACGGTTGCAAGGCTAGAGCCCATCTCAGCACTCGAGCATTCTTAAACTTGACCTTTTCAATAAACACAAGGGGGTTGTGGTCTGTGAACACCGTGATGGGGAATGCGCTACTAGACAGAAATACTTCAAATTTTTCTATTGCCATGACAATTCCAAGAGCCTCCTTTTCAACGGTGGCATAAGCCTTTTGATAAACCTTAAACTTTTGGGAAAAGTAGCATACGGGATGTAACACTTCACAATATTCTTGCAAGAGCACTACCCCCACCCCTGCATCACTTGCATCGACTCTAATGATGAAGGGCCGATGTGGGTCCGGGGTTCGGAGCACAGGAGCACAAGCCAGCAGGGCCTTCAAACCCTCAAATGCCCACTGACATTCATTTGTCCAATGGAACGTCTTCTTGGAGCTAAGTTGATCCGTAAGGGGAGCAGCGACCTGGGCAAAGTTCCTGCAGAAACGACGATAGTAACCCACCATTCCAAGGAACCTCATGGTAGACTTTCGGTCAGCTGGTGGTGGGTATTGTAAAATGGCATCCACCTATGCATCAACAGGGGCTAGCTGGCCCTGCCCGACCACATGCCCCAGGAACACGACGTGGGCGTGCCCAAACTCACTCTTGGCGAGGTTCACTGTGAGATTGGCCTCCTCCAGGACATCAAAGAGCTTTCGCAGCCTCTCAAGGTGTTCCTCCCAATTGTCACTCCAGACAACTAAGTCATCTAGGTACACACGGACGCCAGGCAACTCTGCAATCAAATTGTTCATTAGTCTTTGGAATGTGGCCGGGGCATTCCGCATGCCAAAGGGAAGAACTAGAAATTCCCAAAGGCCACTTGGAGTGACAAAGGCAGAGATTGACTTGGCTTGTTCTGTCAAGGGCACTTGGTAATACCCTTGGAGGAGATCAAGCTTAGTGACGTAGCGGGCCGCTCCTAGGTCATCAATAATGTCATCCATTCTGGGTAGTGGAAAGGAGTCGGGCAGGGTAATAGCATTGACCTTCCTATAATCTACACAAAGGCGGTAACTTCCTCCAGCCTTGGGGACTAATACTACAGGTGAGGCCCAGGGACTCATACTTGGACGGATCAAACCTTGCTCTTTTAGCCTCTGCACCTCAGACCGCAGGAATTCCCTCTTCTCGGCACTGAGACGGTATGGAGCTTGTCAGATCGGAGGGGCTCCTTGAACATCCACATCATGGGTCAGCAGGGTACAGAGCCGAGGGGTGTCACCAAAGAGGTCTGGATGCTCCTGTAGAAGACAATCAATATCGCCTGCCTGGGTGGGGGGCAGATGCTCTAATTTACTCATAAGATTTGTTAGAATTTCACGATTTGACAGCTTACTGCCTACGAATGGTGTAGGGTCATTTTCCTCTGACTTTTCCACTACTCTAGATCCTGTTAAGGTGACTTGTTCCACTTCCCCTCCTTGTGATTGGTCACGAGAGTGATACATTTTCAACAAATTGACATGGACACTTCGCCTTTTCTTCCGCCTCTCTGGCGTAGCAATGATATAATTAAGGTCTCCAACCCGCTTCAAAACATGATACGGCCCAGAGTACCAAGACTGAAGAGACTGCTTTGGTACTGGTAGCAGAGCTAAAACTTGATCACCAACATGAAAAATGCGGGATTGTGCCTTGTGAATTTTGTCATAATTGTCTTTCATTCGTACTTGAGCATGACTGAGATTAGAATGGGCAAACTTTAATGCACGCTGCAAGTTGGAGCGGAACTGAGTTACATATGCAGCAATCGGTACAGTACTCTCGTCATTTAACCAGCATTCTTTCAAGACTTTGAGAGGACCACGGACCTGGTGTTCATAAATGAGTTGAAACGGGGTGAAGCCTAGACTCTCATTTACACTATCTCTAATCGAAAACAATAAAAGATCAATAGCCTCATCCCAATCCTGACCCGTCTCCAAACAATAAGTACGTATCATAGTCTTAATGGTAGAATGGAAACGTTCCAGGGCTCCTTGACTCTGGGGATGGTAAGCGGTTGACTTACACTGACGGACTCCCAGGGCCCTCATCACTTGCTGAAACAGCCTGGAGGTGAAGTTAGACCCTTGGTCGGACTGCACGATGGCAGGTAACCCAACCTGTGTGAAGAACTTGATCAGGGCCCTGACAACATTCCTACTAGTGATACTACGGAGAGGTATGGCCTCAGGGTAACGAGTGGCAACATCCATTATGGTTAATAAATACTGATTCCCGCGTTTGCTCCTTGGGAGAGGGCCCACACAATCAACAATTACCTTACTAAAGGGCTCCTCCATGACAGGAATGGGCTGAAGGGGTGCAGGATTGACTTCAGTGCCTGGTTTGCCACTAATCTGACACACATGACAGGTACGGCAATAGGTACTAACATCTTTCATCAACTTCGGCCAGTAAAAATGAGACAAAATCTTGTGGTAAGTCTTACGGACTCCCAGGTGTCCACCCACCCCATCATGTGCCACCTTCAATATCTCAATACGTAGAGATTTTGGGACGACGATCTGATGGACTGTCTCCCACGTGTGATTGGCAGGAGCCTTAGGTGGTCTGAATTTACGCATCAACACCCCCAAATTGAGATAAAAACAGTGTGGAACCTCATCTATTTCATTACCTTCAGTAAGCTGTGCAAGAAACAACTTACATTCGGGGTCACTAGACTGTTCCTGAATTAATCTCTCCCTTGTGATAGGGGTGCTACCAAAGTCAAGGAGACCAGAACTAGACTTACTGAGTGTATCATCAAACAATTCCGCAAGGGAAATATCTCCCTCGGGTGTGTTTTCCTCTGGCTCTACAGCAGGGGTATGTGCATCCAACAACCTCTGGCTCTGACTACGAGTAACAGCACAAGTTGGGAAGAGATTAGGGTGCTTCAGCTCTAAGTCAGTAGTGTTGTTGATATCAACAGGTTTGTCTGAAACGATGGGGTTAGCAGTAACCTGGGAACCAGCTAAATCATTGCCAATTAATACTGAAATGTTCCTAATGGGGAGGTGATCTACTACAGCTAGTGTTACTGGACCTGTGACAAACACAGACCGAAGATACATGGAGCAAAGGGGATATCTAGCCTCTCCTGGCAGAGCAGACACTAGTACAGTCTCACCTGTATAACAATCAAAATTGGGAACATCTTCCTTTAAAATGAAAGATAGATCAGATCCAGTGTCACGCAACACAACAACAGGAGCCGAGAATCTACTGGACTCATGTTTTGATACTACACCTCTTGAGCAGAATGGTTTAAATGATGGTGGTACTTCAAGGGAATCACCTGAATGTTCATTGGCCCCGAAACAAGTAAATCACTAACCTATGGGTCACTCACCTCCACTGGTTGGGTGAGTGCACTGGCATGGAGAACTGCATTGCCCTGGGTGGGGCTGTACTTACTGGCCAACTTCCTACAGTCTTTTATGATGTGGCCAGGCTTCTTACAGTACCTACAGAAGAGAGACCTCCTCACGTCTTGATTAGTAACTCCACGAGTCTCCTCACCAGCGCACTCACCAGTGGGATCAAGCTTAAAGGAAGGTCCCTGGGACTCCGTTAGCTTCTTATTCAGGGGCCGTTCACGCTGTGAAGTGCTGGCTGGCTTATGCTGGGGAGCAGTCAACCTGTACTTGTGGAAGGGATCACTATTAGTTAGGGAGAAATGATCGGCAGCAATGCCAGCCTCAGATAACGTACATAACCCTTTTTCCTCCACATGTGACCTTACTCTAGCTGGGAGGCAAAATTTCACTTCCTCCAGCACAAACAACTCCAGCAAGCCCTCAACTGTCAAACTAGTTAACTCGCTCTCAACCCATTTTTTACAAAGTCGTTGTTTGCGGCGGATAAATTCTACATAAGTCTGTCCCTCTGTCTTACGGCAACAGCGGAACTGTTCCCGATAAGCTTCAGGCACTTTCTTGTATGCATGCAATAGTTTTTTTTTTTACAAAACAATAATCTTCAATTTGAGTGGCATCCAGTGCGGTAAACACTTCCTGAGCTCTACCAGTAAATGAGCTATGTATTAGCAACACCCACTTATCCTGGGGCCAAGAATGGAGCTAAGCCGACTTCTCAAAATGGGTGAAAAAATCTTCTGGATCCTCCTCATTAAATTTAGGAACAAACTTTAATGCTGCAGCAATTTTGAAGGAATCTGGCTCACACTCAGGCGATGTGGGACTACGAGAGAGACGGATTCTATCAATGTCCGCTTTCATCCTCTCAACCTCAAGCCTTTTTTCCTCCAGCTCAATTTTCCTCAAAGCCATCAAATCACTAGGATGTTCCAACATGTTCACTTCTTCCTCACTGAAAATTTCCTCCCTCACCATGTGTGCAAGTACTAACTGCTTTATATCATCTTTCTTCAACCTAGGACGAAGCTCAAGCTTATAATAAGCTGCCAGCGCTTCCCACTGAACCTTGGTTAACCTAGAAAGGGCAGTCACTGTAGGATTAGAAACAAAATCTTCCAACACAAACATGATGGCGGCGAGAAGGGAAGGACAACGAAAATAAGCTATCTAGCTAGATAGTGTAATCACTCAAATATCAGTAAACCACTTCACCTAGTGGGACAATAAACCTTCCACCACACACGGGAACGTAGTGCGCACACACACACACACTACAAAAATTACGTGGGGAATACAATGTCACCAGTAAAGTGGGAGTACTAATCTCTGCTGTACGTGGGTACGTAATAATCTCCTAATAGATCCAAGTAAAACAACTGGTATAGTAAATATAGCGATAGTGGTGTGTATGGAGCTAAGACAACAAAACACTCCACAAAACACTATACACCACACTATCAAATAATACAGATCATACAATATACATGACCCATATGCCCAAACAGAGTAGAACAAACAAGAGTTGTAAAGCAACAACACTCTAGGAATAGTTTCGTGAACGGAACACAGCTCTTGAATGAGGTAACTGAGCAGGAATTAGCTACACGCGTATACACTAGTGCACACAATTAGGACTACCAGGGAGAACACTTGTTTCATAAAGCAAACTCAAATATGAGGGAAACAGTTGTTGCTAAAGGCTGAATTGCAATCCACAGGGAGTACACAGGAACGTGTAATGTAGCTAAATATACAGGCTAGTATACATATTCAATCCCGAACAGGCCCCCATTTGTCGCAAACTACCCAATCACCAAGTGGAGAGGGTGCACGGCCTGAGTAAAACCACGATAGAATGATAATTGAGTGTACGACAAGACCATATTGTACTACTTAGATCTGGAGTTACTTTAGCATATGAACATTTAAGGAGAGTCAAAACACCACGTACAAAATTAACATAATCTATTAAACTACCTTAACTTACAACCAATACAGTGGGAAAACAAAACACAAAACATCACCCTACCTACTGGACAAGAGCATAAACTTGCTAAAGTCCATCCTTCATCCTTAACCAAGGACATACACAAACCTTAAACCTAGACGACCCAGAGCTAGCCGGCGTCACTGACAGGGAAACAGAGAGAGAGAGAGAGAGACGAGCCTCTGCGCCTGGGCTTATATGCAGGCCTACCACAACTTCATTGGGTCGCCAGTTAACTAGCTAGTTATACACGTGGCGCGAAGGGGAACAATTAACTACACAAAATATGCGTCCACGTGACAATTAGGTGTACTCGGAGGAGGTGACAGCAGGGAATAGGACGTGGCTGTGGCATACCAGGTAGCAGAGCGAGAGCCCTCCATTACCCAAAGCCGATGATCCTCTATGGATTGCCCGCCGATGGTAGCATTTAGAGTGCGGATGAGGTGCGATGGGCCGGGGCGCAGTGGAAATGTTATATCAGGGAGAGAGCAAGCTGCCCGTGCTGCACCATCCGCAAGCTCATTGCTGCGGATACCAACATGTCCAGGGAGCCAGTGGAGGATGATATTAGCACCCCTGCGGACAAGAAGGGATGCAAATGTATAAATGGCCGGGAGGAGAAAGATATTGTCCCGAAGGGAAAAGGAGTGGAGTCTTTGCAGGGAGGAAAGAGAGTCAGTATGAATAATGACTCGGTGGCGATGATGGTGATGGGCGTGTCGCAAGGCACCCAAGATGGCAGCAAGCTCTGCTTGGAAAGCTGAGACACCCTGGGAGAGTCGCCAAGACTCTACCAGTTGGCCAGAAACAAAGGCCGCCCCAGCAGAGCCATCAGATGAAACTGAGCCATCAGTGAAGTAGACGGCCGAGTCCGGTAAGGCTAGAGTCGCTACTCGGCTTAGACCATCCTGACGGAGGAGTGCAGGAAAGGGAGAGCGAAGTTTAGCCTTCGAGGGACCCAAAAAGTGAAAAAGCGGGGGATTCCATGGTGGTGGTTCCGCGTATCCCGGAAAAGGGGTGTCAGGATCCTGACAGAGGCTCTCTGCAACTCCCAACCCATGAACAATGGCAGCTGTATTGCGGGCCCAGTCACGCTGAGGGGCCTGTGCAGGTGGTCGACACATGAGCCTTTTTAAGAGTGCTGAGACAGGCAGGTGGGGCCGGCACTGCACCAGCTGTAGAGTGATAAGCACCACTCGTAGCGCAATACGACGTGCCAGAGATGGCAAACCACCCTCCATTCGCAGATTAACAACCCGGGTCCAACGTGGAGCACCCAGCATGACACAGAGGGCATCGTTCTGGATGACCTCCAGAGATCGAGACACTGGTGGAGTGAGGCCAGCCAGACAGATGGCGCTGTAGTCCACCAGAGATCGGATGGTGTGAATATAAAAAGTCCGGAGGACAGAAAATGATGCCCCCAAGCTCCGCCTGGAGAGATATCTAAGAGCAGCCATTCGGGTGGAAGCACGTTCCCTCAGATACCGAACGTGATAAGCAAAGGTGAGACCCCCATCTAGCCAGACCCCCAGATACTGGTGGACGGTGAGCAGGGAGAGCTGATGACCTCCAAGCAGCAGTGGAAAGTCGGGGGGGCGGAGGCCAAAAGGCAGACACTTCGTCTTGGCGAAATTGATCTTTAGGCCTAGCTCGGTGCACTTGGCATGCAGCCGAGAAAGGGCCAAGTCTGCCTGTGTGAAGCAGTCTCTCCTCGTAAAGACGAGGGCCAGATCGTCAGCATAGCAAAGAAGAGTTATGCCAGGCCCATATTCCACAGTTAGCAGCTCCTCCATCAGGATATTAAAGAGGAGAGAGCTCAAAACACTTCCCTGGGGGTTGCCATTAGGATGAGGATGAAAAGGGGATAGGTGCCCCTGAAAGCAGACCCCCGCGGTGCGTTCACTGAAAAAGTCCTGGACCCAGGATATGAGCCTGCCCCCTACTCCACTGGCCGCAAGAGCCGCCAAGATAACGGTGGGGTTTGCCAGTTCAAAGGCCTTCTCGAGGTCGAGGAAGATGGCCATCCCCCGTCTGCCCCGCAGCTCCCCAAGGAATGATGCAAGGCAGTGGGTGGCACTCCTGCCTGGATGATAGGCATAAATCCATGGGTGCAGCGGTCCCAGCCGCCAAGCAAGACGAGCCCGCACAACCCTCTCAGCTGTCTTAGCAATGCAACTGAGCAGGGAGATGGGGCGCATGGCAGTGGGATCGCGAGGCTTCGGAATTGGGTGGATGACCGCCATCTTCCACGACCTCGGCAGACGCCCCTCAGAGCACGAGAGGTTGAGCAAATCAAGCAGACGCTCTCTACTGCAATCTCCAGCATGAGATAAAATGGAGTACGTGACCCCGTCGAGCCCCGGCGCAGTATCCTCCTGGCGCCTCAGTGCTTTCTGAAGCTCTCCGCTGGTGATGGGACAGTCAGCGGGGTCAGGTGTATCACACGCCGTCTGAATGACTGCAGTGCGAGAGGCGGACAGCTGCATTTGTAAGGCTCGGACAGACTGCGGAAGATTGGAAGAGGCTGAGCGGTCGGCGAAATGCTGGGCAAGACGGCCGGCCTCAGCGGCAGGGTCAGGGTGGGAGGGCGGACGAGGAGGACGTGGATCAGAGATGGACCTGATTCTCCCCCACATCTCACAGAGAGTGGAGTGAGAATCTAGGGTACGACACCATCTGATCCACGCCTCCTCTTTAAGGCGACGCTTTTCAGAGACCACATGCCGAGTCACAGCAACCAGGTACCGGCGGTGCGGAGATGTTCGGCGCCGCCGGTACTGCCTGCATGCTGCATTCAGCCCCTGGTTCAATTCCCTGACCCTGTCGCAGTAAAACCAGCCATCCTGGTAGCATCTCGCCGAGCGCCGCTGCAATGGAATGGGAGAGAGGCAGCGTGCGAAAAAATATTTGCTGCTTGATCTGCCCGGCTCTCGAGGTCTGAGGCAGGAGAAGATGTTGCAAAGGCCGCCGTGAGAGTACGGTCAAAGGCCGCCCAATCTGCCTTGCGTAGATCCCACCGTGGTGTGGGAGGCGCGGGAGGGGGGAGGGGGGCGAGAGGCAAGCCAACAAGAAGAGCGAAGTGGTCACTCGCAAGGTGTGGGTGGAGTGACCATGACGCCAGGCCTGACAGTGGGGTTGAAACAAATGAGAGGTCGAGGCGACCTCCCCCAATATGGGTGGGCTCTGTCATGTCGTTTAAGAGGGAGACACCACCCATCTCCTCCAGAAGTAAAGAAATGTGCCGTCCTGCTTCACTGGACTAAAGAGGCGATGATAGAAGGGCGTGGTGGGAGTTAAAGTCACCCCCTATATACACGGCTCCCCTGGCAGCCTGGGAGAACAGATCACCCAACTCCAGGGTGCCTCTCTGGCTCCGGTATACATTATATATCGTCAGGGGTGACGTAGCCAGGTGTAGAACCACGCCCTGGACCTCCACGTCAGATCCACAGAAAGGACGAGGGTCACAATCTGTGCATGCAATGTGGTCCTGGACCAGAACGGCACACCCTCGTGTGACGCCACGAACATACGGGAGGAGATGGGTGGTGTAACCCGAGAGACGAAAAATGGAACTATCTGGGAGCAGGGTTTCTTGCAGTAGGATGACATGGGGACGGTCCCTGTTGGCCGCCTCCTGCAGAAGCGGGAGCTTGTGCCGTGCTCCTAGACAGTTCCACTTAAGGAGTCGAAGGGGGGAGCCGTCCCGCTGTCCGGAGACAGACAGAGACGGACGTCCTCCAGCAATGGAGGTGAGGCCATGGCTGTCGAGGGTGCCACGACGGGCATCGGTTGTTGCTCTGGAAGGGGGCGAGGCCGACTCTGCTGAGGGGTGGAAGACAGGGCAGCGGCCTTCCTGGGCTTGGCTCGCTTGAAAGAGCGAGCCGGCTTGCGTGGGGGAGTCCGTGCTCCCCCTGTTGAGCGAGCCGGACGTCGAGGGGGCAGGATGGGTGTTGGAACCATGCAGCTTCCTGGCAATTGCGTGATCGACGATGCGATCGGCTGCAGAGGCAATTGAGGCCGCCTTGAGAGTGATCCCCAGTTTGAGGGACACTGCTTGGGCAATGGCCACTGCAATCTGTGAACCCAGGTCCCGCAGATCCTCCGCCGTGAACGCGAGGACCGGTGAACCAGGAGCAGTGGGTGGACTGGGTGCGGAGCCAGGTACTGGTGGCGGAATTGTCAGTGGCTGACTGGTCGCTACAGTGGGAAGTGGTGGCGAGACAGACGGCTGTTGGTGGTGGACCTCTGCTGTGGTCTGGACCACAGTAAGAGCTGAGGGCAATGGAGGGAACTCCTGGTCGCTGAGGGGTGGTGGGCGCTGAATGAGAGGGCGGCACTGTTATCCCCAGATGAAAGTGCCGGGGGGAGCTGGAGTGGCGCTGGTGGCCTGGTTCTCTTGCACAAAAGCAACCTGCCTCTCTCGACCCTGGTTCACTCATTGAATCCTCGCAGGGCAACTGCGGTGCCAGGCGTGGTGTCGTCCTGAGCAATTGGGGCACTTGGCCGCAATTGGTTGCTTTGCCTTGAACCGCTGCAGGCACTCGTCCGTGTCGTGGGTGCCACTGCACATGCCGCAGATGACGGGGCGGTTGCAGTTGGCACGGTGGTGCCCGTAGCGTTGGCACCGGTAGCAGCGCAGCGGTTCTGGCGTGAAGGGGTGGAGATGGAAAGCTCCCCAATTGCCCAGGTCGAGGGATGGCACGAGAGGCCCCCGCAGAGTCACACAGACCTGCAGTGTTTCCTCTCTGGTTCGCTGGTTTTGCCAGCGTTCTGCTGCCTCTACTAGTGGATGCCTTAAAAGGATGTCCACTGGCATGCACCGAGGATATCCCATAACCGTCGCCTTGTAGTCTGGGCACCCTGCGAGAGCTCCACGAGCTTGACAAATGGGGCCTCCTCCTCCGCCACTGCCTTCAGGCGCAAATAAGACTCCTCCTCGGTAGGTATCAGCACGCAGCTGTCGTCGCAGCCGTAACGATTCATAGCCACTAGGCCCGGCAGGTGTTGCTCTGCATCGTAGCTCGTGCTGAACCCCGCCTGGAGGGGAACGCGAAAGGCCGGGAAGGACGAGCGAGGAGGTGGAGGAGGCACGACTGAGACTGAAGGGCGACGAGTAGAGGGAGGCTGCCGTGGCGCGAAAGTCCTGGATGCAGGAGGAGCGGTGTTTCCCTGTGGCGCTCGCCATGGTTTGCGCGCCACAGTTATAAAGTCGTCAGCGTCCTCAGTCCTAGTAGCAGGGGCAGCTCCAGCGGGAGAAAGGTCGGCAACAGGTGCCTGTGCAGCACGGGCTCCATTGTGTGGAGATGGCATGGCAGTGGTAAGGGCCTGGTGGCATGGGCATTCAGCAGTAGAGGCAGCAGTAGGGCCATTAGCAGAGGGCGTGTTGTTAGGGACGGTAAGTGGAGCCGGAGCAGTTTCCTCCATAGCCTCATGGACATGTGCAACCTTAGCTGCACGTGCCAAAGTGGGAAGGGGGGCTGAAGCAACAGCCCTCGCGTGGGGAGCCTGCCCTTTGGGGCGACAAGAAGTAGAGGCAGAGACGTCACGAGACGTCGATGAGTGAGAGCTCGCATCTGAGAGACGCCGCTCTCGCTTTGCGCCTGGTGTGGCAGCAGGGCGAGTCGTCCTCTGCTGTGACTGGGATGGGCGTGGTGGCCCCGTAGGCCTGGGGATCTGGGTCCATCTCATGTCCCTGAGGGACAGTCACACAAACACGCAAAGACGCCACTCACACAGACACCCAAACAGATACACCAACACTCACTCTGGAAAAAAAAAAAAAAAAAAAAAAAACGAAGAAAAAGCCGGTAGTTCCCTACAGTGTCGAGCTACCTATGCTCCCCGCCACTGCCCCTTTCGGGTCTTCCCTAATCTATCAGAGCTGCTCTCTGCGCTTCCTATAACCAGGCCCTAATGGCCCCCCCTCATGGAACTGCCCTAACGGCAGCCCTTCAGGGTTCGGCGTCGTACCACGCAGAGAGACACTAACGGCGGCTGGGAAAAAAAAAAAAACACCCACACACCCGCAAACACACTCACAAAACACACACACACTCACACACACAAGCTCGCAAGGCTATCTGTCAGAGACAGAGTCCACCCATAAACAGGGAAAAAAAAGGGAAGAATCGCCTAAGTAAATTAGGCTAAGTCCTGCAATGGCCAAAAACAGGAAAAACTCCCGAAAAATGCTTCTCAGTAACTGAGGCAGAGTCCAATACTCGAGAGAGACTGGCAAGAGGTCTGCTCATCACGAGAGCTAGGCAGGGAGTGGTCACCCGCCGTTGTTGTTGTTGTTGGGATATTCTCCCCACAGCATGGTGGGGAACGGGCAAACAAAAGAGCCCGTCAGGGAGAAATGCGGAAAAGGCTCCAATAAAGGAGCATAGCAGGGACGAAGACTAGCAGACAGGGCAAGGGCGGCAGAGGAAGGGAACGAGGCGATGGTGGAGACAACCCGATGATGGAGGAGGCAACAGGGAGTGAGCGATAGACATCACGGCGCCGATGGAGAGGGCGCCAGCATGCTCAGGTAGAATCCCAAAAGACTCGGTGGTGGTTCGCGGCCAGCTGCTCCGATGTTAACAGAGGGCAGAGAGGGAAGAGAGCGTGAGAGACAAAACGGCGCCGATGGTAAGGGCGCCGAAGCTCAGGTCGAAGTCCCGAACTCTGACCTCAACCCCCATCTGACTCGCTCCAGCTCTCCACAGCAGCAGGTGGAAGCGTGGAGGGCAGGCCCGGTCCTGGTGGTCAAAAGGCACAACCCTGGTCCTGGTGGTGACGGAGAGAGGGTCGTCGGCCGGGTATAAAGGGCGGAGGAGCCTTGATCTCCTGATGGACCGACCAGGGCACTCACCATGATGGAAGGACAGGCCCGTCCCTCGGCTGGTGCGGCTGCTGTGGAGAGCTGGTCCCGCCGGGAACAGCGGTGGAGGTGTTGCCTCAGCGAGAGATGGGCTGCGAGTGGGTCACCCGCCTGTTTGTTTGTTTGTTTGATATTTGTCCCAGTTTCCTGGGACATGGGCAAACTGAGAGCCCGTCAGAGGTGCGCACTTCTTGCGCGAACTTGCTTTAGCGAGGTGGAGGATAATCCTTGACCGTAGTAATCAATATATTTAATGGAGCACGGGCAACAACGGCTGCAGCGTCCATAAAGACGTCACCAGATCGGGCAAGGGGCGAGTCCAGCTCAGACCTGAGCATGGTGGTGGCTGGGCAGTCCAGAAGATAATGAAGAAGGGGCTCCTCACAGCTGGACAAGCAATGGGCACATGGGTCTGGCTCCATACCCACAATTTGCTTGTAGCAGAGAAACCCAAGACGCAATCTTCGAAGCCGGACTACAATATAATTAGGTAGACCTGGGGGGGGCAGCAGGAGGGAATAGGACGTGGCAGTAGCATACCATTTTGCAGAGCAAGAGCCCTCCGTGACCCAGAGCTGATGGTCCTCTAGGGATAGTCTTCCTATGGTGGCAGTGAGAGTGTGGATGAGGTGCGAGGGACTAGGGCGTAGTGGAAATATGATGTCTGGAAGATCACAAGCTGAGCGCGCAGCGTGATCAGCACGCTCGTTGCCACTGATTCCCACATGTCCCGGGAGCCAGTGTAGGTTAATCGTTGCGCCCCTATGGACAAGAAGTGATGCGAATGTATGGATCGCTGTTAGGAGGAAGACGTTGTCATGCAGCGAGAAAGATCGTAATCTCTGAATCGAGGAAAGAGAGTCTGTGTGGATTATGACTCGGTTGCGACGATGGTGGTGAGCATGGCGCAATGCACCCAGGATGGCCGCAAGTTCCGCCTGGAAAGCGGATACACCTGAGGAGAGTCGCCAAGCTTCCACTATTTGCCCAGAGACAAAGGCCGCTCCAGCTGCGCCATTGGGGGAAACAGAGCCATCAGTGTAATAGATGGCTGAGTCTGGTGAGGCCAGAGCTGCCACCCTACTGAGACCCTCCTGGTGAAGGAGTGCTGGAATTGAGGAGCGAGGTTTAGCCTCCGATGGACAAATTATATTAAAAAGAGGAGGATCCCATGGCGGTGGATCAACATTTCCGGAAAAGGGAGAGTCGGGGTCTTGACAGAGGCTCGCCGCAGCTACCAGTCCATGGATGACAGCGGCCGTGGTGCGAGCCCAGTCACGCTGAGGGGCCGGCTCGGGTGGGCGGCCGAGAAGGCGTTTTAGGAGGGCAGTGACGAGCAGGTGAGGCAGGCACTGGATCATCTTCAGTGTGACGATTGCCGCTCGTAACATAATGCGATGGGCCAGAGACGGCACCCCGCCCTCCATACGCAGATTTACAATCCGGGTCCAGCGTGGAGCACCCAGCATGATGCGGAGTGCATCGTTCTGGATGACCTCCAGAGATGGAGACACTGGTGGAGTGAGGCCAGTTAGACAGATGGCACTGTAGTCCACCAGAGATCGGATTGCGTGAATATAAAAGGTCCGGAGGACAGAAAATGATGCCCCCAAACTCCGCCTGGAGAGGTATCTGAGAGCAGCCATTCGGGTGGAAGCACGTTCCCTCAGATACCGTACATGGCAAGCAAAGGTGAGGCCCCCATCTAGCCAAACCCCCAGATACTGGTGGACGGTGACCATGGAGAGCTGATGACCTCCAAGCAGCAGTGGAAAGTCGGGGGGGCGGAGGCCAAAAGGCAGACACTTCGTCTTGGTAAAGTTGATTTTAAGGCCTAGCTCGGTGCACTTTGCGTGTAACCGAGAAAGGGCCAAGTCCGCCTGTTGAAAACAGTCTCTCCGTGTAAACACGAGGGCCAGATCGTCAGCGTAACAGAGAAGAGTTATGCCAGGCCCATATTCAACAAAAAGGAGCTCCTTCATCAGGACATCGAACAAGATAGGGCTCAAAACGCTTCCCTGGGGGGTGCCATTAGTATGCGGGTGAAAAGGGGAGAGGTGCCCCTGAAAGCGGACCCCCGCAGTGCGGTCACTAAAAAAATCCCGGACCCAGGATATGAGCCTGCCCCCTACTCCCCTGGCCGCAAGAGCTGCCAAGATAACGGTGGGGTTCGCCAGTTCAAAGGCCTTCTCGAGGTCGAGGAAGATGGCTATCCCCCGTCCGCCCCTCAGCTCCCCAAGGAATGATGCAAGGCAGTGGGTGGCACTCCTGCCTGGGTGATATCCATAAATCCTTGGGTGCAGCGGTCCCAGCCGCCAAGCAAGACGAGCCCGCACAACCCTCTCAGCTGTCTTTGCAAAGCAACTGAGCAGGGAGATGGGGCGCATGGCAGTGGGATCGCGAGGTTTCGGAATCGGGTGAATGACCGCCATCTTCCACGACCTCGGTAGACGCCCCTCAGACCACGAGAGGTTAAGCAAATCAAGCAGACGCTCTCTACCGCAATCTCCAGCATGTGTTAAAATGGAGTACGTGACCCCGTCGAGCCCCGGTGCAGTGTCCTCCCTGCGCCTCAGCGCTCTTTGAAGCTCTCCGCTGGTGATGGGACAGTCAGCGGGGTCAGGTGTATTGCACGCCGTCTGAATGGCCGCAATGCGAGAGGCGGACAGCTGCACTTGTAAGGCTCGAACAGACTGCGGGAGATTGGAAGAGGCTGAGCGGTCAGCGAAATGCTGGGCAAGACGGCTGGCCTCAGCGGCAGGGTCAGGGTGGGAGGGCGGACGAGGAGGACGTGGATCGGAGATGGACCTGATTCTCCCCCACATCTCACGGAGTGTGGAGTGAGAATCTAGGGTGCGACACCATCCGATCCACACCTCCTCTTTAAGGCGACGCTTTTCAGCAACCACATGCCGAGTCACAGCAACCAGGTACCGGCGGTGCGGAGATGTTCGGCGCCGCCGGTACTGCCTGCGTGCTGCATTCAGCCTCTGGTTCAATTCCCTGACCCTGTCGCAGTAAAACCAGCCGTCCCGGTAGCATCTCGCCGAGCGCCACTGCAATGGAATGGCAAGAGAGGCAGCATGCGAAAAGATATTTGCTGCTTGATCTGCCCGGCTCTCGAGGTCTGAGGCGGGAGAGGATGTCGCAAAGGCCGCCGTGAGAGCACGGTCAAAGGCCACCCAATCCGCCTTGCGTAGATCCCATCGTGGTGTGGGAGGCGGGGGAGGGGGGAGGGGGGCGAGAGGCAAGCCAATAAGAGTAGCGAAGTGGTCACTCGCAAGGTGTGGGTGGAGTGACCATGACGCCAGGCCTGACAGATGGGTTGAGATAAAGGAGAGGTCGAGGTGACCTCCTCCAATATGGGTGGGCTCTGTCGTGTTGTTTAGGAGGGAGACACCACCCATCTCCTCCAGAAGTAATGAAATGTGCCGTCCTGCTTCATTGGACTGAAGAAGCGATGACAGAAGGGCGTGGTGGGCATTGAAGTCGCCCCCAGTGTGCACGGCCCCCCTGGCAGCTTGGGAGAAAAGTTCCCCCAACTCCAGGGTGCTCCTCTGGCTTCGGTATACATTGTATACCGTCAGGGGCGACGTCGCCAGATGGAGAACCACGCCCTGAACCTCCACATCAGGTCCACAGAAAGGAGGGGACTCACAATCCGTGCACGCGATGAGGTCCTGGACCAGAACGGCACATCCCCGTGTAACGCCACGAATATACGGGAGGAGATGGGTGGTGTATCCCGAGAGATGGAAAGTGGAATTGCCTGGGAGCAGGGTCTCCTGCAGGAGAATGACATGAGGGCGGTCCTGTGCGGCCGCCTCCTGCAAAAGGGGGAGCTTGCTCCGTGCTCCCAGGCAATTCCACTGGAGGAGCCTGAGAGAGCGGTCTACTCGCCGTCCGGCGACAGTTGCGGACGGTCGTTCTCTTGCAGCAGTGGTGAGGCCCTGTCGATCACTTTGGACCCTGATGGTGGTAGGGTTTGCCCCAAACGATGTCGATGACGAGGCAGCTGTGCGGCCGAAGGCAGAGTATTGGGAGGTCGTGACTTGATTCTCTTGGACAGGCGAGCTGACCTGTGTGATGTGGGACAGGGTCGCCCTGCTGAATGAGCTGGGCGGCAAGGGGACAGAGGAGCACCTAGGCTCGCCATCTTCATTTCGATCACCTGGTCCACTAGGCGATTGGCAGCTTTGGCAAGGGGCTCTGTTGGGAGAGGGATGTCGAGGGTTAAGGCAACTGTTTTGGCTAGGGTCAGCGCCAGCTCTGTGGCAAAGGTCCTGAGCTCCTCCTTTGCGAACGAGATCACCGGAGGAGCAGGAGCGGGGGGTGGACTGGGTGTGGAGCCAGACACTGGTGGCGGAACAGTCAGTGGCTGGCTGGTCGCTGCAGTTGGAAGTGGTGGCGAGACAGGCGGCGGTTGGCGGTGGACCTCTGCTGTGGTCTGGACCACAGTCAGAGCTGAGGGCAATGGAGGGAACTCCTGGTCGCTGAGAGGTGGTGGGCGCTGGATGAGAGGGCGGCGCTGTTGGCCCCAGATGAAAGTGCCGGGGGGAGCTGGAGTGGCGCTGGTGGCCTGGCTTTCCTGCACAAAAGCAACCTGCCTCTCTCGACAGTGGTTCACTCGGTGAACCCGTGCAGGGCAGCTGGGGTGTCAGGCGTGGTGTCGTCCGGAGCAGTTGGGGCACTTGGCCGCAACTGGTTGCTTCGCCTTGTACCGCTGGAGGCACTCGGCCGTGTCGTGGCCGCCACTGCACATGCCGCAGATGACGGGGCGGTTGCAGTTGGCACGGTGGTGCCCGTAGCGTTGGCAGCGGTAGCAACGGAGAGGCTCCGGGGTGAAGGGGCGAAGGTGATATGTTCCCCAGTTCCCCAGGTCTATGGCAGGGATCAGAGGACCCCGCAGGGTGACAATGACCTGTCGAGTCTCCTCTCGGGTCCGCGTTTTTTGGCATCGGGTTGCCTCCTCGACTTGAGGGTGGTGAAGGAGTATCTCCATGGGCATTCTCAAGGGATAGCCCATGACCACTGCCTTCGTAGACTGTTGACCAGGCGTCAGCTCTACTAGCTTTACAGGGCAGGCCTCGTCCTGCAGGGCTGTTCTTAAGAGGTCGTAGGCTCCCTCGTCCTTCAGCACCAACACTGAGCTTTCATCCCGACCCATGAGATTGGAGCAGCGTAGCCCTGGCAGGTGACGCTCTAGTGCAGCCACGGCGTCGTAGCTCGTCGCATGCCCGTCCTGTACCGGCACACGGAAAGCTGGAAATGCAGAGCGGGGAGGCGGACGCACAGCCACTGACACGGAGGGACGAGCAGCAGAGGGATCCCTGAGGGGAGGCCCAGTGCGTACTGCCAGAGAAGGGCCGTTTCCGTGGCGAGCACGCCTCGATCCCTTCCGTACCACAGGGGTGAAACCCTCATCTACATGCAGAGCGGGATCAGCAGAGGGGGAGAGCTGAGTCGCAGCAGGAGCCTCCGAAGTGCCCTTGGTGGAAGAGAGAGATGGTGGAGCAGGTGCAACCTCCTCCATAGCCTCATGTCGGCGGGCTGCCTTAGCAGAGCGGGTAGAGTCACCTCGCAAGCGAGGTACCACTCCCGTAGATTTGGGTGTGGAGGGGTTTGCACAAGCGGCCTCATGAGCTGACGAGTGAGAGCTCGAGTCAGAGCAGTGACGCTCCCTCTTCGTGCCTGTGGCAGGGCACGGGATGGAGGACCTCGACTGAGGAAGCGGGAGGCGGGAATGCCCCTGGGGCCTAGGGATGCTGGATCCCTTCATGGTGCTCACCGGAGCAGGCCAAAAAACTCAGTCAAAAACACACACACACACGCACATACACCTCACACACACCACCACTGAAAAAGCACAAGCAAACAAAAAAAAAAAAAAAAACAGCAAAAGTGGCCAGGTCCCTACAGTGACGGGCAACCTATGCTCCCCGCCCTCTAAAGGGCGATGGGAGGCCCCGCCACTGCCCCTTTCGGGTCTTCCCTACTCTAACAGAGCCGCCCTCACCGCCTCCTATAACCAGGCCCTAAAGGCCCCCCTTCATGGAAGTGCCCTAACGGCACCCCTTCAGGGTTCGGTGTCGTACTACGGTGAGGGACACTAACGGCAGGCCAAAAAAAAAAAAAAAAAAAACACACAGTCACAAACACACACACACTCCCACTCACACCCAGGCAATCTGAGACTAAGTCTCAGAAAAAACCTGTAAAGCAAAAGAAAATCTTCCTCAGTGCCAGAGACTAAGTCAAAACTGGCAAAAAACGAGGAAAAACAAGCGAAATTCTCCACGAGTGAACGAAACAGTGTTCAGAGCTCGAGAGAAAACGGCCAGACCTCCTCACCCGACAGAGTCTGAGCTAGGAGTGGTCACCTGCCTGTTTGTTTGTTTGTTTGCTTGATATTTGTCCCAGTTTCCTGGGACACGGGCAAACTGAGAGCCCGTCAGAGGTGCGCACTACTTGCACGAACTTGCTTTAGCGAGGTGGAGGATAATCCTTGACCGTAGTAATCAATATATTTAATGGAGCACGGGCAACAACGGCTGCAGCGTCCATAAAGACGTCACCAGATCGGGCAAGGGGCGAGTCCAGCTCAGACCTGAGCATGGTGGTGGCTGGGCAGTCCAGAAGATAATGAAGAAGGGGCTCCTCACAGCTGGACAAGCAATGGGCACATGGGTCTGGCTCCATACCCACAATTTGCTTGTAGCAGAGAAACCCAAGACGCAATCTTCGAAGCCGGACTACAATATAATTAGGTAGACCTGGGGGGGGCAGCAGGAGGGAATAGGACGTGGCAGTAGCATACCATTTTGCAGAGCAAGAGCCCTCCGTGACCCAGAGCTGATGGTCCTCTAGGGATAGTCTTCTTATGGTGGCAGTGAGAGTGTGGATGAGGTGCGAGGGACTAGGGCGTAGTGGAAATGTGATGTCTGGAAGTTCACAAGCTGAGCGCGCAGCGTGATCAGCACGCTCGTTGCCATTGATTCCCACATGTCCCGGGAGCCAGTGTAGGTTAATCGTTGCGCCCCTATGGACAAGAAGTGATGCGAATGTATGGATCGCTGTTAGGAGAAAGACGTTGTCATGCAGCGAGAAAGATCGTAATCTCTGAATCGAGGAAAGAGAGTCTGTGTGGATTATGACTCGGTTGCGACGATGGTGGTGAGCATGGCGCAAAGCACCCAGGATGGCCGCAAGTTCCGCCTGGAAAGCGGATACACCTGAGGAGAGTAGCCAAGCTTCCACTATTTGCCCAGAGACAAAGGCCGCTCCAGCTGCGCCATTGGGGGAAACAGAGCCATCAGTGTAATAGATGGCTGAGTCTGGTAAGGCCAGAGCTGCCACCCTACTGAGACCCTCCTGGCGAAGGAGTGCTGGAATTGAGGAGCGAGGTTTAGCCTCCGATGGACAAATTATATTAAAAAGAGGAGGATCCCATGGCGGTGGATCAACATATCCGGAAAAGGGAGAGTCAGGGTCTTGACAGAGGCTCGCCGCAGCTCCCAGTCCATGGATGACAGCGGCTGTGGTGCAGGCCCAGTTACGCTGAGGGGCCGGCTCGTGTGGGCGGCCGAGAAGGCGTTTTAGGAGGGCAGTGATGGGCAGGTGAGGCAGGCACTGGATCATCTTCAGTGTGACGATTGCCGCTCGTAACATAATGCGATGGGCCAGAGACGGCACCCTGCCCTCCATACGCAGATTTGCAATCCGGGTCCAGTGTGGAGCACCCAGCATGATGTGGAGTGCATCGTTCTGGATGACCTCCAGAGATCGAGACACTGGTGGAGTGAGGCCAGTTAGACAGATGGCACTGTAGTCCACCAGAGATCGGATGGCGTGAATATAAAAGGTCCGGAGGACAGAAAATGATGCCCCCAAACTCCGCCTGGAGAGGTATCTGAGAGCAGCCATTCGGGTGGAAGCACGTTCCCTCAGATACCGTACATGGCAAGCAAAGGTGAGGCCCCCATCTAGCCAAACCCCCAGATACTGGTGGACAGTGACCATGGAGAGCTGATGACCTCCAAGTAGCAGTGGAAAGTCGGGGGGGCGGAGGCCAAAAGGCAGACACTTCGTTTTGGCAAAGTTGATTTTAAGGCCTAGCTCGGTGCACTTGGTGTGTAACCGAGAAAGGGCCAAGTCCGCCTGTTGAAAACAGTCTCTCCGTGTAAACACGAGGTCCAGATCGTCAGCGTAACAGAGAAGAGTTATGCCAGGCCCATATTCAACAAAAAGGAGCTCCTCCATCAGGACATTAAACAATATAGGGCTCAAAACGCTTCCCTGGGGGGTGCCATTTGTATGCGGGTAAAAAGGGGAGAGGTGCCCCTGAAAGCGGACCCCCGCAGTGCGGTCACTAAAAAAATCCCGGACCCAGGATATGAGCCTGCCCCCTACTCCCCTGGCCGCAAGAGCTGCCAAGATAACGGTGGGGTTCGCCAGTTCAAAGGCCTTCTCGAGGTCGAGGAAGATGGCCATCCCCCGTCCGCCCCTCAGCTCCCCAAGGAATGATGCAAGGCAGTGGGTGGCACTCCTGCCTGGGTGATATGCATAAATCCTTGGGTGCAGCGGTCCCAGCCGCCAAGCAAGACGAGCCCGCACAACCCTCTCAGCTGTCTTTGCAATGCAACTGAGCAGGGAGATGGGGCGCATGGCAGTGGGATCGCGAGGTTTCGGAATCGGGTGAATGACCGCCATCTTCCACGATCTCGGTAGACGCCCCTCAGACCACGAGAGGTTGAGCAAATCAAGCAGACGCTCTCTACCGCAATCTCCAGCATGAGTTAAAATGGAGTACGTGACCCCGTCGAGCCCCGGTGCAGTGTCCTCCCGGCGCCTCAGTGCTTTTTGAAGCTCTCCGCTGGTGATGGGACAGTCAGCGGGGTCAGGTGTATTGCACGCCGTCTGAATGGCCGCAATGCGAGAGGCGGACAGCTGCACTTGTAAGGCTCGGACAGACTGCGGGAGATTGGAAGAGGCTGAGCGGTCAGCGAAATGCTGGGCAAGACGGCTGGCCTCAGCGGCAGGGTCAGGGTGGGAGGGCGGACGAGGAGGACGTGGATCGGAGATGGACCTGATTCTCCCCCACATCTCACGGAGTGTGGAGTGAGAATCTAGGGTGCGACACCATCCGATCCACGCCTCCTCTTTAAGGCAACGCTTTTCAGCAACCACATGCCGAGTCACAGCAACCAGGTACCGGCGGTGCGGAGATGTTCGGCGCCGCCGGTACTGCCTGCGTGCTGCATTCAGCCTCTGGTTCAATTCCCTGACCCTGTCGCAGTAAAACCAGCCGTCCCGGTAGCATCTCGCCGAACGCTGCTGCAATGGAATGGCAAGAGAGGCAGCGTGCGAAAAGATATTCGCTGCTTGATCTGCCCGGCTCTCGAGGTCTGAGGCGGGAGAGGATGTCGCAAAGGCCGCCGTGAGAGCACGGTCAAAGGCCACCCAATCCGCCTTGCGTAGATCCCATCGTGGTGTGGGAGGCGGGGGAGGGGGGAGGGGGACGAGAGGCAAGCCAACAAGAGTAGCGAAGTGGTCACTCGCAAGGTGTGGGTGGAGTGACCATGACGCCAGGCCTGACAGAGGGGTTGAGATAAAGGAGAGGTCGAGGCGACCTCCTCCAATATGGGTGGGCTCTGTCGTGTCGTTTAGGAGGGATACACCACCCATCTCCTCCAGAAGTAAAGAAATGTGCCGTCCTGCTTCATTGGACTGAAGAGGCGATGACAGAAGGGCGTGGTGGGCATTGAAGTCGCCCCCAATGTACTCGGCCCCCCTGGCAGCTTGGGAGAAAAGTTCCCCCAACTCCAGGGTGCTCCTCTGGCTTTGGTATACGTTGTATACTGTCAGGGGCGACGTCGCCAGATGGAGAACCACGCCCTGAACCTCCACATCAGGTCCACAGAAAGGAGGGGACTCACAATCCGTGCACGCGATGTGGTCCTGGACCAGAACGGCACATCCCCGTGTAACGCCACGAATATACGGGAGGAGATGGGTGGTGTATCCGGTCACCCGCCTGCGACCTTCCTTTAAATACCCGTCTTCCCGATCCGGTCCCATCTCACCCGCGAATGGGAACGAGGCAGAAGCCGGGCTGCGATCTGGCAGCAATCACATATAAGGATTTCAGGAAGCTTGAGAAGAACGGCATCTCCTGGGTAATAGGAACTCGAACATCGTCGGGAGACAACTTGCCAGACGAATCTCTGACACCACAATAAGATTTATAGGACCCCATTTCCCCACATACTATTCCCACAACACCACCACCCCAGACATAGCATTAAGTAACATGAATGCACATCACAACATCTACTTCTCCCCTGGGCCTCTCACTACCAGCGACCACACCCCTATCATTGCTAGAATCTCCTCTGCCCCAATACTTGTCCCCACTCCGCCCAGACCCAATTTCTCCTTGGCCAACTGGGAAGGTTTCAAACAAGAATTATGTACAGCTTTTACAAACTTCCCTAACCCTGAAGAAGTCACACTCGAAGAAATAGATCAGTCCCTCGAGAGTTGGTACTCCTCAATCAAATCTGCAATCAATAACAACATCCCCACAACTTCTTACAGAACAATAACACATCCAAAACACAGCAGAGACACACAGATTCTCATCCAACAATACAATGCACTTACTTGTAGATCACACTCCCAAACACACGGCTGGACTAGAGCACACTTCACACAATACAAAGCGCTCCAAACCCAGCTGCACACATCCTTATTGACAGAACATAACACACACTGGGCCAGCATCATTACCAACACCGCCAACTCATACAACGACCCCACCATCTTCTGGCGAAAAATAAAAACTCTCTCAGGGTACTCTAACCCCGACCCACACTACATACTTGACCCCCACGGAGAAAGAAAACACTCCCCCTCAGAAAAAGAAAACACCCACAGATCACACTGGGAATCCATTTTTCAAGAACAGGACGAAGAACAAAACGACCAAACACACGAAAACAACGTAAGAGAATATCTAATCAACAACCACGACAGACTCACTCCATATCATTCAGCAGACCCAGCCAGACTAGATTCTGACACAATCTTTACCTCCCCCATCACGGAAGGAGAAATTACTGCCATCATAAAAAACATGAAAAAAACCTGCCCAGGAGAAACCGGAGTCAACAAAACTATTCTATCCAACCTCCCCAGCATAGCCAAAGAAACTCTGAGACACATATTTAATGCAACCATCTCAGCTGGATATTTCCCAGACAAGTTTAAAGAAGCAACAATAAAGCTAATCCCTAAAAAGAATAAAAATCCTCATCTAGTAGAAAACCACAGACCAATATCTCTATTAGAAGTCCCTGGAAAAATCCTAGAACGAATAATTAACAATAGACTAAGAATACACCTAGAAAGCAATGACTTATACAACACAAACCAATACGGGTTCCGATTCCACAGAGGCACCACACATGCAATCGCCGTCGCAACAGAACATATTGCAATAAACAAAGCCAACAAGGGTCAGTGTCACGTGGTCCTCAGGGACATCACAAAAGCCTTCGACAAGGTGTGGCACCTCGGTCTTAAACACAAACTCCTCCACCTTAACCTCCCTACAATAACTGAGAAAATCCTATGCGATTTTTTAGATGACAGAAAAGCCAAAATTAAGATAAATATTTACACTGGTGCCAGCTTTGCCCTGGGTTGTGGTGTCCCCCAGGGGAGTGTCTTGTCCCCAACTCTTTTCACCATCTTCACAAGTAACACCCCTCAAGCAACACACGGCATAAATATCAGTTATGCCGACGATATTACCCAGATCGTAAACTACCCAGGCCCATCAAGGAACGTTATGAATTCCAGAACCAATCAAGAAGCTGAGAAAATAAACGATTATGAAAATCAGTGGAAAATACGAACAAACATTAATAAATTTTCAGTAATTCAACTAGCAAACAAAAGAAAAGAGCCACTAATAATTAATGACGAATTAATTGAATTTAAGGAGGAAGGGAAAATACTAGGTTTCAAGATCAACTCAACAGGCTACCTCGGCAACACAAATGACAGGAGACAAAAAGCCACTGGAGCACTCAGTCGATTATACAGATTCAAAGACATGCCAGTACAAATTAAAACCCACCTAGTCAAAGCACTTGTTCTTCCCATCCTCGAATATCCACCCATCCCTACACACACCTTCAGCCACACTCAACTAAGGAAACTACAAACAATCCAAAATAAGGCTCTCCGATTTGCAACCAACCAACACTACCCCTACACCTTAACTACAGAACAAATACATACAATCACCAAAACCAAACCCTTGAATATTAAAGTACACAACCAAGCCAAAAAAATATGGGAAAAAATAGAAGAATTTGATAACGAAACGTACAACACCTTAAAAAACATCACTGAGGAAAGGAACCTCATCTTACACAAATGGTTCCCAAGCAGCCTAAAAACCATAGCAGAAAACCCAGACCCTGTCCCCATCTACTAAATCTCCCTCCAGAACTACAATTCCAGCCCGATCCAACTCCCGCTAGCGAGTCCCGCATCTCACAACGACCCACATCCCATACACTCCCTATGAAACTCTACGGGAACGAAATGAACTCAAACAAGTTACCCAAACAGTACCCGCATCTACCAACAAACACTGACAAGTGTCCACAAAAGACTGAAATACTGTTGCTAGTCGCCAACAAACCACCCGACACCTATCACACAAAGCAACGAAACATTTAGCTAGCTAGCTAGTTATACAAACAAATAAATAAAACAAAATTAATAAATACAACAAATAAAAATATAAATACAATTATTAAACAAATAAACAATTAAATAAATAAATGAATAAACAAACAAACCATTAAACAAACAAACCATTAAAAAAAAAAAAGCAAGGTGGCCAGCCCACCATCTTTCCACTCCTCCTTCCTTCCTCCTTTCCCACTTTCCCTTCCCCTCCACACAACCTTCCTTCCCCCCCTTCCTAAAAAAAAAAAAAAAAAAAAAAAAACATGAGTCTCTCGCTCGCTCCCGCACCGTGCACATAATACCGTCTGACTCGTCAGCGACGCCATGCCACCCAAGACCTCCGGAAAGGCTGCTAAGAAGGCTGGCAAGGCCCAGAAGGCCATTGCCAAGGGAGACAAGAAGAAGAAGCGTAGGAGGAAGGAGAGCTACAGCATCTACATCTACAAAGTGCTCAAGCAGGTCCACCCTGACACCGGTGTTTCCTCCAAGGCGATGTCTATCATGAACTCTTTCGTGAATGACATCTTCGAGCGCATTGCTGCAGAGGCTTCACGCCTGGCACACTACAACAAGCGTTCAACCATCACCAGCCGGGAGATCCAGACGGCCGTCAGGCTGCTCCTCCCTGGCGAGCTGGCCAAGCACGCCGTGTCTGAAGGCACCAAGGCTGTCACCAAGTACACCTCCTCAAAGTAGAGAGGTTACGCTCTTGGCCATTTCAACATTTCCGGCTCCAATCGGAGCCACAAGATTTTCGATAAAAAGGGGAAAGACAGACTTACAAATTATCCTCTCAGGAACTCTGGTTTATCGACCTTTCTCTCTCTCTCTCTTTCTTTCTTTCTTCTTCCCCTTCATGTCTTTCCTTCTTTCTCTCTTTTCCGCAACGGAGGTTTGGGATGGGCACGTAGGCACAATCGAAATGTTTTGAACTAGGGTTGGGGGTTAAAACCATAGAGTCAAAATAAAAGAGTAAATATGGGCGTGCGGGCCTTCTTATTCATCTGGAGAACCAACAACAGCGTACCGTCGCCCCAAGAAGTGACGGCACAGAGTCAGATTGCTTCGGTCACTCTCCACTGCCATACGTTCTATGAAAACAGTTAATATAAGGTAAACATTCAATGCCTTCATCACGTCATGCCAAATAACGTATATATTATATCGCTCAAATAATGATGTAAAATGAATAACAGGAGGCAGTGATATATTAGATGGTAACACTTACTTATCTTTCCCGATATGAATGAATGTGAAATGTATTAACTTCGCGCCCGGTGGCCAGTACGCCTATAACTCCGGGCCCCCTTTTTTTTTTTTTTTTAATAAACTCTAATGACCTGCTCAACAGAAAATGCTTATTTGGAAGTTTTGAACTCAATGATTTGTTTATGAACCTCTGCATTTTATTACTCTTGCGAATCGATTATGCACTGAGGATATCAGACACTGACAGTAGGTAGCATTCTCCAAGGAGCTCCGACTCTGATGTACGGTAGTTTTTTTTTTTTTTTTTTTTTTCCCTCACCGATAGCCCTCTGTCTTATATGAAATAATCCGGAGATTTTTTTCATGGGAAACTGGCCAAAGGCAGTGTAATAACTGCATGTCTTTGAGTGAATGTTATCTCCTTTCGTGCGTGTTGATCGAAACATTTATAATAGCTTACTGGCTTACGCCTCCTTCCCTCTTTCTGTCGTCGTCCATGGAGACATTGGAAACGGAAATAAATGACTTGAAATTATTCCCTCGTATTGTAACGGAAATTATTATTTTATAAATAATCATTAATCATTTCCAATGTTTATTGAAGTTCGCTTTTGTTCAGTCTTACGCTACTCAAAAATCACTGCCTGCTACCATGCTAGATTTGAACTCCACAAAATAATTATTCCCGACTCTTCCTGAGCGCCAGTTGTGAAATATCAGTTTGTTCCGTTTAGGAATTCCTATTATCGTAACTAACCAACTGCTTCCTACAATAATTTTGAAATATACAGATAACTGGTCATGGATTTATTGTTTTTTGTAACAATTTTACCTATTAGGTTTCACCTCGTACAGATATAAGGAAGAGTATGGACACTATCGCTGACCGAAAACTTCTGGATACTCCGCCGGCACTTCTTAGGCCGACTGTACCAACCCACACACTCAACAGGCGTACAGTAAATACATGCATGACATCGTATCATGCATATTCATGTCAGTCTATAATATGTAGGTACTGTACATACAACAACACGTGCACAAAAACATTTGTACTGTGTGCGCAGTGACCTACACATGTACGTACGCACTAAGTCATGCTCACATACACACAAGCCCTCATACATCCGTACACACAGACATACATGCTCACAAAGACACACACATACACATACGTACAGTATAAACATACAACATACATACATACACACGCACAACTGCAGGTAGAAATCGATGGGTTCAGGTTCACTTTTTTTTTTTTTTTTCTCTCAGTATAGTAACTGAAGGATTTACCGTGGGTTCGTGGTCACTGTCAAACCTTCATGACGGGTACAGAGCATCTCCTAATATGCAGCGGGAATGCCTTTCTCTTTGTGCAAGCCTGTGTACGTTTATGAGGGCGTGAGTGAATCAATCAGGAAGTAAACGAAACAGGCAAATAACGACTACAAAACCTGCGACGTGAACAACAGATCAACAAAATAAATAAACGAATAGGCAAGTTCCCCCTCCCCCCAAAAAAGTAAATGAATGATTGAAAAAAGGATGAATGAATGAATGCATGTATGTAAGTATATAAGTACAGTTCATTCCTCCGTAAGTGTGTGTGTGTGTGTGTGTGTGTGTGTGTGTGTGTGTCCTCATACGTCCGTACACACAGACATACATGCTCACAAAGACACACAAATACATAGGTACAGTATAAACATACATACACGCGCACAACTGCAGGCGAAAATCGATGGGTTCAGGTTCACTTTTTCTTTTTTTTTCCAGCATAGTAACTGAAGAATTCACCGTGCGTTCATGCCGGATAGAGAGCATTTCCTAATATGCAGCGGGAATGCCTTTCTCGTTGTGCCAACCTGTGTACCTTTATGAGGGCGTGAGTGAAGCGATGAGTAAGTAAAAGAAACAGGCAAATAACGAAAACAAAAACTGCGACGTGAACAACACATCAAGAAAAGAAATAAACGAATAGGCAAATATTCCCCCCCTTCAAAAAAAAAAAAAAAGGATTGATAAAAAAAAAAAAAAAAAAAGAGGATGAATGAATGCATGTATGTATGTAAGTACTGGAGTTCATTCGTCTGTATGTGTGTGTGAGAGCATGCTTCGCCGCGGAAAAGCAAGAGCTGATATATGGAAACCTAAACTGAGGGTCTGTCATCATCTCTCTTTGAAGAAGGGTTTTGGCCGAGATTTCTTTCGATCGAGGTGAGGGGCCTCTGCATATGAACAAGTTATCCCTTGAATTCGTCGCTGTCACGGCCGTTTTCTCTAAGTGCCCAAACCCACCAATCACCCATCGTACAAGCATTGCATCAACCGCCGAGGCCTGAAATCAAATTTAAATGGATCCGGTTGGTACTTGCACGACCGCTAGTGCATTATATAGAAGAGGTGGTTGACAAGGTGGCTGACACTCGCCTCCCAACAGTTTCACTATGCATGCCTTTACCGGAGCTAGCAGTTCGATGAGTGCTGCTGCTGCTGCTGATGATGACGATGATGATTATTCATATTATTATTAATCTTGATGATGATGAATGAATGGATGGATGGATGAATAGATAGATGGTGATGATGGTGGTTTTTGATTTTGTAGTAATTAGTTGTTGCAATACTACTCCTAATGACGAGAGAAATGAATGAATAGTATTTTCTTCATTATTACCATTATTGCTCTTATTTCGGGGTGTTAAATCCACCATGGTCGTCACCACACGGATAATATATATATACTGTTGTATACATCGCCATATCCTCTGTCACTGAACGACTTTGTCCATTCCTTCGATGGTGGGAGAATAGCCATCATCACCTGTGTTTTCATTTATCCACCCGGCCAGGCATTTATTTAGGAGGCATAATTATACAGTACAGTATTATGTAGGTGCAGTTGGGAACGGGACAAGACGCTATGTAATAGTGGGAATAATAATATTATTAATCGACCTTCACTGATGTCAGTAGCTTCTTACATCCAACCGAACATAAAAATAGCCACAGACATATGCCAGCATTCAACACATACCACATTATACGCACATACATACACATACATACAGTATACCAACACATTCATCCATACACAAAGATGATGTTGGGCAATGCCAAAGTCTATTCTCTCTCAAGAAACGAATGTGGCTCCTAAAGGAGCCGATGGAGGTAAAGAAGAAGAATAATTTCTTGGAAGTGTTTACTTCTTCTCTGTCTTCTTGGGGAGCAGCACAGCCTGGATGTTAGGCAGGACACCTCCCTGGGCGATGGTGACGCCAGAGAGGAGCTTGTTGAGCTCCTCGTCATTACGGATAACCAACTGCAGGTGACGGGGAATGATACGAGTCTTCTTGTTGTCATGGGCTGCGTTGCCAGCCAGCTCAAGCACTTCAGCTGCTAAGTACTCCATGACTGCAGCCAAGTAGACGGGGGCGTCAGCACCCACACGCTCGGCGTAATTGCCTTTACGAAGGAGACGGTGGATCCTGCCGACGGGGAACTGGAGCCCAGCCCTGCTAGATCGGGACTTGGACTTTCCCTTCACCTTGCCACGTCCGGACATGGTAGTATCGTCTTCGTCGTCGTCACTCGAGCAGGACCTTCAGGAGAAGACTAATGCGTAACCCGCCTTTTTTTGTGTTTGTGGGATATTCTCCCCACAGCATGGTGGGGAACGGGCAAACAAAGAGCCCGTCAGGGGAAAATGCGGAAACAAGCTCCTATTAAGGAGCATAGCAGGGACGAAGACTTGCAGACAGGGCAAGGGCGGCAGAGGAAGGGAACGAGGCGATGGCGGTGGTGGAACAGCCCGATGATCAACAAGGCGAGGGGGAGAGCGCGATAGACAGCACGGCGCCGATGGAAGGGGCGCCGGCATGCTCAGGTGGAATCCCAAACGACTCGACGGTGGTAAGCGGCCGGCTGCTCGGATGTTCTCGGAGGGCAGAGAGGGACGAGAGCTTGGTAGACAGACCGGCGCCGATGGTAAGGGCGCCGAAGTTCAGGTCGAAAGTCCCGAACTCTGCCCTCAACCCCCATCTGACTCGCTCCAGCTCTCCACAGCAGCAGGTGGAAGCGTAAAGGGAAGGCCCAGTCCGGTGGTCACGAAGGGCACAACCCCGGTCAAGGTAGTGGCGGAGGAATGGCGGTCGGCCATGGAAAGGGCGGACGGCCTACATCTCCTGGTGGGCTGAACAGGGCACTCCCGAAGGTGGAAAGGATAGGCCTGACCCTCAGCTGAAACGGCTGCTGTGGAGAGCTGGTCCCGCCGGGAACAGCGGTGAAGGTGTTGCCTCGGCGAGAGGTGGACTGCGAGTGGTCACCCGCCTTTTTTTTTTTTTTTTTTTTTTTTGAAAGATTCTCTGCACATATAGTGCAGGCCGGGCCATACATTAGCCCGGTCAGTGGTGTATGGGCTGATTAAAAAAGAGTAAGTGGGGAGAACAGGACCTGGGGAATGCCCAACACACACGTCCTGTCTCCTGACTGTCTTTGTGGTGTGTGTGGTAACCCGCAGTTTGTTTGTTGTTTGTTTGTTAAAGATTTCCCCTTCGATTAAGTGGAAGGGGCCGGGCCATATGTTAGCCCAGTCAGTGGATGTAGGTACATCAGTAAGGGGAAGATACTGCCGTAACAGTCTCTTGACTGGTACAAATATATATATATGCACATATACCCGTATATGTGCATATTTACACACACATGCACACACACACACACACCCAGTCATTACACACACACACATTCATACACACAGATATACTTGCACATCAATGGACATGCATGTTAGGTGGGAGGAGGGGCAGAGCGCACCACCTCAGTCAATATTGGGAGAGGGGCTGTGGCTACAACGTAGGCTGCAGCATTTCGTAGAGTTAATGGATCTGGCTGCATCATGGGTTCTGGGAATATCTGGGTTCGGAAGAGGTCTTTTCCTGATGCGTGAGGTGGCTGGGCATTTGAGGAGGTAGTGCAGGAGGGGGTAGAGTGTAGCCGCTTGACAGTGCTGACATTCAGAGGCTGGTGCTTCATCATCGTCGATAATTTCGCTGCAGCATTTATAGCCCAGGCGAAGGCGGCGCAGACGAGTGAGCATGTTAAAATTGGATCTGGTGGTAGGTGGTAGTGGCTAATAGCGTGTGGCAAGTGCATACCATCTAGCAGAGGGGGAGCGTAGTTCGACATATAGGCGGTGGTCATCTTTATTTAATCTGGCTGCCCTTTCTCTAATGCCTTGCTTGACTTGGCTTAGGCTTGTCGTGATGATAAAATCGATGTTCGGTTTTTCTAGGGCGTGTTTTGCTGTGAGGTCTGCCTTCTCGTTACCCACGATGCCTATATGACTTGGGATCCAATTTATAATAATCGATCCTGCAGCATTGCAGATACCTTGTGAGGTGGTGAGAATGTCATGGATTAAGTGAATGTTGTCTTTGTGAGTGTGTTGGCGAAGAGTATGAATAGCCGAAGCAGAGTCCGTGTGTATGATAGTGGGAGTAGTGGGGTTGTGCTCTAGGGCATCAGAGAGGGCAGCTAATATGGCTGCCAGCTCGGCCTGGAGGGTGGAGGCACCATCTGTGACACGGAAGCCAAAAGATCTGTCCCCGCACACAAAAGCTCCTCCAGCTTTGGTTGGTGTGACAGAACCGTCGGTGTAGTACGTATTGGACCGTGGGAGTATGTGGGTGGCAATTTGTCTGAGGCCCTCTTGATGCAGCAATTGGGTGGGCGTTTGTTTTTTGGATAGTGTGTGCGTGAAAATGAGCGTGAATGGGGGTGGACTCCAAGGAGGCTGGGGGATGAAGTTGGTGGCAGGTGTGTTATTGGCTTGTGTTATAAAGTTATCTAGTTCATAGGTGTGGATAGCTCGAGCTACATTATGAACCCAGCTATTTGTGAGTAAGTCCTGGTGGAGGTTGGCTGCTGCTGTGAGCCGTGGCAGTAGGGGAAGGGGGGAAAAATTGTGGGCTAGTTTGGCTGCAAGGCCCGCCACCCTTGCTTGTATGCGAAGGTGTAAGGATTCGAGGCGACATTCCATGCAGAGATTGCATAGTCTGGTCCACTTGGGTGCACCAGTCATGGTGCGCATGGCACTGTTCTGGATGACTTCCAGTTTGGCCAGTTGTGGCTCGTCAAGGGACGGTAGTACTGGCGCCGCATAGTCCACTATTGCTCTTATGGTCTGGATGTAGAATAGACGGAGGACTTTGTATGTGGCACCCCTTCCCTTTCCTGCCAAGGATCGCAGAGCATTGAGGCGAAGCTTTGTTCTTTCTCGGAGGTGGTTGACCTCAGTCCGGAAAGAAAGTTTGGAGTCAAAGATAACTCCCAGGTACTTGTGCGTAGGAACATAATCGATGGCTGTGTCACCGAGGTGGAGTTTGTCTTTCGGTGGGTTTATAAGGAAGGGAAGAGCCTTGGTTTTATTTGGGGTAATTTTGAGTCCCAGTTCTGTACATTTTAGGTGGAGTCTTGTCAGAGCCCTCTGGGCTTTTGCATGATATGGGCCTCCGTGGACTACCAGAGTAATATCGTCAGCATAACAGAGGAGTCGGGCTCCAGGGCCTAGGTCCACCTGTAGGAGGCAGTTTATAAGGGCGTTAAAAAGCGTGGGGCTGAGAATGCTGCCCTGTGGGGTTCCGTTGATGTGGCAGTGTTCTGATGATGTGTGCCCCTGAAACCGTACTGCTGCCCGTCGGCCCTGAAAGAAGCTCTCAAGCCAGCACAGGAGGCGACCTTTGACTCCCCTGCTTGCTAGGGTTGCCAGGATAGCCCTCGGGCATGCCAGCTCGAAGGCCTTTTCGAGGTCTATAAAAATGGCCAGGCCTCTTCCTCCACGCAACTCCGAGAGGAAGGAGCTCAGGCACTCAGCCATTCCCCTGCCTCTGGTGTAAGCAAAGATATGACTGTGGGGTGATGGCAGAATCCAGTTGAGGCGCTCGAGCACCATCCTCTCAACAGTTTTGCTTAGGCAGCTGAGAAGGGAGATAGGTCTAAAGGCTGTAGGATCAGGTGGTTTGGGGATGGGGTGAATGGTGGCAGTCTTCCATTGCTCAGGGACTTTGCCCATAGACCAGGAGTGATTCAATAGGTCTAGGAAGGCGGATCTTGCTGTAGGCCCAGCGTGTGTGAGCATGGAATAGGTGATACCATCTGGGCCTGGGGCAGTGTCAGTGCTTGTTCTCAAGGCTTGATCAAGCTCATGCATCGTGAATAGATGACCAGAGTCGGCTGGGGTGGCCTTGCACACGTTTATAAGATCCGTCCTGGTCTGGTTTAGGGTTTCTTGCTTATGTCTAGTGTCTTCTGGAAGCTGTGTGGGGGAGGTCCTCTGGGCAAATGTAGCTGCCAGCCTTTCAGCCTCTCCCTGTGGGTCGGGGTGAGAGGGGGGACGAGGTGGCAACGGATTGGTAACAGCTCTTAATTTTTTCCAAATGCTTCCCAGTCTTGATTGAGCACCAAGGGACTGACACCACTCCAGCCACTTTTGCTCCTTAATGTCTGTTTTCTCCACTGTAGAGTGCCTGACGACGGCCTGGAGGTAGGCTAGGCTATTAATTGTCGGGTTGGCTCTGTGGATCTTCTTGGCTCTGTTAAGGCGTCTGTTTAGTTCCTTCACCCTGTCGCAGTAGAACCAATGGTCTGTATGGTAAGCCTTTGGGGGAGCAGTTTTTGGGATAGAGGAGCCTGCTGCTGCACTGAAGGCATCTGTGAGGAGGGCGGCATGTTCCTCCAGGTTTACTGGAGCGTTAAATGCTGCTGTATCTTCCAGTATGGTGGTGAATTTAGGCCAGTCTGCCCTCTTGGTATTCCACCTTGGTGGGGGCCCAGCAGGCGTAGGGAGTGGAGCAACCCTGATGGTGGTAATTATAGCATGATGGTCTGACGTTAGGGTGGGATGTAGCCTCCAGGTAGTGAGGGGGGCTAAGCCAGACGACACAAAAGAGAGATCTAGCCTGCCTCCGCGTACATGCGTTGGTGTGGATAGGTCATTGAGGAGCATGATCTCTGGCACCGCCTCCAGTAGCTCTGAAATATGGCATCCAGCTGCATTGGTGGGGGACCTAGAGCCTAAGCTGGGGTGATGGGCATTAAGATCGCCACCAATGAAGATCTGATTAGTTGTGGAGAGAGTGGCAACCTCCCCAAGGTTAATGTCGGCTGTAGGGTGGCGGTAAATATTGTATAGTTGTAGGTGACCATCTGCTAAGGTTATGTCAACTCCTTGGACCTCGACACCTTCGCCACAGTCTGGTGGCGGGTCAATAGCTGTGGCAGGTATATGGCTCCGAACAAGTATGGCACAGCCTCTGGGGCCGCCTGGAGTGCTGGGTAGGAGGAAGGTGGTGAAGCCTCGCAATCGGAGCTGCCTGTTTGGTTTTAGGAGTGTTTCTTGGAGGAGGAGGATGTCTATATGGTCTTTATGGGCTGCCTCTTCTAGTAGGAGGCGTTTGGGGGTAATCCCATAGACATTCCACTGTAAGATGTGGAGTGCTTGTGTGTGTGTGGGTTGTCTGTGATGAGATGGGTGAGGAAATGGGTGTGTTAGTCGTCCATGTCTGTGTGTGTTGGGATGGGAGATCACGATCTCCTGTGTGTGTTGTTGTCCGTGTGTGGTGATGCTGGGGACAGGTGGTGTACTTTGTCTGGCTGTTTGTCTGTGGTGTTGGGATGGCTGCGTGACTGTTGGTGAGGTGTTCGTAGGCGGTCTTGAGATTGTTTGCGTGAACGTGAGCGGCTCTGACGTTCCTCTTTTCCCCTCTGTTTGCTGTGTTGGGTGTGAATAGGAGCAGTGGTAGGGGTTGTGGGTGGCGGTGGCATCTCTGTTTGTGTTGGCTGTGGGTTGTGTGCAAACTGGTCGAGTGATTTGCGTACGAGCGTGTGGATTCCCTCTGGGCTGGGGATAGGCATGTCTAGCTCCTTTCCCATCCATGTGGTGATGTGGTCGGCTATTTGCTGAGCAAAGCAGGCCAGTTGGTCCCTGTTCAGGATAACATATCCTGGAGGTAGTATGGGAGCTGGTGGAGGAGTTTGTGTGGTGGCATCTGGCACTGTTTGAGTTGAGATGGTGTGGACTGTCGGACGTGTAGGCGGAGGCGGTTGTGCTATGGTGTGTGATGTGGCAGTGGGAGTGGGTCTGGAGGGAGGTGGAGGAACTGCTTGAGGTGTATGTTTGCTTGGAGGTAGAGGGGGGAACTCTTTTGGGGCTGGTGTTTGCCGTATTGTGGGCTGTGGTGCGCGTTGCTGTCCCCATGTGAAGGTCCCTGGCGGTGCTGGTGTCACTGTAGTCCTTGCCTGGAGCCAACGCTGCTCTCTTACTATGCCCTTCTGCACCAGGTCTTTGCGTGCTGGGCATAGTTTGTTCCAGGCATGGTGAGGGAGCTGGCAGTTGGGGCATTTCGGCTGGACCGGCTGTTTGGTCTTTAACTTGGAGATGCACTCCTCCGTGGCATGACGACCGCTGCACACTGCGCATGTTGGGGGGCGAGTGCAACGTGACTGGTGGTGCCTGTAGCGCTGGCAATTGAAGCACCTGAGAGGTTCTGGGGTGTATGGGCGGATAGTGTAGGTGCCCCATGACTGTAGGTCGAGTGCTGTTGGGATGGGGCCTCTGAGGGTGACTAGCACCTGCCTGGTGGGGGCTCCCCCTACCTCGCATCTCGTGGCTTCCTCCACTTGGATGTTGTTTTTTATGGCTTGCAGGGGAAAATTTGTAGGGTAATTTTGGAGGATCACTTTTCTGGTGGACAGGTTGGGGTCAAGTTTTTGCAGGCTGATAGGTTTGCCTGCCACAGAGGTGAGAGAGTCTAAGACGTGAAAGGTGTCTTTATCGAGAGGAACCAGGATCGTGTTTTGGTTCCGTGTTGCCTCTAATTTAAACTTGAGATGAGGCATCTCTGTCTCCAAGGCGATCACAGTGTCATAAGGGGTGGGGAAGGCATCATTATTGGTGATAAGGAACGCAGGAGGCTTGGAGGGGGGAAGAGGGAGTGTACTGATAGTGTTAGGTGGCTGAGGAAGGTGCTGGGAAGATGAACGTGTGTTTGTGAGTGTGGTGTGGCGGTCTGTATTGCAGGAGGATGTGGCTGGCTCATCAGCAAGGTTGGTAAGTCTTTTACGATTTTTCTTTTTCTGTACCAGTGTAAAGCCGTAATCATCAGTCATCGTGGTGGCAGGGGCCTGGGTAGCATCTGTCTTGGAGGTCAAGGTGTCAAGAGGAGGTAGCTTGGCGTTCTTGCTGGAGAGGTCTGAGTCAGTGGGAGAGACATCTTCGGTATCCATGTTCAGGAAGAGATCATCAGCACCATATTCTGGCCCTGTTAGTCGTGGCCTTTTGCATTGAGACTTAGGCTTGGTGCCTGTAGGTGCTGGAGGTGAACACGAGTCACCACTCTGGTCAGGATCAAGTGCAGGATCCGGTGCGCTCATGGTAAAAAAAAAAAAAAAAAAAAAAAAAAAAAAAAAAAGAGGCTCTATATATATATATCTGTAAGATATATATATATATATATATATATATATATATGTACTGGAGTATTTATTTATTTAAATGTTATTCCATTCCTCTTCCTAGCATACACACATGTACATACTCATACACACATGTATACTTAAAATATACACGAATATATGTGCATGAACCAATGTATATACCTTAAAAGAGCAACGAAAGAAACAAGAAAATAAATAAATTATCAGCTGCTAATCCGGCGGTTCCCTACAGTGCCGGGGGCCTAAACTCCCCGCCCTCTAAAGGGCGCCGTGAGAGTACCCCAACACTGCCCCGTGAGGGACTTACCTAATCCTAGCCCTAACAGAAAGCCTACCCTTGCCGCCTCCCGGGGCTGTTTCTAGCCTTTTGGGGGCCCTAGGCAGAATGCTGTTTGGGGGCCCCTATCTTATGAAACTATGGTGGGGGGATTCCAAACAAAAGCCAAGAGAGCCAAGAAATAGCCAAGCACCACAACCTCGAGTCACTTTACACATATTTTAATTTCTTAACCCCTACACCGCGGGCTTGTTTACCAATAACTTGCGTATGTCGCGGGGTTATTTGGGCTCCGACAGACTCTCAAAAAATATTTGCCAAAAATCAGTTATTAGTCCTAGAATAATAAAATTACATATGCTTATGGCACATACCTTCAGCTTTCTCCTGGAATGATTGTTGAGCCTTCGTCTGTTACCGTAGGACTTGTGGAGACCTCTGAAGTAGGGTAACGAAGTCTCCACTTTACACTTCCCGACAACCCGTAATATGATTACCACAGCCAGATACAAACACTATAAACACTATTCTACAATTTTCAAGTAGTTTGGGATCCATACTCAAAAAAAAAAAACACTTTGAAAGCAATGGAAATTACGAGCGCGTCTGATCGTCGCACTGGCACTAGTTCGCTCATGGTAGTCTGTCATTTATTATTCATAAAACCCCTCACACTTTATATTTCTATTACTATATAACACTTATATATATCTACAGTCTTTATCCATAAGTTTCCTTCAGTAGTATTAGTTTATTGTCACTGTAGGGATTCAATTTCTTTCAGTAAAATACGTAGCATTCACTTTCTCGTCCTGTATACTGGCATTGAGAGTGAATGTCACTTTCATCTTCACTCTCATAACTCATAGCATTCAGACATGCTAGAGTGAAACTTTCACTTTCATTACTCCTAGGGTATATACTCGTATTCTTATAATACTACTCATTTACATTTCTATTTACGTTCTCTATTTTATTTACGTTATTTACATTTCTATTTTATTTACACTGTGTTGTGCACTGTCACTTGAAATAACTTATAAAACTATTTTCCATTGTTCACGTATATTTACATTCATTACTTTCACTTGCTGTTTACACATTATTTACACATTATTTACAGTTCCACTTGCACTGTTTTTCTCAATAGAAAGATCGTAGTCACTCTTTTATCAATTGTCAGCCCTTTACCTCTTTCCACACGAGGTTTAGTAGGGGGTAAAGGTCACAGGGCCATTTGCATGGGGGTGAAAAAAGGCCTTGAAGTCAGCAAGAAGAAACATACGTACTCTCGCTTCGGGATATGAGAGTGAACTGATAACGGAGGGAGGACCAGCGTGGAGGCCTGCTAGGGGTTATTCAGAGTTACCAATATTACTTCTTGAAACAGCTAAGTCTAGCACTGATATGATTGGCAGGAAATCTAGACAATACATTATAAATTTGGTAGTTCCAGGTGAATGTAAATATCACTTAGGCTTCTCCCTTCCCTCCTTACATGTATATTTATTACGAAAATAGATTAGAGGCCTACTTAGGAGATATATATATATTCAGAGCTACCAATGTTATATCTTGAAACAGCTTTGTCTAGCACTGATATGATTGGCAGGAAATCTAGACAATACATTATAAATTAGGTAGTTCCAGGTGAATGTAAATATCACTTAGGCTTCTCCCTTCCCTCCTTACATGTATATTTATTACGAAAATAGATTATACGGCATATTTCAAGGGGAAAAAAACAGCGAAAATTAGCGAACGAGTGCACATGAGGTGTTGTCAGGTGATGATTAGCCAATTCCAGGTGTATGGCACTCTCACTTACCTTATTTCTTTCTTGTATATATTATTTGGTGTAAGAATAGGACATAAGGCTTATTTCAATGGATGAAATCAGTGAAAAATTCCAGGGAAGATTTACTTAGCGTAGCACGGCCGGGCAGGCGAGAGGATAGGGTAATGGAGGGGGGGTAGGGAGGGGAGTCAAGAACGGGGAGAAATGGCTAAATTGTCAACAATGGATGGGAGTACAGATGAGATTAGGAGTGCTGACTAGTGTTGGACATTGGCAGTACTGATAGATGATACAAGCCCCCACTTGGAAGCCCGGGTGAATTCAAAATAACACAGAATCACAAAAGCGACGCCCCGCGGTATGATCCCTTGCTCCCAAGCGTCACGAAAGTGACGCCCCGCGGTTAAGGGGTTAAGCCAAAAGCGAGCCAACACTTTTTCTTCTAGGCGACTGGGACGGTTGGTAGTGTTCCAGTTGCCCAGGTACAGCTTACACGTTCGACTATTTAGTCTGATCCACTGACCTTGCCACAGAAGATTTATTGATTTCTTTCCGAGAGAGAGACTCGACCGTAGATCACGAGGAACGTCTCAAGTCTCCTCGAGCTCTACAGCCGACTTTGCAAGTAAGTCAGCCTGTTCATTGCCGCAGATATGACAATGACCAGGCACCCAGATCAGCGTGAACGACTTGTTGCATGAATGCAACTTATTAACGATGCGGCTTTGGATCTCATGAGAGTCCGTAGTGCAAGATACAATTGCCTGAAGAGCTGATTTTGAATCCTAAAATATGACAAATGAGTCATGCCTAGAATTGAGAGCATAGTCTATGGCTTTGTCAATAGCAAAAAGTTCGGAGGTAAACACAGATGTATGAGTCGGCAACTGATACCTAAGTGCACATTCAGTCGACCACACACTTGCACCCACACATTCACTCGACTTGGAGCCGTCGGTGTACAAGTGGTGGGACCCCAAGTGATGCGCGATGATGTTACAAAAGAAGTGGGGGACCTCCGCCTCCGGCGCCTTGGCCTTTGGTGCTGGGAGCCATGTAACATCGACTGTAAAGCCAGGTGGCTCCCAAGGCGCTATATTTTTAAGCACCAACTTGTCACAGTCACTGGGGTCCACACCAAGCTCCTGAGTCAGTAAGTGGAGGCAAACGGCAAGTGGCCGACGCACCCACTGCATAAGATGGTGGTATTGACTCAGGGAGGTACAGGCCACATTGCCGATATTACTTTTCCTATATGTTCTTAGTCCATAGGACAAAGCCTGGTGGTCACGGCGAATACGGAGGGGAGGCACATTCGCCTCCACTTCCATACGAGCCACACGGGTACACCGGACAGCTCCAAGACACAGTCGCAAACATTTATTCTGCAACACATCCAATCCTTTCAGCGTGGCATCGGATTCCGAGCCATACACCTGTGCGCCATAGTCTAGCTTCGAACAAATAATTATACATTATTAATAAAGATTTTCTGTCGGCACCCCATGTAGTACCTGCTAGGTACTTGAGGACATTTACTGGTTTATCACAACGAACAAGCAAATTATTAACATGAACTTTGAAGTTCAGACGACGATCGAAATGTCTTCCCAACAACTTTACCGAATTTTCAAAAGGTACCACTTGGTTATCCAAAGTTAAGCACAAATTAGGTACGTTACGATTAGTGATGACTACAGCGGCACACTTAAGGATGAAAAACTTAAATTCCCACTGCAAGGCTCTTTGGTGGATGGAATCAAGGGCTGCTTGAATCCGTCCACCCAAAAATTGTGCATTATGGGAAGAGTGCCATATTGCACAATTGTCAGCGTAGAGCGACTATTTAAGATTCCTCGGGATGGGAGCTGATGACAGAATATCATTGATCATAATACTAAATAAAGAGGGACTAAACACACTTTCCTGTGGCACCCCGTTTTCCCGGAGAAATATATCTGATGTTACATTACGGGGCAATTTGACAGAGAAACTCCTGTCCCTTAAGAAATTTGATATAAAAATAGGTAAATTTCCTCTTAAACCATAAGTATAGAGCTTCATTAGTATACCGTGTCGCCAGGTCATGTCATAGACTTTATGGATGTCCAAGAACACCCCTATCATGAATTCTTTATTGGCAAACACCTCTGCAATACAATGCTCCAAATTCATTAAATGATCTAGTGAACTTCTGTATTTACAAAAGCCACATTGTTGATCATTTAAGAAATTCTTCGACTCTAAAACAAAAAGAAGCCTATTGTTAACCATACGTTCCATGACCTTACATAGACAAGAAGTCAACACAATAGGACGAAATGTAGTGGGATTCATAAGACGACCAGCCTCTTTGGGTATCGGTATGACGTGCGCAAAGTGCCATGAGTTTGGGAATGTTCGAGACGCCCAAATCTCATTGTACAAAGCTAACATCTTAATCAGGTTGTCCTGATTAAGTTGCTGGATCATACCGTACGTGATGGTGTCTGGTCCAGGGCTGGTGTCTTTACAGGATTTAAGGGCAAGGAACAGTTCATCTAGCATAAACTCTTGGTTTAATGGGGAGTCTACGTCTTCTGTGGCAAAGTCAATGATCCGTAGCTCAGCCGTGCTTTTATGATGTTGGAAACGCGGATCATAATTGCCTGAGCTACTTACATGAGAAAAACTCCTGGCGAGGATGTTAGCAACGTCCACGAGCTCGTCATAGATGGTATTATCTACCTTCAGGGCGGTAATTGGGAAGTATGGGCCTTTATTATTTAATATTCTTATGATGGACCAGACTTTACTTAATGGTGTTGTACGAGTCACCGTGGACACAAAGGACCGCCAGGAGTCATGTTTGGCCCTTCTTATTATTCTCCTTGCCTCAGTCTGTGCCTGTTTGTATGCAATAAAATTTTTGTCAGTGGGCTGACTATCAAAAATCCTGTATCTCCTATTGCGTTTTCTTAATGCTTGTCGGCAATCCGGCGTCCACCAATGTGCTTTATGCTTCGCACGAACTGTAGAAGTCTTGGGAATAGCTGCCTCAGCTGCGTGTAATATGGATTGGGTTATATTTTCGACCTGAACATCTATGGTCTCCCCAGATATATCTAAATTGGCGATCCTTGAGAAGGATCCCCAATCTGCTTTCTTATAGTTAAATTTTGGGGGTGGAGGGTCCGAAACGAAGTCGCAGGTATAAGAAAGACAGATGGGTAAATGATCACTTCCCAAGGAGTCGTCATAAGGGTCCCATGAGAGATCTTGATGTATACCAGGGGAGGCCAAAGATAAGTCAATGGCCGAAAAGTTACCAGTACGATCATCTACACAAGTCGCTCTACCATCGTTCAGAAGACAGAGGTTGGACTGTAGTATTAGGTCGGCTACTTCCTCCCCACGACCATCAATCCTCAAGCTACCCCACTGATAGTGATGAGCGTTAAAATTGCCCAACACTAACTTATTCCTAGGGAGATGTTCAACTAGTGAATTTAAAGCATCACTATCAATGGGGCCGTGTGGAGGACAGTACAGAGAACAAATAGACAGATACGTGTTATTAAATTTTACTCGGCACGCGACCGCTTCCAGAGTAGAATTTAGAATCACTTCCGTTTGTGGGTGTGATTTGTGTGTGTAAATGGCAACTCCGTGACCTTCATATCTTCTATACGAGTGGTAGTGTTTTAACTGTGGAGAATCAGGGTGATCCTCCAGACGAGTCTCCTGTAAACAAACAATGTCTGGCCTGTGTATAGAAAGCAAGGTTGCTATATTGTGTAACTTATTCCCAATACCTCTACAATTCCACTGTAGTATAGTGAATGTGGTGGTTTAAGATTTTCGAGGGTGGCCAGTGTGCTTAGTTTTTTTATGCCCCCCGCGAGCAGGCGAGTGGCTACCGGGGGACCTTTCCCGGTTCTTACTCATGGAAACCTCCATATTCTTATCAATTACAAAGCTCCCAGACTCCACCTGGGAAGAGCTATTCTTTCTCTCCCTCGCTGGACCAGGAGTGGGAAGGACATGAGGACGTGACTGTTTAGTGAGAGTGGTCAAATTAATCTTGTCAGACTTGTCTGGCTTCGATTTTGGCCGCACTGACTGCGAAGGAGCAGCGACAGCCTGGGAGTAGGAAGTAGCAACAGGGATGTCTGTCAGAGAGTTGGAGCGTACAGGAGGCTTAGACTGAGAGGTAGGGCGTGGGGCATGTGGAGCGAATGTTAGGTCAGTCTGTGTCTCAACGGTGCACATCACGGGACGGGACACAACCGCCGATGCATAGGAGATATTAGGCTTGGGAGTTGCATGCAACTCCTTCACCTTCTTCCTAGCATCGTAGAAGAAAATGCCCTGTGTCGCTTTTACTGTGCAGTCCTCCTCCTCCTTCCACTTGGGACAAACCCTCGAGGAATTGGAGTGAGCATCCTTGCAGTGAAAGTAGCACTCGGTCTCGGATGTACAGTTTGTCAGCAGAGTGACCTACAGCCGCGCACTTGCCACACACGATGTTGGAAGCCCGACAAGCCTTTTCGTGGTGTCCATAGAGCTGACATTTTGAATAACGAAAGGGGTTCGGGATGTATGGTCTAACATTTACAATTTCGTATCCAACCTTCACATTGACTGGAAGAGATACTTTGCCAAAAGTGAGAACAACTGTTGCGGTCTTCGTCCTTATGCCTTCCGAGAATCTGGTAATGAATCTCGCCTCTATGACATCTTGCTGAGGAAGTTCCTGTACAATTTCTTCTTCCTCCATAAGCACAAGATCCCTGCAGGTGATAACACCCTTGCAGGAATTCATGGAGTTGGGGATCGTTGTTTGGACATAGTGACAATGGAACTTCCTCAGTTTAAGCAAATCCTTGACCTGGGCTGAATTCATGGTTTTTACGAGGAGGTCTCCACTCGCAAGTTTTTTCACTTGTTTCACCTCTCCTGCACACCCGTCAATCACCTTCTTGATGATGAAGGGATTGAAGCTGGCCAAGGGAGTGGAACCAACCGCATGAATCAATACAAACTCGGTATTGTTTACATGAATGTCAAGGCGGGTACGTGTCTGTGGCTGTTCAGTCTGGGGCCAGTCCGTCCGTGCAGTAGTCGGGGGTCGGTCAGGACTACCTCCCCCCCTGAGGGAGGGGGAGGCAGTAGTGGCGTCCGCCATAGTTACCACTTCCCCCTGACAGGGGAGGTGGGAAGAAAGAGAAAAACGACCAAGGGAGAAATTGCCCGGGCAAAACACACCTAGTCTGAGATTACCCTCTCAAACCACTCTTGGGAGGATGCGCCTGTGTGTGACTCACACCCGAGAGCGATCAGTGGGGGGTACACTCCAGAGGTGAGTAAGCAAAGGCGATCTCAGTAATTAGACGTAGACACCTACTATATCTACTAAGGCCAGGGAGGAAAATGAGGTCTAGCTAACCTAACTTCATTTTAAAACGCCCTAGTGGCGAACAAAAGAAAAAGCTAACGCCGGTGAGGCAACCCTGCAGCTAGAGGAGAGCTCAGAAACACGTCTTCCTTCTCCACGACCATTCATCAAAGTCCGAAGGGACGCGCTGGCTGAAATCCTTATATGTATTGCTGCCAGATCGCAGCCCAGCTTCTGCCTCCTTCCCATTCGCGGGTGGGATGGGGCCAGATCGGGAAGACGGGTATTTAAGGGAAGGTCGCGGGCGGGTGACCCATTCTGCTGCCTGCCTCCACACTGACAACATCTCCTGCTCCTGTCTTGTTTCAACAAGGGTAACAGCTCTCCGGTTCGCCGTTGATCGAGCTGCTCTGCCCTTCTTGTCTCTTGACAGTGCTTTGAGGTGTTGTTGCTGTCGTTGCTTGCCGCCTTCAGACTGACCACGCCTTGGTCTCCAGCCACTGTTTGTGTACCGGGGTGCTCACGCTTGTGCGCACTCGCCCTTCAGTGGTTTCTTTTGCCTCTTACTGTATTTCCTTTCCAGCTCTTAGTGTTCCCCTGGTACGTGGTACGAAGCCGAACCCCGCGGTTTCCAGGCGCAGGCCTGGTACACAAGGGGGCCCCGTAGTCGGGGTGGTTATAGGAAGCTGCAGGGGTGAGCCAAAACTTTGTTTAGGGCTAGGGTTAGGCAAGACCTTCGGGGCTGTGGTAAGGGCTGCCGCGTCCTCCGCTAGCGGAGGGGCAGATTCCTGCCACAGTAGGTAGGCTTCTTCCTGCGTTTCTGTGTGCCTGTTCTGTGTGGTTGTGTGAGTGTTAGTGTGGGTGTTTGTGCCGGTGTGTGATGACAGGCAAGTCGAGGTCTAGGCCCCCAGGGCCTTCGAGGATTCCTATGCCATCTAGGATCCAGCTGCCTGGTTCATCTGCTCGCGTCCCCTATGCTGGAGGTAGGGTTGAGACGGTTCCTGGGGTCTTGGGTGGGAGCATGGCTGCGGTCACCCATCCAGCTGCTGTCTCGGCCCAGGGTGTCTTGACCTCGGTCACCCATCCAGCTGCTGCTAGAGGCCAGAAGTTTTTCTCTACTGGAAGGAAAAGGGAGCGTCGTGGATCAGGGGATAGCTCGACTGTGTCTGCTGGCGGTTGTGCTGATCCGGAACATCCAGATTCTTGCTCCTCTGCTTCCTCTACAGCACCAAGGAAGATAGCTCGCCGTCATGAGGGGATGGATGACATTGTGCCTGCTCCAAACCCTGACACTGCTACTTCTCAGGTTGATGCTGTTTCAACCGCTGCTGCTACTCCTGCTGTTAAAAATGGCTCTGCCGATGATGAAGGGTTTACCCTTGTGTCTCGCAGAGCTAAGCGTGCAACCCTGACCAAGCCTGCGGCCCAGGGTTTTTCTCTGCCTGCTCCAAAGCAACCTCCTCCACCTCGCCCTTCAGTGTCTGTGGCAGCCCCTCCTCCACCCCGCTCCTCCTTTCCAGCTTTCAGGGTTCCACTGCAATCGGGTTACGAAACCAGCTACGATGCAGTGGCGGCCCTGGAGAGCCAGTTGCCGGGTCTTGCAGCGAGGAATCGCTTTGGCAGGGACGAAAGTTGTGTCCTCATTCCTTCCACGGAAGAGGCTTACCAGCAGCTCAAGGCCGTAGCAGAGGACGAGGCGGCAATAGTGAAGGTGACAGAGCTCACACGGGGTGGACAGGTGACGAAGGCTGTAGTGATGGGATACCCTCGTCGTTTCCCATTAGACATCCTTCGAAGGCACGACCTAGTAGAGGAGGCCACCAGGTGCCAGCACCAGAGGACGCGGGAGGAAACCTTGCAGGTGTGTGTCACCCTCCGCGGCCCCCTCGTCCCCTCTCTCGATCTTGGGAACTGGGGAGTGTACTGGCTGCGCCCGTACACTCCAGAGCCACTGAGGTGCTACCGCTGCCAGAGGTTCGGACACCATCGTGCAAGCTGCAGCAGGCCTGCAGTGTGCGGGATCTGCAGCGGCTCCCACGACACGGAGCAGTGCTTGGCAAAATTCCGAGCAAAGGAGCCGGTCACCTCCCGCTGTCCCAACTGTGCAGGAGCACACCACGCCTGGCATCCCAGTTGCCCAGCGAGGGTAAAGAGGGTGAACCAGGGCAGAGAAAGGCAGGTCTCTTGGGTGCAGGAACAGCAGTCCTTGGTCTCAACGCCGGCCCCCCCAGGCACTTTTGTTTGGGGTCAACAACGCCGCCCCCAGGCACAGACTCCTCCTGTATTAGATACGACTGCTTTTCCTCCCCTGCCAACTCCCGCACAGACTATCGAGACAGTGGCGGAAGTTCACAGGCCCATGGCCTCAATGGATCCATCACCCCTGCTGCCCCCTCCTTCCCAAGAGGATCCAGTGCTCGCGCCGGTAACGCAAACCCCTCCTCCACAGGCACATCAATCTCAAGCAGCCCCACTCTTCACACTGGACGAGCTGCGCACCCTGGGGACGCAATTGGCTCTGGCCATAGCAGAAACCGTGGCTCAGACTCTGGGGGTCCAGCTAAACACAGATCCTATAGTGGCAGTAGTGGACCGTACACTAAATCAAGCAATCGAGGCGAAACGACAGCTCGTTGTTCCTCCTGCCTCAGCCAAGCGGCCTCGATCACCGAGGAAGCCCAAGTCGTCCCCCAGAGGGGCTGCTTCAAAGGTAGCCAAGATCAAGGCTCGGCCACCCCGCACCCTAGCGGCCGGCTCTCCTCATCTTCCATCGGCCCCCTTGGTGCCTCCTTTGATGCCAGTGGGTCAGGAGTCAGAGGAGGTTCGCCTCTGTCTGTCTCTGGGCCCCAGGACGATGCCTACCTCAGGGTCCTCCAATGGAACTGCGCAGGAGCAATGAGTAAGCTTCCCCTCCTGCAAGAGGTGGCCAACAGGGATCAACCACACGTTATTCTCCTGCAGGAAACCTTGTTGACTGAGAGCTCCCGGTTTCGTTTGGCGGGATACACCTCCTATCTCCTCCCTCGTGAACGCGGTGTAGCTCAGGGTTGTGCCGTTCTGGTTAGGGACCACATCGGTTCTGCAGTCTGTGAGCCTCCCTACTGTGGGATTGGTGTTGAGGTCCAGGGCGTGATCCTACAATTGGCGGGGTCACCCCTCACTGTATTTAATGTATATCGTGGCCGAGATGCCTCTCTGGAGTTGGGGGACTTGTTCTCCCAGGCTACCAGGGGCCCTGTGTTCATTGGAGGCGACTTCAATGCTCACCACGATATGTTTTCCTCGCCTCTCAAGACCAACGAGGCTGGTCGGCACATCTCTGTAGTTCTGGAGGAGATGGGAGGTGTCTCCCTGCTGAATGACATCGATGAGGCTACTCATATTAGAGGAGGTCGACTAGACCTCACCTTCGTTTCCACCCCTCTCGCAGGTTCGGCAACGTGGTCACTCCATCCCCACCTCATGAGTGACCACTATGCTGTTGTGGTTGATCTACCTTTGGCTCCCCTTCCTCCACCCGGGTCGCCTCCTCAGAGGTGGGATATTAGCAGGGCGGACTGGGCAGCCTTTGATAGGGCTCTCACTCTTGCCTTCTCATCTGCCCCTGCATCAGACCTCGAGGATCGAGCAGAGCAAGTTGCTCATGCTTTTAGACAAGCAGCATCTCTTGCTATCCCGTTGCAGCAGCGCTTTGCGGGGTGCTACCGGGATGGCTGGTTCTATTGTGATAGGGCCAGGGAGTTGAATCGGAGGCTGAATGCAGCTCGCAGACAGTACTGGCGGCGCCGCACTTCGCCGTGCCGCCGGTGCTTGTCTGCCGTGTCTCGCCATGTCCTCGCGGAGAAGCGCCGTCTTAGGGAGGAGGCGTGGATTAGGTGGTGTCGTACCCTTGATTCTCACTCCACACTCCGTGAGATGTGGAGGAGAATCAGGTCCATCTCCGATCCACGTCCCTCCTGTCCACCTTCACACCCTGATCCTGTCGCAGAGGCCAGCCGCCTGGCTCAGCACTTTGCAGACCGCTCTGCCTCCTGCAATCTCCCGCGGTCCATCTTGGCCATTCAGGAGCAGCTGTCCGCCTCTCGTGTTGAGGCTATTCAGGCGGCCTGTGACCGTCCTGATCCAGCTGATTGCCCCATCACTAGTGGGGAGCTGCTGGCAGCTTTGCAGCGTAGATCGGACACTGCTCCAGGCCTTGATGGGCTGACTTATTCCATCCTGTCGCATGCGGGAGATTGTGGTACAGAACGGCTTCTTGCTCTGCTCAACCTCTCGTGGTCTGAGGGGCGTCTGCCGAGGTCGTGGAAGACTGCTGTCATCCACCCCATCCCGAAGCCTAACAATCCTGGTGCCATGCGCCCCATCTCGCTGCTCAGCTGTATTGCCAAGACGGCTGAGCGGGTTGTGCTGGCGCGTCTGGCATGGAGGTTAGGTCCGCTTCACCAGAGGATATTTGCCTATCATCCAGGCAGAAGTGCCTCTCACTGCCTTGCATCTCTCCTCGGTGAACTTCGGGGTGGAGTGGGGATGGTGGTCTTCCTTGACCTTGAGAAAGCTTTTGAGTTGGCGAGCCCTAAAGTCATACTTCAGGCTCTTGCAGACAAGGGAGTGGGTGGCAAGCTCTTGTCATGGCTTGTGGACTTTTTTAATGAACGTGCTGCGGGGGTCCGCTTCCAGGGGCAGCTCTCCTCCTTTCATACCCACCTAAATGGCACCCCCCAGGGGAGTGTCTTGAGCCCTCTCCTTTTCAATATCCTCATGGAGGGGCTCCTTACTGAGGACTATGGGCGCGGTGTTACCCTCCTGTGCTATGCCGATGATCTGGCCCTCGTCATAGCCAGGAGGGATTGTTACGACCATGCAAACGTTGCGCTTGCACGGCTATATAGTAAGTGTGCGGAGCTGGGCCTCAAAATTAACTACGCAAAAACCAAATGTATGCCTTTTGGCCTTAGGCCTCCCCGCTTTCCCCTTCTGATTGGTGGCCACCAGCTGTCTCTCGTGGCAGTACACACATATCTTGGGGTGCGACTAGACAGCAACCTTACATTCGAGAGCCACGTCAGGTACTTGCGCGAGCGGGCAAAGACACGTCTGTCTGCTCTTCGCTCCCTCTCAAAGAAGAGTTTGGGGGCCTCTTTTTATGTGCTGCGCACGTTCTACGTCCACGCTATCAGGTCTTTGGTGGACTATAGTGCCATCTGCCTGACGGGTCTTGCCCCAAGTGTTTCTCAGTCTCTGGAGGTCGTGCAGAATGAGGCTCTGCGCATCATTCTGCATGCACCCCCTTGGACCAGACTGGTGAACCTGCGAGTGGAGGGCGGTTTCCCTTCGTTGAAAGGCCGAATTATGCTCCGGGCTGCAGCGACCTCTTTGCAACTTGTGCACCGCAGGCCACATCTCGCAGTCTCTTATCTACTAAAGCGGCTTCTGTCACGCCCTCCTGACCCGGCCCCTGGGCGGGACTGGGCCCGTGCCACGGTTGCTATGTTACATAGTATGGGTGCTACTGCCGATATATGCCAGGTCCCTGACTCGCCCTTCTATGGGTTCGAGGAACCACCACCTTGGGAGCCTCCCCTTTTCCGGTGTGTTTATCCAGCAGGTGGAAAGCCTCGCAATACCATCCCAGCATTCCTCCGTTAGGATAGTCTCCGCCGGGTAGCTGCTCTAGGGTCTGCGGGGTCAGCAGTTTATTATACTGATGGCTCTGTGGCAGCTGATGGCACTGCTGGAGCGGCCTTTGTTTTTGGTGACATGGTGGAGTCTTGGCGAGTGTCCCAGGGGGCGTCTCCCTTCCAGGCAGAGCTCGCAGCTATTCTGGGAGCTTTACGGCATGCACACAACCGCCGGTATTGCCGTGTGGTTATTCATACAGACTTGCTCTCATCTATTGTACGCCTTCGCTCCTTCTCCCTCAAAGACAACATTTTTTTGTTATCCTCCATATACACTGTAGCTTCTCTCCTCGTCCGTGGGGGAGCCACGATCATCCTTCACTGGCTTCCAGGTCATGTTGGCATCTTGGGGAATGAGATGGCAGATGAGGCTGCGCGCTCTGCCTTTACTTTCCCCACTGTCACGTTCCCACTCTGCAAAAGTCAGGCTCAAATCATTAGATCTTTCGCTGTGACTATTGGACATCAATCAGTGGAGGAACATAGGCTATGTGTGGCTGAAGGCTCACGCTCCGCCACTTGGTATGCCAGTGCCACTTCTTATTCACCATTGCAGCCCCCTCTGGGCTTACCGAATCGTCTGCTAGTGAGGCTGCGGCGTTTACGTTTGGGATACTTATGCTATAACCAGATAAAAGGAGTGGCCCCAGACACTTGTGAACACTGCTTAGAGAGGTCGGAGGAGCCTCTACTGCACTATCTATTGAATTGCCCTGTGACTTCTGCTCTCAGGTCTCTCCCTAGTGGGGCATACGTCCCATCAGAAGATGAGGTGAGGGATGCCGCTGGCATAGTTGCCCGTGCTCCTTTTTCACTATTACTTCGGGTAGTCAGTCGCTACCCTCCGCCACGATAATATAGATGCGCATGCATAGCGCAACTGTGACGGGCTCACATGTTTGCCCGTGTCCCAGTACGTCCTGGGACGAATATCACACAAACAAACAAACAAAAACAGGCGGGTGACCACTCCCTGTCTAGCTCTCGTGGTGAGAAGACCTCTGGCCAGTCTCTCCTGAGCTATCGACTCTGTCTCATTGCCTGAGAAAGATTTTCGGGAGTTTTTCGACCTTTTTGGCTTCGTTGGACTTAGCCAGATTTACTGAGAGTGATTTTCGGTTGTTTCTCTCGTTTTGGGCGAGACTGTCTCTGACAGATAGGCCCTGCTTGCTTGTGTGTGTGTGTGTGTGTGTGGGTGAGCTTGTGTGTGTGTGTGTTTTTTTTTTCACGGCCAGCCGTTAGTGTCCCCCAACGTGGTACGACGCCGAACCCTGAAGGGGTGCCGTTAGGACACTTCCATGAGGGAGGGCCTTTAGGGCCTGGTTATAGGAAGCGTTGGGGACGGCTTTTCTGTCAGGGTTAGGTTAAGTCCCTCACAGGGCAGTAGTGGGTCTCCTTCGTCGCCCTTTAGAGGGCGGGGAGAATAGGTCCCCTCTACTGTAGGGCCTTTTTTTAGCCGTGTTTTTGTGTGTGTGTCTGTCTGTCTGTCTGTTTTTGTGGGTGTGTGGTATATGTGTGTGAGTGGTGTCTGTGGGTATTTGTGTTTGTGTCTGTCTGTCAGAGACAATGAAGGGGACCCAGGTCCCTAGGCCCACAGGGCAAGCCCTCCCCTTGCCTTCCAAGCAGAGGCCTGTCCGCCCTGCTACTGTGTCAGGCGCGAAGCGAGAGCGGCGTCTGTCTGATGCCAGCTCTCGCTCATCGACGTCTGGCAGGACTACTGGCCCACACCCCACTCGTAAGCCTTCTAAGCAGCGGCCTTCTGGCCCTGCCACTGTGCCAGGTGCGAAGCGGGAGCGGCATCTATCTGATGCCAGCTCTTGCTCTTCAACGTCTGGCAAGGCCCCTGTCGCCTCCCCTTCCAGGCCTGCAAGGCCCACTCCCAATCCACAGAATGACGCCTCATCACCCCCTTCCACCTCAACACGTGCAGCCAAGGTTACACGTGAACATGAGGCAATAGAGGGAGTTTCGGATGCTCCTCCTGCCATTAACCCATCCACTGGCGCAACCCGTAAGGCTGCCCCTCCTCCCAAGGCCCCCCACTGCCCAGCACCTGACCTTGCCACACCACCTTCTGCTACATTGGATCCCAACACTGGCACATGCCATAATGAGCCACCCCAAGTGGTGTATACTCTAGCTGCAGCCCCTTCTGCTGTGCCTGCTGCCTCTCCTGATGATGAAGGCTTCAGTCCTGTGAAGCGCAAAACACGGCGAGCTCCACAGGGAAACGCATCTCCACCTGGATCGAAGCCTCCAGGGCCTTGGCGGCCTCCCCCCACTGCACGCCCCTCGGTCTCGGTTGCGGCTCCTCAGCCTCCACACTTTGCTTTCCCGGCCTTTCGCGTCCCCCTTCAGGAAGGATTCAGCACCAGCTACGACACGGTAGCAGCTCTGGAGCGACACCTGCCCGGCCTCACGGCCATGAATCACTTTGGTCGCGACGAAAGCTGTGTGCTGATCCCCACCGAAGAGGGATTGTACCTTCGCCTGAAAGCAGTGGCAGAGGAGGCGGCCCCGATCGTCAAGATCGTCGAGCTGCCTCAAGGCGGCCAAACAACAAAGGTGGTCGTGATGGGATATCCCTGGCGTATGCAAGTGGATATCGTACTCCAACATGACCTCATCGAAGAGGCAGTGCTCTGCCAAAATCAGTGTACGTGGGAGGAGACGCTGCAGGTCTGTGTGACACTGCAGGGACCTCTAGTTGAATCTGTCGACCTGGGCAATTGGTGCCAGCGATACGGGCACCACAGAGCCACTTGCAACCGGGCCACAGTCTGTGGGATGTGCAGCGGCCCGCACGAAACGGAAAGGTGCTTGGCCAAGTACAAGGCCAAGGAAGCTGTCTCTACCCGTTGCCCCAACTGCTCGGGAAAACATCATGCGTGGCACCCCAGCTGCCCAACCAGAGTTGCTCTTGTCAATCGAGGGCACGAACGCCAAGTTACCTGGGTGAAGGAGAAACAGGCAAGCAGCAACAAACCGGCACCTCCGGGAACATTCATTTGGGGGCAGCAACGCCGTCCAGCAGCGACTGCTCCCCCAGTGCTAGACGAGGCAGCGTTTCCGCCCCTCCAACCTGCTCTCACTCGTCACACGACGACTGCGGAGGTCCATCACCCTCCTCCCCCCCTAGTTCGGCAGACAGTCGAGGAGTTTACTCCACCAATGCCCCACAGCACGGGCTCTCCTCTCATAGTTTTCATCAGGGAAGAATTGCGTACGCTGGGGACGGAAATTGCTACGAGCTTTGCTCAGATGCTAGGGACGCTTCTCGGCAGGCCTTTGGAAACGGCACCATTGGTACAGGCGTACCAAGTGGTGGAGGCCAAACAACACCTGTGCTCTTCTTCCCTGGTACCTCTTGCATCACCTCCCACACAGACAACCGTGGAAGAGCCGCTTCCAACCCAGCTTCCTCTGCCTTGCCCTCGTATGCCAGTCAACATTCCTTCGGGATTCACACCAGCCACAGCAGTGATCAAGAAAGAACGCGGGGCCCTTGGCCTCCAGACAGATCATCCTCAGTGCCAGACACCGCTGCCAGCCTCCGAGTCCTACAGTGGAACTGTTTAGGGGCATGGAGCAAGCTCGCCCACCTTCAGGAGGCGGCTGCCAGGGACCGTCCTCATGTAATTCTACTGCAAGAGACCCTGCTTCCGGATAATACCACTTTTCGTCTCGCGGGTTACACCACCCATCTCCTTCCGTATGTTCGTGGCGTCACACGGGGATGTGCTGTTTTGGTTCAGGACCACATTGCATGCACGGATTGTGAGCCCCCTCCTTTCTGTGGACCTGATGTGGAGGTCCAGGGCGTGGTTCTCCATCTGGCTACGTCGCCCCTGATGGTATATAATGTATACCGGAGCCAAAGGGGCACCCTGGAGTTGGAAGACCTGTTCTCCCAGGCTGCCAGGGGAGCCGTGTACATTGGGGGCGACTTTAACGCCCACCACGCCTTTCTATCTTCGCCTCTTCAGTCTAATGAAGCAGGACGGCACATCTCTTTGGTTCTGGAGGAGATGGGTGGTGTCTCCCTATTAAATGATGTGGCAGAACCCACCCATATCCAGGGAGGTCGCCTCGATCTCTCCCTTGTGTCAGCACCACTTGCGGCCTTGGCATCGTGGTCACTCCACCCCCACCTTGCGAGTGATCACTTTGCCCTTATGGTTGACCTGCCTCTCGCTCCCCTCCCGCCACCCCCACCTCCACCACCACGGTGGGACCTACACCGGGCGGACTGGACGGCCTTTGCCCGTGCTCTCACAACGGCCTTTGAGACATCCCCTCCTGCCTCAGACCTCGAGAGCAGAGCAGATCAGGTAGCAAGTACTTTTGCCCAAGCTGCCTCTCTTGCTATCCTGTTGCGGCAGCGCTTGACAAGATGCTACCGAGACGGCTGGATCTACTGCGACAGGGTCAAGGAACTGTACCGGAGGCTCAATGTGGCGCGCAAGCAGTACCGACGGCGCCGTACATCTCCGCACCGCCGGTACCTGGTTGCTGTTACACGGTATGTGACTTCCGAGAAGCGCCGCCTTACGGAGGAGGCGTGGATCAGATGGTGTCGTACCCTAGACTCTCACTCCAGTCTCCGTGAGATGTGAAGGAGAATCAGGTCCATCTCTGATCCACGCCCTCCTTGCCCTCCCTCCCATCCTGACCCTGCCGCTGAGGCAAGCTGTCTTGCTCAGCACTTCGCCGACCGCTCTGCATCTTGCAATCTCCCGCAGTCTGTAAGAGCCCTGCAGGTGCAGCTGTCCGCCTCTCGTCTTGTAGCTATCCAGGCAGCGTGTAATAGGCCTGACCCCGCTGATTGTCCAATCACCAGTGGAGAGCTTCAGAAAGCTCTGCAACGCAGGGAGGACACTGCGCCGGTGCTTGACAGGCTCACATACTCTGTTCTATCACACGCTGGAGATTGTGGTAGGAAGCGACTGCTTGATCTGCTTAACCTCTCGTGGTCTGAGGGGCGTCTGCCGAGGTGTTGGAAGGCAGCTGTCATTCACCCGATTCCGAAGCCTCATGATCCCGCTGCCATGCGCCCCATCTCCCTTCTCAGCTGTGTTGCCAAGACAGCTGAGAGGGTTGTGTGGGCTCGTCTTGCTTGGCGGCTGGGACCACTGCACCCAAGGATTTACGCTTACCGTCCTGGCAGGAGTACCACTCATTGCCTTTCGTCACTCCTTGGGGAGCTGAGGGGAGGAAAGGGAATGGCTGTCTTCCTCGACCTCGAAAAGGCATTTGAACTGGCAAACCCCACTGTTATACTTGCGGCTCTTGCAGCAAGGGGTGTAGGAGGCAGGCTCCTATCTTGGATCAAGGATTTTTTCCATAATCGATCTGCGGGGGTCCGTTTTCAGGGGCATCTCTCAGCTTTTCCTCTCCATCCTGATGGCACCCCCCAGGGGAGCGTCTTAAGCCCTGTCCGTTTTAACATCTTAATGGAGGGGCTTTTGATCGTTGATTATGGGCCAGGCATCTCTCTGCTGTGCTATGCAGATGATTTGGCCCTGGTCTTCACACGCCGGGATTGTTTCTCCCAGGCGTACTCTGCCCTCTCTAAACTCCGTGACAAATGCAATGAGCTAGGGCTGAAGATCAATCTGGAGAAATCAAAGTGTCTGCCCTTCGGCCTCCATCCCCCAGACTTTCCACTGCTGCTCGGGGGTCACCAGCTCTCCATTGTCTCTACACACCAGTACCTGGGGGTCTGGTCTGACCAGGGACTTACCTTTGCATGCCATGTCAGATACCTGAGGGAACGTGCTTCCACCCGCCTGGCCGCTCTTCGGTACCTTTCAAAAAGGAGCTTGGGGACATCCTAGTCCGTCCTTCGTACTTTTTACGTTCACTCCATACGATCCCTAGTGGACTATGGAGCAATATGTATGACTGGTCTCGCCCTGCCTATCTCCAAGTGTCTGGAAGTCATACAGAATGACGCTCTTTGTGTCATGCTCGGAGCTCCCCGTTGAACTCGGCTAGCAAATTTGCGCATGGAGAGTGGTCTGCCGTCACCGGCGCTCCGCATTGCGCTACGTGCGGCAATTATCACTCTCCAGCTGGTGCAGCACTGGCCTGATTTACCTGTCTCAACCCTCCTCAAACGACTTTTGTGCCGTCCACCTGAGGCGCTCCCTCAACGTGACTGGGCCCGAACCACAGCTGCCGCCATTCACAATTTGGGAGCTGCTCCAAGCTTGTGCCAGGACCCTGATTCTCCTTTCCCTGGCTTTGCAGATCCATCGCCTTGGACTCCACCCCTTTTCCATATCATCAGTCCATCAGAGGCCAAACCTCGCTCTTCTATTCCTGCCATGATTCGTCAGGAAGGTCTTAGTCGGGTGGCTCCTTTGAATTCCCAGGGTTCGGCCATCTACTTTACTGACGGCTCTGTTTCCTCTGATGGCTCTGCTGGATCTGCTTTTGTCGTGGGGAATTTGGTTGACTTGTGGTGCCTCTCCCCAGGAGTGTCTGCCTTCCAGGCAGAGCTTGCAGCCATTTTGGGTGCATTGCGCCAGCTCACCACCACCATTACAGACGTGTCGTTCTCCACACGGACTGTCTTTCCTCCCTTCAATGGCTACGCTCTTTCTCCCTACATAATAATGTCTTTCTCCTGACAGCAATCTACACAGTTGCGACTCTTCTTGTCCGGAGGGGAGCCACTATCATTCTACACTGGCTCCCAGGTCATGTCAGGATTACTGGCAATGAACGAGCTGATGCCGCGGCACGCGCTGCCTGTTCTCATCCAGAGATCACATTCCCCCTCCGCCCAAGCCCCTCATACATTATTGGAGCTCTAAAGGCAACCATAGGCAGGCTGTCCCGGGAGGAACACCAACTTTGCATCTCGGGGGGCTCTAGCTCTGCAGATTGGTATGCCACCGCTACATCATATTCTCCCCTCCTACCTCCCAAGGGCCTGCCTAATTATTTAGTAGTGAGACTCCGCAGACTGCGCCTGGGGTTCCCCTGCTTCAACCAAATCGCTGGTACGGAGCCTGATCCGTGTCCTCATTGCTTGGCCAAGTCTGATGAGCCTCTCCTACATTACCTCCTTCACTGCCCTGTTACATCTCTGCTAAGGTCTTGCCCCGATGTGGGCCGTGCCAGATCGGGCAATGACTTTCTGGATGCTGCTGGCATTGTTGCCAGGGCATCTTTTAATTACTTACTTCCCACGGTTAGGGACTACCCTCCACCACGATAATTTTGGCATGTGCACTACTGTATATGCGCAACTGTGACAGGCTCTTTGTTTGCCCGTGTCCCAGTTTCCACTGGGACGAATATCCCCCCCCCCCAAAAAAAACCATCTTCATGAAGAATGTCTCCTCACCACCTGCCAGACTCACTCCGAAGACGTGGCCGCGATCAATTACATCGTTTCGCGAATTCTCCGTCACTACAGGCTAACTGGATCAAGCCAGTTCCTCCCGTCATTTATCTCCACCACCTGAGCTCTACTTAAGCCCACTTACTCTGGCGGGACCTTATTTGGCCCGGTCCTGCTACGGGAGGTAAATCTTAACAACAACAACTCTGTATCTATTCTCCTCTGCGATCTTCTCCGAGCGGCCGACCTGGGTGAGGGGATTCCACCGCCTCTGATTGTCAGGTGGGGGGAGGAGGAGGTGCGTCTGGTCGATCTTCGTGCCTCTACAATATGATGCCTCCACGGTTGGCCCCCTAGACTACCCACTTGCCAACCTGGATCGGTGGATCGGAATACTTGCCTCCTGCATTTTTCAGTGCTTTTTGTATACTGTACTTTTGTGTTTATTTGGCCTAATGCCCCTCATAGTAGGCGATGGCCATTACACACCAACCAACAACATTCTTTTCTGAATCTTTCCTTCTCATTCTTCCCGTTTTTCATCTCTCTCTCTCACTCTCTCTCTCTCTCTCTCTCTCTCTCTCTCTCTCTCTCTCTCTCTCTCTCTCTCTCTCTCTCTCTCAGGACTTTTCAGGTAGTTACGAGATGGACGATGCCTCATCTCCAGTGATTCGTTCCTCAACCCACCCAGTTAGACTTGGTGGGGTCACTGCGCGAGGCTAGACTGGGTTGGCAGGCTTAGGTTAGCTCAGGTTGGGCTAGGCTAGGTTAGGTTAGGTTAGCTAATTGTATACTGTAGGAGGCTTTGTAGCACCGCTTACTAAGCGATTTGTTTTGCTTATTACTTATCACTGTCTTATTTTACGTAGGGAGTTTGAGTATCAACATAGTTTTCTTAAACGTTATAAACGAGGATGTTGATATGTAATATAGATCAGAGTCAGAATCAGCTTTAAAACCCGTACTGTTCACTCGAAGCTCAGATTGTCCAAGCTGAAGCAGTTTCGTAGGCAACATATTCGTCACAGATGCACATCGAGAACCGTCTGAGGTAAATGCCTATCCTAAAAAAAAAAACGAATAGGCCTACCTCTCACCCCCTCCGCGACATTTTTACCATCGTCAAACTGGTGATGTCTCATAATGCATGCACTGCTACATTGACATGTCACTGATGTGGTTAATTTTATAGCAATACTACTATTCATACTGCATATACTTTACATGCGTTGTTCATGGGATGTTGTGTATACTGGACAGTTAGGCCTACAAAGTTCTACGCCAACCCATTCTTAAAATGTTAATGGTGCTTGCCATTGTATCCCAACGCGTAAGAAAATCCTAAGGTGGTAACCTCGTATACAATGCGTGCCAAGCAGACAAATAGAACATTGATTTCTATATAATCCAGTGAATAATGCTTTGGTCCAATGGATGCCAAACAGGTAAATAACACACTGATTTATACATAATGAAGTGAATAATGTTTTGGTCCAATGGATGCCAAACAGGTAAATAACACACTGATTTATACATAATACAGTGAATAATGCTTTGGCCCAATGGATGCCAAACAGGTAAATAACACACTGATTTATACATAAGTGAATAATGCTTTGGCCCAATGGATGCCAAACAGGTAAATAACACACTGATTTATACATAATCAAGTGAATAATGCTTTGGTCCAATGGATGCCAAACAGGTAAATAACACACTGATTTATACATAATCAAGTGAATAATGCTTTGGCCCAATGGATGCCAAACAGGTAAATAACACACTGATTTATACATAATCAAGTGAATAATGCTTTGGTCCAATGGATGCCAAACAGGTAAATAACACACTGATTTATACATAATCCAGTGAATAATGCTTTGGTCCAATGGATGCCAAACAGGTAAATAACACACTGATTTATACATAATACAGTGAATAATGCTTTGCTGTTTTGAGACCTTCCTTGGAGCATTATGTCCATGGCTATCAATTGTTCGTTATACGCGACATGAAGCCAAGGGCCTTATACTATATCTGGACAGAGAGAGAGAGAGAGAGAGAGAGAGAGAGAGAGAGAGATAGGAGGGGAGGGGAGAAGAGATTGATGGAGGGAGAATCAGGTGTACAGCCCTTTACAGCGTATTCATGGCTTCTGTTCCAGTGATAGGTGCTAAGTGTTTCGAAGCAAGGGGTGCCGATAAATATTTCAGTGGGTGCACGCCAATGAATTCACTACAACATTATCAGCAGCAGCGACATAGTCTTTTCCTTCCTTGAAATTTGTGTTAATATGCAAGTTGCGAGTTGGGAAGAATATTTAGTGTGAAAGCCTTGCCATAACGAGCTTTATTTAAAACTCCAGAAAATCCTAGTAATTTCTCCTGCACTACGCATGGTGCAGTGACAAATCTCACACAAACATTCAGTTGTTCCTGTCCAGACACATCCATCGTTTCATGATAATAACATAAATGTACATATTTTGCCTCTTTTTCTGCAGCTCGACAAATTTAAATGTAAATAAATAAATACTTAAAATAACTAAATACTTAGTTGGAGAGCGTCTACAAAAGTTGTCAAGAGGTGTAGCACAGCTCAAAAGTTCCTTTAGTTTGGCAGATCAAGCTTGGTTACGAGCCTTGTAGTACGTTACATCGTTCTCTCACCTTTATTATCGTCAATCATCTGGGAAACGCGTACACTTGGCTGCCTAACTAAGGTTGCTCTCTCCTCTCCAGATTTAACTGTAATAATTCTCGTCCAGTGCCAAGTGAATCTAGTACTCTATCATGTAAGGTGTTCCTCGGATTCCCTCATGAATACTTTGGCATCTAATGGCTGCATGGAGGGCCGCTGAGCGTGATATCATTTCCTTATGCTCCTAGTTATGGCCCAAGTACAGTGTTTCTGTATCCCATGGTACACTGTGGTCCTGGTATTCCCTCCAAGGTTGACATGACACTCCACAGCCTCTCAGTGTCAAGATGTGTGCTGCCAGACATATGTTGCAGTGTCCTCAAGTGCTCTAGTAACGCCATGGGGGAAAAAACACACACACTAAAGCCAGTTTTATTTATTACGTGTTTCAACTGTATACCGGCCAGATTTTGTAAACATAGTGAAACTTTAAATACTGAAAATGGTTACGCTTCACAATAATCAACATTACATGACTTTATGACGTCACATTATATTTCAGAAAAAAGAAATAATAATTGATAATGGAGGGGGCAATGCTTTTAGCGAGGGCATGTGACGTACCTGATGGTGAATTACAAAAGTTTGTTCACTGAGCTTAAGTATCTGTGACCTTGAAGCGTTCCTTTGAAAACTGCTGAGTGCTTTATGTTCAACCAGGTTATGAAGACAGACTGTCAAATATATATATATATATATATATATATATATATATATATATATATATATATATATATATATATATATATATATATATATATATAAACAGGTTAACCTCTTGGCTGATACTCAATCCTTCCACCAGGTTTGGCCCAAATCAGATCAAAACTATTTTTTTGTTGACACAGAAATACAGCTTTGCCCTTGCCCTTGTTACCTTGCGTTTTGATTAATTGTTATAAAATGGAATCCCTTCATTCTTGTTGTATCCCCAACCCTTCCACTAACTGCTATAAATTGAATAAAAACTTATTTGACAACGTTTGGTCAGACTTTAACCCATTTCTGTGGCTTTGACCTTTTACTTATTGTTCTATAAAACATTGGGTTTACTCCTTGGCTGGCCGTCAGTCCTCCCACCAAGTTTGGTTATAATCGGTCGAAAACTAAGTTATTTTGTTCACACACACACACACACACACACACACACACACACACACACACACACACACACACACTGAATAAAACGCAATACCTGCTCTCGCTTCGTGAGCTCGGGTATAATAAGAGACATCACCTTACTGAAGGAAATAAATGATGATGATTATTAAGCAGAGAAGACATTATATGACAGCAGAAAATGTAAACAACAAAGCAAATGAAGGTAAATGGGCAAGAAAGAGAAAGCTGAGTGGGTACAAGAAAATAAGAGTAAAGGGAAGGTTGAAAGATCTGTTGACAATAAAAAGAGTAGGTAAGGATGGCGTGACAGTGTAATCGCTGAAAGATACTGAATAACATGAAACAAAAAGACGAGGCAGAAAACTAGGAAACGAAATGAACACGATAAAGAACTCATCCATCCATCCATCATCCAATCCTACATTGCCCCATGAAGAGCGTAGAAGCCCGGGACTAGGCAGTTGGTCCCGACATTTAAGATGAGAGTGTCCAGCCTGACTCATCCCTGAGTGGCCTTACGTGAGTAGTAAACCCCAACCACCTCTTGGATATAAACCTTCACCGGCTCAATCCGACTTGGGAGCAATAATTACCCACTAAAGCACCAGGCGTCAAAATTGGTTATATGGTTACCACCCAGCGTAGTAAATGGTTCCTGGTGTACAGGAAACTATTTGTCTTGTCACTCAGTGTAGAGTCACCCACAGGCAGAAGAGGAATAAGGAAAGATTTACTAACTAGTTCTGTTAAAGACTTTGGAGACATACATGGTCAGATATCAGTGACAAACAAGAAAGAAAATGTTCCGTTTCACATACTTAACACCAGAGGCTAAAAAGTGGCAACGAAAAATGTTACAGTAGAATGTACACTACATGTTCATTTTCAGTGTACACATTGTGCTTCTTCGTATTATAGATAGTTATTCCAGATAACTATCCACATGGTCGGAACAACTCTAGTATTATTGCACCTGATACCACACAATGTTACATCACTTAGGCACTTACCCTTCAGTACCCCAATACAAGAATTTAACACCATTCACATGCTAAACACTCCATTCATTTTTTTTCTTATTTAATTGCAGTACTCGTTTCCTTATCCATAAATAGCATATAATACTTTACAGTTCTTTTCACAAGTTACAGCCATATTGTGTCATTACAAATATATCTTTTCACAAGTTACAGCCATATTGTGTCATTACAAATATATCTTTTCACAAGTTACAGCCATATTGTGTCATTACAAATATATCTTTTCACAAGTTACAGCCATATTGTGTCATTACAAATATATCTTTTCACAAGTTACAGCCATATTGTGTCATTACAAATATATCTTTTCACAAGTTACAGCCATATTGTCATTACAAATATATCTTTTCACAAGTTACAGCCATATTGTCATTACAAATATATGGTGCACTGTGCACATAACCAGTGTTACTCGTAAAGCATCCTGTTCATCACTCACAAGACCCTCTGATATATTCCTTAAATTTTTTGTGGTATTACCAAATACCTTTCCCACAACACGCCAGACTTTTTCCAGCTAATGCCAGACAGTCTGTGTATCAGTCAGCTGGACATCAGGACCACCTCTCACATGAAAGGAGGAGAGGCGTTCTCCATAGTAACCACCTCCCCGTTGTGGGGGATGTGGGAAGAACGAGAAAGACAAGCAAGGGACAAGACACCCAGCATAGAACAACTTTGGCTGAGATTACTCACTCAGTTCACTCTCGGTAGGCCGCGTCTGCGTTTATTTACACCTCAGAGCAATCAGTGAGGGGGACGCTCCAGAAGTGACTAAGCAAAGGTAATCTTAGTAAACAGGTATAGAATCTTGTATCGGTACACATTGGAGGAAAAGGAATAGTAGCTAACCTAGCTAAACAATTACTAGAAGGAAAAAAAAGCCAATGCCGGAGGGGCGGTCCTACAACTGGAGGAGAGAGCACACGTGCATAGCCTCTGCGACGATGTATACAAGTACGAGAATACAATGCTTACATTCAGTGCCTTAAGTATGTCCCACAGTCCAACGACAAGGACGTCATACATTCAGGCTATGAGAATAAACACAAACTATGCCTACCGAGGTTTACCGCAGGTAACAGGATGTGGCCAGTGTATAAAATCCCCAGTTCTGATTAGTGTTATCACATACTGCAATTTGAGCAGATTTAAGGCACTTACGTTCAACTGTATTACCTTCATGTATTGCAAACTCTGCCTCATCCATAACACGCCATGTCCAGTATCTAGTCTTCGCATGGTTCACATCGTGTCATTAAAAAAAAAAAAAACTTCAAGTATTCTTGCATGCGTCAGACTTGATAACCTAATGGCGGCTCGCCCCATTGCTCGATCTCTGTCAGCCTCCCTGTTTAGTTCCATGTCCTTGAGGTTACACTGATGACCTTGTCCCAGGTCTTCAGTTTTCCTCTTGCAACCCTACCTTGACGTTCACATTTCTCACTTTTTACGCCCAATTATCATCCTCCATCCTCTCCACGTAACCAAACCATCCTTATCTACCCCATCCCATCACAAAACCAATACACTGCAGTCCTATACTTTCTCTCCACTCTTCAGTTGCAAACGTAGCCCTCCTAGGCTTCACAATCAAGGATGTACTGGACATCCATCTAATCAATGTCCTTTCTGTACACTTGAGTCTACGCATATCCTCTTCGATTACTGCCCAGGTATAACTACTCGACAGCAATAAACTCTTAACACATATCACATACAAAGATCCTTTAGCACGGATAGAGAGCCCTATCAGTGACAGGAGATTGAAACGCTTCCTCTACTTCGTCCAACCACTTCTTACAATAGCCACAGAGCTACAACCCCACCTCCAGCACATAATATGTCCCCCAGATAACAGCCTCTTCCATACACTCAAGATTCACCAGCGAGATAAATCCTCACACAGGACAATCTCTACATGCCTTCCCCAACACACCGCACTTCACGAAATCATTATCTCAAAGATTTCCTCCCTTATGGACGCATTTACCACAAATACTTAAAAGATAGAGTTACTTCCCCCTGTCTTGTGGCAAATCGCACATGGTTCGACTCACTGTGCTTTGGCACTACCGCCACTGGGCCTAGATATCATCACTTTCGTTTTATCCGCTTTTTTCTTAAACCCTTGTGCCCCATTTTGTCACGCCATTCCCGAAATCTTTGCTCCACCTTCCTTTCATTCTCTGCAGTCATCATCAAGTCATCAGCATACAATATCTCCCTTGGGGGTCCATATCTCAAGTCACGTGAGAGATCTAGCGCCATTAAATTCAATAAGGGACTCAAGACTGACCCTTGATGCACGCCATTGTTCAAGGAAAACTCATCATGGAAATCTGCATTCACTCCCAGTTGTGTGAGGACACCCACACACACATATAGGCATAACCACTCTAACCAGCCACTCCTCGACCCCAAGCTTTCTCATTGCCCAGTGCACCATCTCCTGAGGTACTCTGTGAAAGGCCTTGTCCAGATCAACAAAAAAACAAATTACAGCTCCTTTTCATTAGTAGTCTTTTTCCCTGACATAAACCCAAACTGCATCTCATCAACATTCACTCTTGCTCATCAATATAATATTCACGCTGCCTAATCACACCTATCGGACTCTCCATTATCTTCATTATCTGGTCCAAAAATTATATCCTTAATAACTTCATCCCTCCAGGGCATCACCCTTTCCCTTGTACACTATACAATCACAGTCATCAGCCAGTCATCTCGGAGAACACACTCATTAATAATACTATTTGTCAAATCAGTAACTAAACTCATTCCTGCATATCCTGAGGCCTTCAGCACTTCAGTAGTCAACCCAGACACACCTGCCGCCATCTTCAGCTGAATTCTGTCTATTGCCCTGCTGACAACAGCAGCATCAAAGGCCATTGGCCATACACTGACTCCCAGCCTTACCTATTCCAGGCAGACTCCTCATCCAGCAATCAGTTACAATATTCTCTCCAGATGTCTTTAATATCCTCACTGTCACTACCTTCCTTGTTGAGATTAAACAAATTCACTTCATATTTACATTCTTCAGTCTCTTGTTCAACCCTCTAAAAGTCTCCTCTACATATTTTTCACACTTTACATAAGGAACTTTGTACACACTTGCTTCAGTCGTGCTCTTTACGTGCTTGTTATTCTTTCTCACGAAGCTTCCCTCTGGCATAGTTCCTGCTCTGTACCCTGTATTCCTTCCATTGTTATACAGGAGGAAACATTTATCTGCTACATAATATTTGTGTAGTAACATTCTTTTCTCCGGCTCTTGTGTCTGTTCTCATACTTATATTAGAGACTGTTTCTGTCTTCCTCATCGAACTTTACATATACGAGTCGATTCTTCTTATTTTTATTTTTTATTAAACTTATCTTTTGATTTTTCCACATACACTAATGCCATAACACGTGACATATTTCACAAGGTACTGTTATATACATCATTGAAAATATTCGATCCACACATCCCCAGCCACTCCTAAAGCCACCATGTTCGTCACTCACCAGGCCTTCTGATATAGTCCTTGCCTCCTTCATGACCATTTTTCCATACACCCTTCCTACACCACTGAACAAACTTATACCACGATCATTTCTGCAGCTACTTCAATGATTTTCGTTTCCTTATAAGGGTACAATTACAACATTTATTTCTTCACCTGGTACAATTGTTCACTTCAAAGTGTATTTTTTTCCAGCACACACTTTATTTCTCACTCTCCACTCCATTAACCCGCCCCGTCCCGGCCACTTTTCGACCACTGGTACCCCCCAATCCCAGGCAATTTTCGACCTTTTTTTTTTTTTTGCTTAAACTTTCGCTTTTGGTCAGAAACAATGGCCGGTGGCAAAGAAAGTGGTCCCTGGGGTCCCTAATTAGCTTAACCAGGTATGCCTTGGTCCCACCTGGCCCCGTGTTCTCCCTAGGCGGTCTGAGCCTCAAACGTTTTCTATGGTATTATAAGTTTGGGAAACCAATGAAAGTAAGTAGAAATGAATTTATTACAAACATAAAAACATGTGATAAAAGAGTATAATGGATTTTATACAAAAATAGAGCAGAAATAACCATTGTACCATCGTGAGAAACGAGCAAAATCGGCCAACTTGGTTCCCATGAATCGCTAACATTCTAAAATCATAATACATATAATTTTTTTTACTTACATAATACTTCTACAATAACATTATACCATTTTACATTATATTGACCTGTTTTTACGTATTCACAGGCCTTTTGATAACATTTAGCGTAATGCTAGCGCTAATTTACGTAGTGAGTGAACTCGCTGTGACTGATGTTTCAACTCGTATTGTGCTTTTTCTACTAACATAATACTTTTCTAATATTATTATACACTTTTCAACTTTATAGAACTGTTTTGAGATTATTTCAGGCCTTACGTAAATATATAGCGTAATAATAGCGCATAATAACACACACGGTGAAGTCGCTATGACAACTAATTCAACTTACAACCTATTTTTGTACTTATATAATAATTCTACACTAACATTGCACATGTAAACACTTGATATAATTGATATTACATCATTTCTGAACGTACGATGGAACTGAGCGTCATATTTGCGCGTACTTACACAGGGAGTGTTATCGCGATATCATTTGTTTCATCTTACACAAGTAATCAACTTATAAAATACCTTACTACTAACATTACAACATCATCCACTGTATATAATTCCTATCACATACTTACTGACCAGAATGTGGGTGTACTCGTGACATCAATTATTATAACTTACAGTAATGTTCAACTTATACGTTTTATTCATGCTAACATTACACCCGTTTCCACTTTATTTCCTTGCTATCACATATTTACTGACCAGATTTACACAGTGGGTGTAGTTTTGATAACAATTCTTTCCACTTACACTAATTCTCATCTTATACATTACTTTTCTGAAAAAATAACACCCGTTTCAACTTTATATTTGACTTAGCACCTACTGACTGGCCTTACCATTATCATGAGCGTCATTTCGCCTTCCCACACAGTTTCAGAAGTGTACGAGATTATGGTATTCCTTGAAACAAGGCTGAAGGCACAACGCAACATTGCACTCGACACACTCGTATCTTGTGTCTTTTCTCTGCGTTGATGGTCTGACTGTCGAGTGCTTACATACATGGCAGCGACGCTGGGGTTTACGACGGTTTGGTTCGGAAGGGATTGCGCTGGGGTAGTGGCGGGCTGCAAGACGTAGGGGAGTCTGAGCAGCACGGGGGGCGCGGGGGCGGTGTGTGGGTCTGTCCTGGGCATGCTTGGCGATTATTTCACGTGCCAGCTCCCTCACAAACCCCTCAAAGGTCTCGGATACTCCGGTGGTCATTGCGTGCAGGTAGTGGGCGTTCAGGACCGTGATGTCGAGCAAGTGGAAAAAGAGTTTCTTGTACCACTTCATCGTTGTCCTGGCACAGTCAACACTTGAAATCATCGAGTCTGACTGATCAACTTGCCTCATGTTCAGATTATAGGCAAGTACAGACTCTGGTTTCCATACGTTGCGCCTCCTCTCGCTACGGTGATCCACGGAGTCTGTGCGGTGCATCAGGGGGCTGTGAACAGTTGATAGGAGGCAAACTTCCCTGTTGTGGTTCCACAGGGTTGCAAGGATGTTATTGGCCTGGAAGAAAACCACCTCATTCTTGTCAAGTTTCCTCCCTGTCTTGACCATATGGCGACGGTTTCTCTTGACTGTACCACAGACTCCGGTGTCGTGTTGGTGGAGGAACCTAGCGAGAAAAGGGCTAGTGTACCAGTTGTCCAGGTACAAAACATGACCACGATGAAGGTACTCTTCTATCATTGTCTTCACCACGGCCCCAGAGAGTCCTATACTCCGATCTTCTATTATATCTGTCTGTGCGCCCGTGTACAAGACTATGTCTTGCACATAACCAGTCTTACAGTCACACAAAACAAAGATCTTGAACCCAAAACGGTGTCTCTTGCTGGGTATATACTGCCTAAAGGAAATATTGCCTCTCCACAACACAAGACTCTCGTCTATGACGAGGTCTCTGTAGGGATAAAATGAGGAGCGGAACATTTCCCGTAAATGATCAAATACCAGCCTAATTCTCCTCATTTTATCGGTGTTATTTGCATTGGCTGGATCATCTGCATCAAAAAAGTGGAGGCGGCCGAGAATAAACTGAAATCTATTACGACCCATCACCTTTCCAAAGAAAGGTGTTAGGATGATTGGGTCCATTGTCCAGTAGGCAGGAATTTGATTTTTCCTCACCACACCCATCAAGATTACCAGGGCAAAAAATAGGAACATCTCTGATATAGTCGCGGGAAAGTCATACTGTTCTGCATGCTTGCTTGTGGTTCCTAGGCGTTCACTTTCAAGGCGCTGGGATTGTGAAAATATATTTGTCTGTTCTACTATGCGCCCAACAAACGCCTCATCAAAAAACAAGTTGAAGAAATCTAAATGTGACGACCCAGCATTTACACCTGGAGCCGTGCAACCTGACCGCCACTCCTCAGTGAACTGGTGAATGATGGGAGTAAAATTACTCCCATCCTCCCAGTTCCACGTGACACCACCGTCTCCAGCCACGTCACCATCGTCCCCTTCGTCAGGGTGGGGAGGTGAGGGTGGTGGGGGAGGTTGGGGAGGTGGAGAGCGGCGCCTCTCATCACTCGCACTTCTCTTCCCTCTCCCTTTTCCTTTGCCCTTTCCCTTCCCTTTCTTTCCTTTCCCCACATCCTGGGGCTGTGGGGAGGAAGTTTGTGAATATTCAGGGGCGAAAGAAGTGCTGGGGAGTGACTCAACCTCCTCTCCCCTAGGCCTACGAGCACCACGTGCTCGTGCTGCCTCCCTCACACCACTGGCCCCTTCACCCCGCACTACCCCCACACCACTCTCACTTTCACCCCGCGCTGCCGCCACAACACTTTCCCTTTCTCCCAGCAATCCCACCACACCACTTGCTACTTCCCCAGACAAAGTACTTGAACCATACCTTAGGTGTCGTCTCGCCCCACCTTCTGATCCACGTGGTGATATTTTCTCCTTTCCCAACCACTCGGCGATATCACGTCCTAGCCCTCCGTCATCCTCATCGTCCTCATCCTCGTCCTGATCAGAATCGTGATGGAGATATAGCTGTGCACGTGGCTGGGGAGCAGGCTGGCCTTCCCTTGCCTTACGGTATGTCACATACCGCGTTTTTCGGGGCGAAGGGACCTCCTCATCACTGCTACTTATTTCTTCCTCTGGCTGGACGTAATCGCGATCCACCACATCATCATCGAGTGGAGAATCACTGTCTCCAGTGAAGGCTTCCAGGACGGATGCAATTTGCTCATCTGAGAGACCTTTCCGTGCCATGTCTGACCTGGGTCACTGCTGGCAGGTGAGTGACCGAGACAAGGGCGAGCGCGGGTCACGCGGGGTCTAGGATGCTGCCCGCCTTGCGGCAGGTAGGGGAGGCTTGGGTACCCGGGCGAAACGAAAATCTCCCGCGAATTTTGAAAATTGTGGAAATTATGAACCTTGCAATTGCAGGACGTTGAAGTACGTCCTCGGGACTGGCTGTGACAAAACGTGAGGACGTGGAAGTACGTCCTCGGGACGGCGCGGGTTAATAGTTTCATGCACACACGTTTTGTCCTATTCCAAACTTTCTGTTCTTATTTGAGTGGCATTTTTCCAGCACCACATCCCACTGAGCAAACCACCAAATACAACCCTGTTTAATACCGCTGTGGTCTCATCACACCCATTTATCAGGTGCCAGTTTTTTTTTCTCCCTCTGCTCCCTCCTTCACTTCTGTTTCTTAGTACTCATGTATGGGAAGAGCAGCCTCGGACTGCACAGCATGTTGGTAGCCTTGCTCAAGACAGGCGTGGAAGTTTAGCACTGAACATAAGGTTTTTCATCAGGATTCAGACATCGAACTGTTTCTCCTTAGTGTGTCAACAGAACAGCATATGGTTTGATAATAACAAGTATGAAGTTCCACAAAGGGGACCCACCAAAGCTTAACGTGATTTTGCTAATGATTATGTGGTTTGCATCATGGCACAACCTCTTCTTTATAACTCAGACTGTGGTTTGAAACACCAAAGAATCATGTAATGCTTGTGAAGTATTTGTCCTAAATACTATGATCGCGTTCTGGGATAGATAAAACTCAACATGTCTGGTGGAATCACTTATTAAAGTACTGTATTAACACCCGCTTATAACACACAATAACTGATATTGTTGGTCAAAGCAGTTCTCCCGCAACACTGAGGATAGTAGTTTATAGTACTATTACAAAACCGTTGTTCTATTTATCTATCTATAGCCAGACGCCCTAATCTCGTAAGGGATGGCCACACACAAATCGCCCCCATTTCGTCCTGTCCCCTGCCATTTCGATGCCCTCCCCCCAGCTTGCATTCCCCTCTCTCATGTACCTCTCCACTCCATCCCTCCACCTCATCTTCGGTCTCCCCCTCCCTCTCCCCCCACCACCTCACTCACATCCACTTTCCTCATTCGTTTCTCGCTCTCAATCCTCTCCACATGGCCAAACCACCTCAGCTGTATTTCTCCTAAAGCTTTCTGTCACATCCACATCCACACCACAACTTTCCTTCCTCATTTGTCAGTCTGTCTCTCCATTAATTCCACAGGCTCCTCTCAAATAGCTCATTTCCAATGCTCTCACTCTTGACTTGTGTCCTTCCAACAGGGAACAAGCTTTGCATTCATACATTAGAGTGCGTGTCACAGTAATATCATGCAGCAACTTTTTCACTTCCATGCTCACTTCCCTGTTTCTTATCACTGCTTTCAAGGAACCAGCAACCTTTCTTCCTTGTTGTACCCTTTCAAGCACTTCACCTGCTAAACTTCCATTCTTACTCATCACACTACCCAACTACTTAAGTGCGCTCACATTTCCATTTCCTCCTCATCCAGCCTCGCTGTGCATTCATTGACTTCATTTCTCTCATATACCATAACTTTACCCTTCCTTACATTCACCTTTAGATTCCGTTTCTTACATACTTTCCCAAACTCACTCACCAAGCCTTGTAGTTCCCCTTCATCTTCTCTTAACAATACAGTATCGTCTGCAGACAACAGAACAGCAGGTTTCCACACACTACCCTTTCTCATTAGGGCCGCTCCAACATCCACTACCCTACCTTGTATCTCCTTTATACCTTCATCCATATACTAACTGGACAGCCATGGATTGTTAATATTGCGAACAAATATGAAATAGTTTTGCTGAATAATCATTTTAGTACGAATTAGTGCCAAAAATATAAATGTAAAGAACAGCATTGTCACATGCATGTATAATCGTCACTGTCACCTTTGTGGAGGCATTTCCCATTTAGGCACCAAACACATCGAGGTGTCAGCTGAGTGGAATTTCCGACATCTGGCGGTCATTGGTGTAAGGATCGTATTATGACAGAGTGTACACTGAAGATGCTTCTATTCGACTACATAAATCTCAGCAGAACTCCTAACGAGCTTGATTTTCAATTTAAAAAAAAAAAACTACATTGTACTTCAACCACATTTGCTATTTTTCCACTATGTTATCTGACTTTTGTGTAACGTTCCTTTGTCATGTTACTATGCAGTGCAAAATATATATCAACGCAATATAGTTTCTGCAACACGTTCAGGGTGCCGAGCGTTGTTTAGAACCGTGACGGAAAACAGTGAGTTTCCTGTTCATCGAGAGAGAGATGGGTGAAGGTGGAGATCGGGGTGAGGAAAATGTAGGAGGGATGGGGGTTCGAGGCTATGTCAGAACGGCAGATGATTTGGGGTGTCCTGGTCGCAGCAGCCACAAGACCTGAACAGTTTCTGTGGCTCGAGACTGTACACAAGGAAAAAAACGTATTGGTGCACAGGGTGTTCGATGCTTACCTATACATACCTGGATGGCCAGGCACTATGCTAGGTCGGCCACAAATATTTCAGTGACTTTCGTTCTTTGAGTCTTAATGTTTCACGCATATTGTGGACCGATAGCATTCCTTTACCTTGTGTACCTGTGATTTACTTCAAAATTTTCATATCAACACTTTATGTTGAACAAACAGTTCGTCCACCTTAACTTGGCAGACATTTCGTAAAGTTTTGTCTTGGGTGGAGCTTAGTACCAGAGCAAAACAGTATTATGTATGGACCTTGCTTCCACATATTAGTGATGCTACCTACCCTGTCACAGCTTACTGACAGAATACAGTAAACCATAACTAAACCTCTGCATCCATTCCACATTTTTTCTCACAACTAGCACATATTCTGTATTAACCTTTTTTTCCTAAGTAGCACCATATGCTGTATTAACATTTTTTCGATACTAGCACCATATCCTGTTTTTTTTGTGTGTGTGTGTGTGTGTGCGTGTGTGTCAGCCAATTACAGCGTTATTTATTCAGTCTTTAAGTGCACGAGAAGTTTCAGAGGCGTGGAAGACATCAATCGTAGTACACAATTTTACAAAGGGTGATAAATCAGTTGCGTCAAATTATACTCCGATAACTGACATCAATAGTTAGTTAACCCTTTAACCGCGGGTGTCATTCCAGAATGACGTTGCAAAAACTGGACCAAACCGCGGGTGTCATTCTCGAATGTTTGTGAATATTTTGAATACCCCGCGTTTTTTCCGTGCGCCAATTGTTTCAAGGGAGAGTAGCTATTAAGTTCTTTCACTCCAGCCGACCCCCACCTCCCTCTTCCCCCCCTGGGGCCCCACCTCCCACCCCCTGGGCCCCCCACCCCACCCCTGACCAAGCGCGCATCAGTATCTGTCCAGCTGTGTGAGTGACAACACATGTTGATGTGGCAGTGAAGTGCAGGCAATTACAGTGCCTTTTACCTGTCTCAGTGAACACAGAGTGGGTGTTTATCGTATGTGCAGTGTTCATATATGTTTATAGTATTATTATCAGAATGTGATTGGCATTTGGTAATGGTGTGTGAGCGAAAAATAGTGATTACAACACCGCTGATGTGGCAGTGAAGTGCAGGCAATTACAGTGCCTTTTACCTGCCTCAGTGAACACAGAGTGGGTGTTTATCGTATGTGCAGTGTTCATATATGTTTATAGTATTATTATCAGAATGAGGTTGGCATTTGGTAATGGTGTGTGAGCGAAAAATAGTGATTACAACACCTCTGATGTGGCAGTGAAGTGCAGGTAATTACAGTGCCTTTTACCTGCCTCAGTGAACACAGAGTGGGTGTTTATCGTATGTGCAGTGTTCATATATGTTTATAGTATTATTATCAGAATGAGGTTGGCATTTGGTAATGGTGTATGAGCGAAGGTAATGATGTGTGAGCGAAAAATAGTGATTTTACACCCCTCACTTCTAACGGCACTGCCCGTCCTGTGAAAGTCAACAAAGTCATGAAACCTACATCAATGGAAAGCTGAAGGTTAGTACTTTCTAATGGTACCTTATTTTTTTCTCTAGCTTTATTCTGTGCAGAGTTATTAAGGTTTAAAGGTTTGTTTACATTTGGCTGAAACCCCCGCGGGAGAGGACAGTCAGACCAAAACAATACCCGCGGTTAAAGGGTTAAACAAGTGCTCGTGGGCCCTTCGGGCCCTCTCGCACCTGCTCCTGCGGAGGGCTCTCGCACTGTGCACCTGCTTGCTCGTGCTTTGCACTCGTTTCCTCGTGCATCTCACTCGTTTCCTCGCGCTTCGCGTGCGCGTTGTGATCATTTCAGATAATCTGAGCCACGTTTATGTGCTGTTCTAGTCTAACGTTTCACTTAGATTTTTTGCAGCTAACCAATTGATCGTGTTATTTGCAGCTTCGGGAATGGAACCCAAGTTGTCTGCACGCAAGTCCGAGATATTAACCACTCGGCCACAGCAACCGACAGGGAGCCAGGAGCGGCATTTTTTGGTCAAAATTTGATCGCTCATTAAATAGAGTAAAAGTTTTTCAATCGGGATGGGACCAAGTTCTTTCTCATCAGCGAATTTTTTGCGATTTTTGTGCCAATTTTGGTGTGATTTGAATGTGTAGTTTCGGCTGCCCAAAATACACACGCACACAGACACGCAGCTACTGCTATAGTATATTATAAGCTATCAAAAACTCTACGGTGAATGCAACCTTAATTTCACGCACCCACACAGTGAGTGGCATTTTTTGGTCAAACTTTGATCGCTCATTAAATATAGTAAAAGTCTTTCAATCCTGATGGAACCAAGTTTTTTCACATCAGCGAATTTTTTGCGATTTTTGTGCCAATTTTGGTGCGATTTGAACATGTAGTTTCGGCTGCCCAAAATATATATATATATATATATATATGGAGCCAACTGCCATACCACGTTGAGAACACCGCTTCCCGTCCGATCAGCGATGTTAAGCAACGTTGGGTCTGGTTAGTACTTGGATGGGTGACCGCCTGGGAACACCAGATGCTGTTGGCATCCCTACGTGTCAAGTGGGGTTGGTGGAGGATTAGTGCCCCTCCCTGTAAAACAATTAACTCTAAGCCCTTGGCCACCCCGTTTGGGATACATGGCGTCTGGCAATGGATGGATGGATGGAGCCTCTGTTGTACAGTGGTAGAGTGTGCGTTTTGTACACGGGTGAACCAGGGTTCACGCCCCGCCAGGATAATAAACTTTGGGAGTGTTCACCCGGCCATGTACTGCATTGGCGGACACAAGGGGTGCTGTGGTTGAACCAGTGTCGCTTACTATAAAGTATGCTTGCACCCAGTCGGCTTCCGCGGACCGATTACACTTGGTTCACAGACTACACACACATCCAAAGCCACTCCAACAATAGAGTTACACTTACAAGCCCTACATACAATCTCTACCAGACAGCCTAAGCCACTTGGTAGAGATGCACTGGCTGTATCGTCCCGACTTCGGTCGGGATAGGCCGGTCCTGCAGTGGATACTCAAACGGCTGATGATGATGATATATATATATATATATATATATATATATATATATATATATATATATATATATATATATAATATATCTATCTATCTATCTATACACACACACACACACACACACACACACACACACACACACGGCTACTGCTATAGTATATTAGATGCTAGAGTCAGTTTTAAAATATATAATCAGAGCACCAAAAAGACTTAATCTCGTAAATGAAAGTCAGCAGGGATTTATGCAAGGACGATCCTACCTCACAAACTAATCATTTTTACCGAGGGTCTATGAGGCAGTAGATAGCGATAAACCTGAAGATATTATGTATCCTGCCTAAGTAAAGCTCTCAATAGGGTTCCACACGCAAGGTTAGTTAGGAGGGTTCGACCACTGTATAGACAGCGATATCTTAAAATGGACAGAATGCTGGCTGAAGGGACCAAGAATTGTTATACTTGTTGGCATCTGTCTAATGTAATTCAGTGCTCCCTCCTCCACTGTTTATTATGTGTATCTTATTATGAAAATTATTCTGTTATTTGTCTGATGTTCCTGATATTCATATTGTTTTATTATGTGTTTCTTCACGACTACTGACAGTTTGTTTTGCTGATCTAGTTGTGTTTGAATCATCCACAGACAGACAGATCTTATCCTACCGTACACCAAGGCTGACGCCTATTGTACCTTCCCCCTCCATGATTTTTATTATTTACTGATCCCTCTTGATTTCACGTTTGGTTGTGCACCTGGTAGTGTAACAAGGGCGAGGTGGTATGAGTTTGGCTACTTACTTATCCATTTTAGATTGTGTTAATTCATCATATGTTTAGTAATTGTGTGGTGTCAGGCAGGGTGGATGTGTTGTACTTAAACCCCTGTCTGTTCACTGTACATAGTCATTTTCCCTTTTTCGTTTTATACTTTATCAACTTGTTATACTTATTATATTTCTTAAAATTGTTTGCTTGTTTATAACCTATGGTAGACATGTAATTTTCTAACCTTAACCATCATGTAAAGGCGCGTCCACACGTGTCCTCGAACATGTGTTGACAACACGGTTGGCAGCATGTTTGGGTACATGTATGCAGCAGTACTTGGACAGATGTATGCAAACATGTTTCAGTGCAGCTTCGAACACTGGCAGCAGAGGTGATGGGATATGAGTGGCCATACCAAGCAGCTGAGACTTCATCATGATGTTGCCAACATGTTCTGGACGCTGCTGTTTCCAGTATGTTTGCAGCGTGTTCGTTATTGTGTTGCATACATGTTGCCAGCACTTGTTCGAGCTGGGCGGGCACTAATAGAACAAAGCTCCTATTTCTGCGGCTGAAGTGTAGCTGGCACACCTTTGTGACATCAAGACCACATTGATAGCTTATTCCTTTGCAGTTGAGCATTTATTGATATCAAGAGGTCATGATCTTAACGTCTTTGCCATAACTTCTTTTCATAATCAGCACCATGCTCTAAGTTAATCTCGTGTTACAGGTCAATGAGATAATAAGACATTAGTACGCAGGTAGGCTACATCCTTTCCATATTTTTTCACTTAGTGTCTATGTCAGGATATACTGTAGTCGTACTTTCTTGCTACAGCTCACCGCTCAAGATGGAGAGTGGCAGTTTTATGTGAAGAGTATATTGACTCTTACGATGGCTTCCTATTTTTGCAGAGTGTTCGTGGCAGCATCAACGCAAACACATTCACCCGCCATTCCATCACTTCAGGAAGCAAGGTCTGCAATTAAGTGTATAAACATCTTCAGCAGTGTTTTAGTCTACAGTATATTCTAATTAGTGTTTTTGTTAGTAATTAAATACTGCCTGAATCAGCACAATATTTTACGAAAGACAAACTACAGCGGAACAGTTCTAAATCCCAGACAGTATATGGTGACAAGTATTTATGAGCAATATGAGCACTCGGAATTATGAATCTGGTGACAGCACGGATGAGTCACGTACAGCGAAGGATCTAAGTGAAATGTTACCCTGGAATCTCGAAAACGACTTGCTTGAGGAAGTGGTGCGAACCATACATGAACAAGATGAACCACTCGACATGCCTGACTGGGAAATGGTACATACTACACAAAAACAAGCTGGAAGGGATGATTGCACTTTTAGCACTGGACCTTCGGAGGAAAGCAACATTATGTCTAACTACTTGCGATATACTGGCCAGGAAAATAACAAAACTATACCACCTGATACATCTAATGCTTCTTGGTTACGTTTGCCAGCCTTTGGTGAAAAGCAAAACTGCAGTTCTTTACCCGGCACGAATGATGAAGGCAGTGCCATGGCTGCAGGTCAAACAGCATCAGACATCCCGATCACGACTGTTCAAGGTAGTGCCATGGCTGCAGGTCAAACAGCACCAGGCATCCCGATCACGACTGTTCAAGGTAGTGCCATGGCTGCAGGTCAAACAGCATCAGACATCCCGATCACGACTGTTCAAGGTAGTGCCATGGCTGCAGGTCAAACAGCATCAGACATCCCGATCACGACTGTTCAAGGTAGTGCCATGGCTGCAGGTCAAACAGCATCAGGCATCCTGATCACGACTGTTCAAGGTAGTGCCATGGCTGCAGGTCAAACAGCATCAGACATCCCGATCATCACGACTGTTCAAGGTAGTGCCATGGCTGCAGGTCAAACAGCACCAGGCATCCCGATCATCACGACTGTTCAAGGTAGTGTCATGGCTGCAGGTCAAACAGCACCAGGCATCCCGATCACGACTGTTCAAGGTAGTGCCATGGCTGCAGGTCAAACAGCACCAGGCATCCCGATCATCACGACTGTTCAAGGTAGTGCCATGGCTGCAGGTCAAACAGCACCAGGCATCCTGATCATCACGAATGATCAAGTTAAACTACCTCCACCAACCCCAGGTAAAAGACTTGTAAGGGCGACACACCGCTGTACCTGCGTAATCCTGACCATTACAAGGACCCATGCGATAAGAAACGCATAATTGGTGCAAAAAAGACTTTCAGATCGAGAATCGAAACAAAAGTTCAAGCAGAGAAAATGACAAGAGAAGAAGCGGACAGAAAAATAAATGAGATGAACAGGGGGAACTTCGTTTATTATTGCATAACTTCCGAAGACGGGACAGAAAAATATGTTTTAATGGATAAAAGTCAGTGTCAAGTTCAGTAATTTACTAATAATAATCCATCCATCCATCCATCATCCAATCCTATATTGTCCCATGAGGAGCAGAGGAGCCCGAGGTTAGGCAAGTTGGTCCTGATATTTAAGATGAGTGACCAGCCTCACTCATCCCTGAGTGGCATTATGTGAACAATAAACCCCAACCACTCCTTGGATATAAACCTCCGCCGGCTAAATCCGACTGGAGTGCCTTAATTACGCACTAAACCACCAGGCGCCATAATCTGGTTATCTGGTTATATGGTTACCACCCAGCGTAGTAAATGGTTTTCTGGTGTACAGGAAACCATTTGGCTTGTCACTCAGTGTAGAGTCATCCATGGGCAGAAGGAAGGGAAAAGAATGAAGGAAAAAAAGACAGAAGAGGAAGTGTAAAGTCATCCATAGGCAGAAGGAAGTGGAAAGAGTGAAGAAAAGAAAGACAGAAGAGGAAGAAAGGACGAGAGGAAAAGGCAGACACCCAAAGCAGCACTACATCGAGTGAGTGGATGGTGAACGCCCTCACCTAACACATTATTAATAATAATACTGTTATGCCAGCAGGCTTAGGGTGGGTTTTGTGTTTGGAGATGTGGGGAACCTTCTAGAAATTAAGAGTTGTGTCGTAGGCTTAGGCTGCTGTTTGCACCTGAAAATGTGAGGAACATTATGGAGATTTGTTAGTAACCACCTCCCCCCGTGCAGGGCGGTGGTGGTCCTGACAGACCCCCAACTGTATCACAGACTGACCGGCCCCAGACTGACCTGCCCCAGACTCGTGCTTCCCTCGACATTCCTGTAAATAATGCATCATTTGTTGGTCATCATGCTCTTGGTTCCACTCCTCTGGCTGGCCTAAACCCTTTCATTATTAAGGTGATTGATGGCTGTGCTGGTGAAGTGAAACAGGCCAAACTGACTAATGAAGAACTCCTCGTAAAGACTGTTACTTCCTCTGAAGTAAAAGACTTGTTAAAGCTGTGCAAGTTTCATTGGATATCTCGAGCCGAAGATCCCTGTTACCATGACTTCCCGCAAGGGTGTTATCTTTTCCAGGGACCTCATGGTGATGAGTGAGGACAAGATTATGCAGGAACTCTCTCAGCAAAATGCCATAAATGCTAAAATCATCACCAGATTTTCGGAAGGCATAAGGACTAAGCCTGCAACCATTACCTTGACTCTTGGTAAAGTTTCTCTTCCCGATCAATTTACAGTTGGCTATGAAACTGTTAACATATGGCCATATATCCCTAGCCCACTTCGCTGTTTGAAATGTCAACTATATGGAAATAGTGACAAGTCTTGTCAGATGTTCCAATCAGTGTATGGCTCAGAGTCATGATGCTGAACACTGCACATCCGTGACTGTTCAAGTATGCTGCTTTCACTGCAAGGGTGCTCTCGCCACTTCCTCGAGGGATTGTCCCAAGTGGAAGGAGAAGGAGGTCTGCACGGTGAAGGCAACTGAGGGCATCTCCTACTACAAATGGTAGGAAGAAGGTGAAGGCAACTGAGGGCATCTCCTACTACAAATGGTAGGAAGAAGGTGAAGGCAACTGAGGGCATCTCCTACTACAAATGGTAGGAAGAAGGTGAAGGCAACTGAGGGCATCTCCTACTACAAATGGTAGGAAGAAGGTGAAGGCAACTGAGGGCATCTCCTACTACAAATGGTTGGAAGAAGGTGAATGCATTGCATGCAACTCCCTCGCCGAATACCTTCTATGCTTCAGCGGTCATGGTCCGTCCTGTGATGTGCTCTGTCGAGACACAGGCTGCCCCTGCCCCTGTTCCTCATGCCACTCACTCTACCTCTTCATCTCAGCCTCCTGTATGCTCCAATTGTCTGATATCCCTACAACTACTTTATATTCTCAAGAGGCTGCTGTCACTCAGTCAGTAAGGTCTAAACCAAAGTGTGACAGATGTAGTAAGATTAATCTGACCATCTCACAAAACAGGTGTCAGCACAGCCAAACGCTGGATAATGTCACTGATCCCGACCATGCCGAAGCCAACACATGTGGGGCAAGAGTTTATTAAACGGATAAACATGTGAGGCGGTCGTCTGCTAAACCTCTTAGCCTCCCTGACACACCCATTAAGCTTGACTTAGGATCAGCTGCGGACAGCGCAGGAGGAGAAGGAGAAAAAACATGAGGAGAAGGAAAATACTGCTATACACCAAGATTGTCGTAAGTTGCAGAGTCATGTAAAGCTGTTAAAAGTAGGCATCATGAGACCTTTTAACCTTGGCCTGACTTGTGGAGTACCAAGGACGCTTTGTGGGGCGTGGAGTGAACAAGCAGGGGTTATGATGAGTGTACTGCTCAAGTGAATAATTAATTTTAGTAAGAGGTCACGAGAAGGTACACCTAAAAGCATCATTAACTTTGATATAAGTGATTCAGGTGAAGCTAGACAGTTTGAGTGAGAGGCAAGACAGTGCTCCAGGAACTAGATATAAGCAGAGGCATGAAGGTGGACAGCAGAGTACAGGTTTAGGTGGCTGGCAGACGGGGCAGATTCGGGAGTGTCTCGGGACAACAGCTCTGCTGAGAGGAGCAGACAGTCACACGACCATGGACAGCTTAAGGAATCTGGTGAGTGGCAGTAGCTACGATGGGGAGATTGTGAGTGTGCAAGACAAGGATATTTCACATGCCTGGGCGTAAATTATAAATGCCAGTTAACATCTGCTCGATAATCAGCAATAATTAATGCTAGTCCCTGGTTTTGGGGATAATTATAGCGGTTATTCTTGTAGTGAGTAACTACTCAAAGATATGATACTCATGAGTTATTATGATACATTAAGGGTTTGTAATTATAAGTATTTGAGTTAAATCTCCATGTACTGAGTGACTTGATTGCATTTGTGTTGCAAAAGTAATATAACTGTCTTGTTCTAAGCTAGATATAGTAAAGTATAAAAGGTATCTTTGTAAGACATCTGCAGGCGATCTTGGACATCGCAACTTCCAGAACAGTAGTAAAATTAATGCAGTAAACACTCTCAACATAATTTGAATTTTCGGCCCACCTCAGGCCATCACCAGGTATTACAATTGTTCTCTACAGTTAGCTCAGACTTGATGAAAATAACAGAACTTTATTGAACCATAAAACTAAAAAAACAAGTAAAAAAGCAAGTAAATGACTTTAAGATAAAGCATTTTTTCAATCACAAAGATAGAGTGCCTACTCCTCTATGTCCAGGTGTTGTTTACAAATTTACATGTCCTAGTTGTAAGGCTGGGTATATTGGATGTACAAGTCGTTCATTCAAAATGAGAATATCTGAACATATGGGAAAGAGCTACAGGACAGGGCAATATTTACATCAGATGGCTTTTTCAGCTGTTAGAGAGCATTCATTAACCCATGACCACCCTTTCTCTTACAATGATTTTCAGATAGTAGCTAAATTCAGTTTTTTTTTTTTGTTTTTTGTAGTAGAATAGTATATATATATATATATATATATATATATATATATATATATATATATATATATATATATATATATATATATATATATATATTTTGTATATATATATATATATAAATTTGATAATTATTTGATTATTTTGTAGCAGTATAGTAATGAGTCTACATGTGATGTATAGAAGGAAGTATTTGTCCTGGTACTATCCATGTATACTGATGTATTCTTTATACTTACTGTTTCATAATCATGAATAATAACTTAATATTGGTATGAAATAGATGCAAATATTTCATATCATTATTTTGGCTTTCATGATTATTGATTCTTGCTGGCCTAATGCCCCTTCACTGTGATGAGCTTTTATACTGGGAGGAGGGTTGATTTGACTTGCTTTTTTACTTGTTTATTACTTGTTTTTTTAGTTTTATGGTTCAATAAAGTTCTGTTAGTTTTATCAAGTCTGAGCTGACTGTATAGAACAATTGTAATACCTGATGATGGCCTGAGGTGGGCCGAAAATTCGAATTATGTTGAGAGGTATCTTTGTGTTTTGGAATCTCAGAGTGTGGACCAGTTTTCCTTGTAGTATGGGAGGGAATTGGGACAGACAAGGATGCACAGTGTCACACTGTCCTAACTTTAATGTTACAGATTCTCTCTGCACTTGTCTCCACACTCCCTACTGCTGTTGTTCTGATGCTGCCTATCTACAGCAGTCATATATCGAGCTAATTAAAGATGAGTGTGAAACATGTAAGTGATTACTGAGAGGGTGTACAGTAGGGTACGACACAATCACGTCCTCATGTTATTCCTGCTCCTGCTCCAGCGAGGGAGAGAAGAGTCAGCTCTTCCTCGGGGGAGTCTGGGAGCCTTGTTATTAATGATAAAATGATGGATTCCATCAACAAGCACAGGGACAGGACCCCTGGCAGTCGCTCACCTGTTGGCGGATGGCAGAAAAAATATAAGCACACTGGTCACATTCACTGTATTACAGTGGAATGGTAGGACTCTTGTGAATAAATTACATTACGGCAATCCTGTTATCAATACATAGGCCAGACGTTATTTGTTTACAGGAGATGCACGTGATGGATCACCCAAATCATCCGCAGTTCAAACACTACCACTCGTGTAGAATATATGATGGTCACGGAGTTGCCATATACACACACAAACCACATCCAGAAACAGAAGTGGTTTTAAATTCTACTCTGGAAGCTGTCACGCGCAAAGTAAAATTGAATAACACGTGTCTGTCTCTCTGCTCTCTCTACTGTCCACCACATGGCCCCATGGATACTGATGCTTTGAATTAACCTTCTGACCACCTTCCTGAAAATAAGTTAGTGTTGGCCAACTTTAATGCTCATCACTCTCAATCGGGTAGTTTGAGGACTGATGTTTGCAGGGAGCAAGTAGCCCACCTAATACTACAGTCCAACCTCTGTCTTCCGAACGATGGTAGAGCGACTCGTGTAGATCATCAATGATCATACTGGTAATTTTTTGGCCATCAATTTGCCTTTGGCCTCCCCAGGTATACATAAAGATTTCTCGTGGGATCCTTATGACTGTTCCTTGGGAAATGATCATTTACTCAACTGTCTATCTTATACACGCAACGTTATTTCGGACCCTCCACCTCCAAAATTTAACTTTAAGAAGGAAGATGGGGATCCTTGTCAAGGATTGCTGAGTTTGATATATCAGGGGAGTCCATAGCTGTAAAGTCTAAAATTTAACTAATTCCATTGTACACGCGGCTAAGGCTGCTATTCCCAAGCCTTCTACAGTTCATGTCAAGCACAGAACTCATGGGTGCACACCACATTGCCAACAGGCATTAAGGAAACACAGTAGGAGATACAGGATTTTTGATAGTCAGCCTAGTAAGAAAAACTTTATTGCATACAAACAAGCGTGGGCTGAGGCAAGGAGTACAACTTTAAGGGCTAAACATGATGCCTGGCAGTCTCTTGTGTCCACGGTGAATGGTTTTACTCCACTAAGTAATGTCTGGTCCACTAATAAAGTACTAAGTAATAAACGTCCCAACATCCCTGTGACCACTCTGCAGGTAGATAACAACATCTATGACGATCCCGCGGACGTAACTGACATCCTCGCCAGGAGTTTTTCTCACGCACTGTATGTAGCTCAGCCAGTTACGACCTGTGTCTTCTGGACCATAAACGCACGGCTGAGCTGCAAATAATACTCTTTGTCACAGAACACGTAGACTTCCCGTAAAACGAAGAATTTACCATGGATGAACTGTTCCTTGCCCTTAAATCCTGTAAGGACACCAGTCCTGGACCAGACACCGCCATGTACGGTATGATCCACCATCTTAATCAGGACAACCTGATTACGCTCTCAGCACTGCACAATGAGTTTTTGGCATCCCAAACGTTGCCAAACTCATGGCACTTTGCACACGTCATACCGATACCCAAACAGACTGGTTGTCTTATGAATCCTACTTCACGTCGTCCTATTGTGTTGACTTCTTGTCTATGTAAGGTCATGGAACGAATGGCTAATAATTGGCTTCTTTTTGTTCTAGAGTCGACGAGTTTGTTAACTGATCGACAATGTGGCTCTGTAAATACAGAAGTTCACAAGATCAGTTAATGCATTTGGAGCATTGCATTTTGGAGGCATTTGTCGACAAAGAGTTCATGATATGAGTGTTCTTGGACATCCATAAAGGCTATGATATGACGTGGCGACACGGTTTAATAATGAAGCTCTATGCATATGGTTTAAGAGCTACATTGCCCTTTTTTATTTCCAATTTTTTAAGGGACAGATTTTTCTCTGTCAAGTAACCCCGAAACAAATGTCGGATATATTTATCCAAGAAAACCGGGTGCCTCAGGGACCTATGCTTAGTCCCACTTTGTATAGAATTATGATCAATGATAGTGGTCAGTGGTGGCACCCACCATCCACTCACTCAGTGTAGTGATACTCTATTGCTGGGTAACTGTACATTGAGTGACAAGCCTAATGATTTCCTGTAAACCAAGAAATCATTTAATACGCTGGGTGGTGGACTGTAGCACCAGTCTAGCAGGGTGGTACTCCCAAGGTGGATGGAAAGCTAATGACAGGGAGAACTGGAGCTCCCGTTTCATCAGCCCTGGGGACTAGCTCCTGACCATCCCCCTTTGCTGAACCTTTTCAATGTTTCAATAACACAGAGAGTAGGCCAGCATACCCTCTAACGCAAGTTCCTCTAACTGTCAACATCAAACTATGTGCACATTATACACTACACTTTCTATTAAAAAAAAAAATGGCATCAATTCACCAACCCTCGGAGTCCCTTACGAGAGGGAGTGACCATCAAAGCCCCCACCATCCGCCCCTCTCCCAGTGACGACCAAGCAAGATGCCTGGAATCGTAGAACCGTTCTCTGACTCTCTTCTGCTTCATTTCTGCAACATTCACGGCCATTCCTCTAACTTTTCTGTTGGACACCGCCTCTCCATTAAACCTCACCTCCTCCTGGAGTAACTGAGATTCAGCTGTCTGAGGCAACTGACAGCAAACCCTTTTCTGTATCCTCCTACTTTCTCTATACTCGTTTCAAAGCCAAAGGTGGCTCTAGTGTATATGTACGCAACGACTTATCTTGCTCTCGTGTTCCTGAACTTGGTTCTTCTGAATTCTCTACTCTCTGGCTTCGGCTATCCTGTCATTCTCTGACTAAATATATATGTGCTGTTTTCCAATCCCCTAATTCTACTGTCTGTGAACAATTCTTTGACTATCTTACATCTATGACGGAACACATCCTGTCAATTTCTCCTTTCTCTGAAATCTCCATTCTAGGAGATTTCAATGTTCACTACCTTAGGCTCTCCTCTCCTTTCACTGATCCACCTGGTAAACAAGCCTACAATTTTTTGTATCCTTAATGACCTAGAGCAGCTTGTACAGCACCCTACCCGTATCCCTGACCGCCTTGGAGAGAGCTCCAACATAATTGATCTCTTCCTTACACTGATCCTTCTGCTTACACTGATAATCTTTCCTCTCCATTGGCTCCTCCGATCACAACCTTATCACCATAACCTCCCTTATCGCACCAGTAAGGCTTGTGGACCCTCCCAAGAAGTGTTGGTTGTGGCACTTAGGAGCTGCTGATTGGAAGGGCCTCAGGCAGTAGTTCTTTGATTTTCCCTGGAATGATTATTGCTTCCATGGTCGAGAGCCATCTGAGTGTGCCTTCTGCATTATGGAGATTATTCTCTCTGGCATGAAAGCATACATTCCTTTCCCATATTCTACGACTAATGCAAAAAAAAAAAATGGTTTAATCACGCTTGTTTTAATGCTGTCCACAATAAGGACAAGACACACAAAAGGTACCGGATCCAACCCACCACTGAATCTCAAGTTTTTTTTTTTTCTGCCTAGAACTGTGTTAAGTCTGTTCTTTGCTCTGCTAAAAATAATTTCATTCGTGCTAAGTGCTCCGAACTCTCCAATCTGAATTCTTCCCGCTCCTTCTGGCACCTTGCAAAACACCTTTCTAACAACTTTACCTCATCGTCCTTCCCCCTTGGTTTCCACTCTGATGGCTCTGTAGCTATGTCTTCTACCGATTAAGCAGATCTCTTTGCTCAGTCTTTCTCCTCCAATTCCACCTTCTACAATTCCCGTGCTGTTCCTCAAACTTCCCCACCCCCCTTTGACTTGCTCATGACTTTGATTAATGCCGATGTACCACATTGATCAGTTCTGGCTCCAACCCTGTTCCTTACTAATAATAATGATCTCTTATCTGTCACTCATAATCACATCCATTCACATGCAGATGACTCAGCAGTTCACAGTTCATTCACACATAAACATCCACTCACAAAGTTTAATATCTCTAACTCACAACTCAGTACACCCGTCGCCATAAATCAAGACTTATCTAAAAGAACTGATTTGGGAAAAAAAAAAACTTTGTCTCATTTAATGGTAGGAAAACCAAATCTATACAATTTACTGATGACATGAGTGAGAGAGAAAGACAGGTTTGGGGATGAGTTGGATGAAGGAGTAGGAGAAATGCCCAGGAGCTATAAAGTGATCATAATGGGAGATGTGAATGGAAGAGTAGGCACTGGTCCTGAGGATGACATAATGGGTTGTTATGGAGTACCAGGAGAAAATTATAATGGGAATCGACTAAAGGATATGTGTCAGGAGAGGAGGTTGTGCATTTGTAACTCGTATTTCAAACACAAAGATGCACATAAATATACATGGTATAGAGGGAACGGGGATCGTGTTGAAAGAAGCCTGATTGATTACGTGCTCGTAGAGAGGTCGATGCTGGGAATGGCTGCTGATACGAGGGCCGTGAGAGGACGATGTGGAGGTCTGTCAGATCATATGATTGTGGTATGCAAGATCAAGCTGAGAGGAGTGAGGTGGATCGGGAGAGAGAAGAGCAGTCAGGGAAAAAGACTGAAAATCGAGAAGCTGAGGATCAAAGAAACAGCAGATGAATACAGGACCAAAGTAGAGGAGGAGTTGGAATCAGTGAATTGGAATGAAATGGATCTGGACAGTCTGTGGAATACATATAGGGATTGCTTAGTTAGAAATGCTAAAGAGGTGTATGATGTGGCCAAAGTGGCAACAAGGAAGAAAGGTATGGCATGGTGAGACAAAGAGGTTAAGAGATCAGGGGAGGAAAAGAGGAAAAAGTGGCTAGAATGGTTATGGAACAGGGGTTCAACTGAAATAAGAACTGAATATATTGAGATCAAGAATCACGTCAAGAGACTAGTGAAGAGGAAACAGAAGGAGGTAAATAATGACCTAGGAAGAAAAATGAATGCCAACTACTCTGAAAATAGGAAGTTATTCTGGAAAGAGGTGCGGAAATGTGGAAGTGATAGTAGAAAGAAATGTGAAGGTGTGAAGGATGTAGGTGGTAGATTATTAACCCTTGGGGATGAAGTAAGGATCAGATGTAAAGAATATTTTGAAAGTCTGATGAATAGGAATAGAGAGAGGAGAGTCACTGTAAACATGATTGGTTTTGGGGGTGTGCAGAGAAGGAATGCAGTGCCAGGAAACGTGACACTAGCACAGGTGAAGAGTGCTGTGATGCGGCTGGAAAAAGGGAAAGCAGCTGGGGTTGATGAGGTGTATGCAGAGATGCTTAAGTGATGTGAAGAGAGTGGAATGAAATGCTTTTTGGAGATAATATATAAGAAGGCATGGATGAGTGAGACTGTGCCAGCAGAGTGGAGAAAGACTGTGATTGTACCCCTGTACAATGATAAAGGTGAGCGAAGTGAATGGAAAAATTATCATAGCATAAGTTTATTGAGCGTGGCAGGGAAGGTATAAGAAAGAATTATTATAAAGTAAGATAGATATCAGAAGTCCTAGTGAGTGATGAGCAGGATGGCTTTAGGAGTGGCACAGGATGTGCTTATCAAATATCTGCAGTAAGACAGATAGTGAAGACGGCTTGAGAGAAGGACTAAAAGGTGTTTATGGCATTCATTGACCTGGAAAAAGCCTACGACAAAGTAGTCAACGAAGGATTGGGAAGGTTTTGCGCGTGTATAGTGCAGATGGTAAGCTGCTAGGTGCCGTCAAGAGTTTTTATGATGGTGGTGAAGCACGTGTAAGGGTTAATGGGCATCTAAGTGAATGGTTCGGGATCGGTGTGGGCTTGCGACAAGGTTGTGTGATGTCCCCATAGTTGTTCAATATATATATGGATGGGGTGATGAGAGAAGTAAAAACACGAGCAATGGAGAGGGGGGGATGGCGTTGGTAATCATTGGTGATGGATGGAATATCTCAAGTTTGTTGTATGTTGATGATGCAGGACTGTTTGCAAGTACCGAACAAGAACTTGGTAGGCTAGTGCAGAGTTTTGCTGATGTCTGTGAGCGTCGTGCCTTGAGAGTAAATATAGTGAAGAGTAAATGTAGAAAAGAAGGTGACTCCCAGTGCGATGTTACAGTGAATGGAGAGAGACCAGAATTGGTGAGAGTTCAAATATCTGGGAACAGTAATAGGAAAGAGAGGAAAATGTGCAAAAGAAGTGGAAAGTAGAGTGACACAAGGAAGGAAAGTAGCTGGTGCAATGAAGTCCTTGATAAGAAAAAGAGGCTTGAGTGTTGCAGCTGCACGAGGCTTAAACGAAGGAGTGTTAGTGCCATTTTTAACATATGGATATGCGACTATTGTGTGGCATGAAAATGAAAAGTAAAGAGTAAGCGCAGTGAAGATGGGACTGCTGAGGAATGTATGTGGACTACAAAGGGTGGATAGGATACGAAATAATGTGATTCGTGAAAAATGTGGAATGAGGATGTCTGTGGACACCGGAATCGAGGTGAGTGTATTGAGATGGTATGGCCATGTGAAGAGAATGGATAACAACAGAGTGGTGAAAAAGGTATATCTAAGCGAATTTTGAGGAGGGAGAAGGCGAGGTAGGCCGAGGAGAAGGTGGAGAGATATGGTGGATGAGTGTGTGAGGATGAGGGGTTTGGAAGTCGGTGAGACTAGGGAACTGACAAGAAATCGAGCTGGCTGGATGAATGTTTTCAGGAGAAGTGCATGATCAGGGATTTGGCACCCCCTTTTAACGTCGCAGCGTCCGGATTTGCTCTGTCGGATACGTTTATATGAAGCTACAAAACGTAGTGAATGTTTTTGGCGTATCCGATAGAGCCAGGATTCCCGGGGCTTTTTATTATTACATTTACATACCTGTGGCACATTGGTCCTATCTCCAACAGTGTCAAATTTGTAGAACGCCAGTTCTAATAGCTGTGACAATCCTGTAGCCATAGCCTTGGTCTGTACTCAGGTCTTTCAACACATCTTCACTGAGCTGAGGAAGATGGAGGGGCCATCACAAACTTTGATAAAATCAGGATCAAACTCCAACTCTGTTGCATCATTCAACATTTTTCCCAGGGGATCTGACGACTTATTTTTAGTAAGTGTTTTCACATCCAAAGCAGTCACTGGGTGTCTAAGTGACAGTTCACCTGTACGTAAATCACAGACTATTCAAACAAGTTTCTTCTGGAGTTTCTCCTCAACATAGTGCATTACTCCTCCTTCCCAACCAGTGCTGACATTGCAGGAATCACCCCCAGTAGCTTGAAGAGTCTTGTCTGCTTCTCTGTTCCTCAGCCATTCTACTAGATTGTCAGCAATAATTTGGGCATGTCTTTTCTCTTCAGTAGCTCCATCAAGAACAGTGCCACAGATATGTACCACCAGGTTCTATACACACTGTATATTGTTCTTCTTCTACAGCACCTGGATAGAGGCTCCCAGTCTCTTCTGTTTCCAACGTTACCTCGGTCTCATCACGATGACCATGAAAGAAAATACATGTGATCCCATTCTCCTTAAGCTCCTCATCAAATTTCATATTCAGTTTCTCAATATTTCTCTCCTGAGACCTTCTGACCTTGTTATGGTCAATAACCAAACTAGCGTCAAACTCACTGATGTGGCCTGCATCAAGCCATGTAGCAGAAGCAATCTCTGCAGTCTGTCGAAGTCCAGTGTGGTGGCCGAGGCTTGCCAGAGCTATGTTGGTGGTGTTCTCAGTGTTGTATTTTGCTCTCTTCACTTTTTAAACACCAAGCACCACAAGTCTCAACATCAGCTGCCAAGTAATCAGTCTTTCTTAGCTACTAATTCCACAGCATCATCAGATTCATCTTGTGCAGACAGGAACCTCCTTACTTATTCTTCCTGTTCAGTCTTCTGTCTGTTCTGCTTTATTTTGTCTTCAACCCCTCTCTGCTGCTCCTTCCTTTCCTGTTGCAGTATCTGTCTCTAGTCTCTGGAAAGTCAGTTGGTCTTATTTGGTGAGGGGCCAACACTTCCAACTTTCTCTCTCTGGCCTTTATTGAAGGCTACCTCTACCACTGGCATCTTTTCAGTTCTACTAGTGACAATCTACATGCACTCCACTGGCACAGGCAGAGTTGCAACCAACATCCGTACAGGTCTTGATATCACATTTGCAGGTAAGTATGTCCATCAACCTATCAAGCTTCTCCATAAACCTTTCTCCTCTAGCTTTGCTTTGCCTGCAGACACCTTGTTAGCCTGTTCTCACATGGTTTTCAACTTAGCTTTGATCCTGACCTGGCTGTTTATGACTAACCCACAAAAATGTGGATTTGCTCTGCCCCATTGAACAAGCGAGGCTTTCATAAGGTCAGTGACAAGTTGGTCAGTGTTGTATTTCCTCTTGTTTTGGTCACTAGTCTCTCTGAGGTGCAGTCCATAACGGAGATCTTTGACAGTTGCCAGCGTTGCTACATGAAGCTCTCTCCCTTACTCCACCAGGTGGTGCAGATGAGTCCAAGCTTGTAGTCTTGTCTCTACCTGCGACATTTTTGTGGAAAGCTGTGATACTCGTAGAAATACAAGGATCATTACAGTCTTTCCAAACAGTACAAATCTGCATCTCATTAATAAAGTTTGCACACCTGCACACCAGTGACAGTGGATCTCAGTGCAGTTCATTAAGCGATTTGACTTGCCAGTTTACCGTGACAGCACAAAAGAGAAAAACGACCTTCCCAAAAATGTTTCAGTTTTGTCTGAGTAGCAATAAAAATTTATGGTATTAAAATACACCATTACCCTCCTTCCTGCAGTATAATCCCACCCAAATGCCATCTCCAATAATTTCGTAATTTGTGCAAATTTACGCGTTTTTTGCACAATTTCAGCACAAAACTGAAGTAGGTAACTTACATGTGAGACAAAAGCAAACGTATATATGTGTTAACCAGATACATATCTACCATTTGATTACTAGTAATTTTAAAGCTATTGACTTTACCCAAACTAACACACCTTATTGGTATATGCATGCGATCTCTGCAGTTCGGTAACAAGGGAGACTATGACTGTTGTGCAGATTGTTTGACTATGTGAGGCCGTAAAAGCATTCATCAGGTAAACCTTAAGTTTTATTGGCGTTGACGGAGGTATGCGCTCTCTGAAAGCTTTCTCTTTACCTCTGTTGTCGTACTCGTGTAACTGGTTGTTTGCACCTGACAAATATCGCTAATTCTTTTCACCTCAGTTATGGTAAAGTTTAGTCAAATAAAGAGTTGATCTCAATACTAACCACGGAGACACAGGCCTATTTCACAACTAAGGCTTATCTAAACATGTACCGGACTTCTATGTATGGTCGCGGAGGGTGTGGACGTATATTCATGTGTTCTTTCCTCCAGCTTTTTAGGGCTGCCTCACCAGCGTTTTTTTTTTTTACCTCTCTGGTAACTTAGGATTAGCTAGTTTTCCTCCCCTCCCTGTTAGTTTGGTAGAGTAAGTGTCTGTAACTTTGTACTGAGACTGTCTTTGCCTCCTGCCCATGGAGGGTCCCTGCTCACTGATCGGTCTGGGTAAATACACGGTCGGGCCTCCCTGAAGTGGGATGAGCGGGTAATCTTAGCAACACTTGTGTTCTCCCTAGGTGTATTGCCCCTTGCGTTTCTTCTCTTTCTTCACACTTCCCCCGCAAGGGAGAGGTGGTTACTGCAGTGGACGCCCACGCCACCTCTTCCCCCTTCAGGGATGGAGGTGGTTGAAATGGACTAACTGATACATGGACTGACCGTTCCCGAGACTGAACTGCCCCAGACTCGTACCCTGATTGACATACCTGTTAATAATGCAGACCATCAACTCCTCCCAGGTTAAGAACTTGCTTAAACTGCTCAAGTTTCACTGTTATGATGTTGAGCCGAGGATCCCGCATTCCAGGAATTCCTGTAAAGGTATTATCACCTGTAGGGGCCTCATGGTTATGGAAGACTATCTATCTATCCATTGCCAGACGCCTCAATCCCGTTTGGGGTGGCCACAAACAAATCGCCTCCATGTCGTCCTGTCCCCCGCCATTTCACTGCCCTGCTCCCAACTCACACACCCCTCTCTCATATACCTCTCCACCCCATCCCTCCATCTCATCCTCGGCCTCCCTCTGCCCCCCTCCACCTCACTCACATACACCCTCTTCGTCAGTCTTTCACCCTCCATCCTCTCCACATGGCCAAACCACCTCAGTGTGTTCCTCAAAATACTTCCTATCACATCCACATCCACACCACAACGCTCCTTTATATCCTCATTCGTCAGCCTGTCTCTTCATGTAACTTCACAGGCTCCTCTTAAATAACTCATTTCCACTGCTCTCACTCTTGACTTGTGTCCTTCCAACAATGTCCAAGCTTCACTTCCATACGTTAGAGTTGGTATCACTATACTGTCATGTAGTAACTTTTTCACTCCTATGCTCACTTCCCTGTTTCTTATCACTGCTTTCAAAGAACCAGCAACCTTTCTTCCCTGCTGTACCCTTTCAAGCACTTTACCCTCCAAACCACCATCCTTACTCATCACACTACCCAAGTACTTAAACGTACTCACATTTTCCAATTCCTCACCATCCAACCTCGCTGTACATTCACTAACTTCACCTCTCTCAAAGACCATCACTTTACTCTTCCCTACATTCACCTTTAGATTCCGTTTCTTGCACACTCTCCCAAACTCATCCACCAAGCCTTGCAGCTCCCCTTCGTCTTCACTCAACAACACAATATCATCTGCAAACAACAGTACAGGGAGTTTCCAAACACTATCCTCTCTCACCAGGGCCACTCCAACATCCACTACCCTACCTTGTACCTCTTTTATTACCCCATCCATGTACAGATTGAACAACCATGGAGACATGACACATCCCTGTTTCAACCCAACCTTCAAAGAGAAAAATTCACATAGTTCACCATCCACACGCACTGCAGCCTTAGCACCATCATACATACCCTTCACAGCATTCAACAACTTCCCATCTACTCCATATATTCTTAATACTTTCCACAATCCTTGTCTAGCCACCCTGTCATATGCTTTCGCCAAATCCATGAAAGGCGCATACAACTTCTTTCCCTTCTCTAGAAACTTTTCCACTAAAGATCTAAGAATGAATATCTGATCTACACAACCTCTTCCCTTCCTAAAGCCTTCCTGTTCTTCTCCAACTAATTCCTCTGTTCTTTCTCTAACTCTGTCAATAAGTATCCTACCATACACTTTTCCTATTATAGTAAGAAGACAAATGCCCCTATGATTACCACACACTTCTTTTTCCCGTTTTCCTTTGTACAAGGGAATAATTATACCTGACTTCCAATCCTCCGGGACTCTACCTTCCTCCCAGGCCAATCTGCACATCTTCCACATCCATTCTACTACTATCTCTCCCCCATGCTTCAGCATTTCACCACACACTCCATCAATTCCTGGGGCTTTCCCCATTTTGACTTTCTTCATTGCTTCCACAACTTCTATCCTACTGATTTCTTCCTGTCTTCTCACCTCCCTCCTTCTCCCAGCCATTCCCCAGCCACTTATACTCGCATTACTTCCATCCTGTATGTTCAACAATTCCTTAAAGTGTTCTCTCCATCTGCTCACTTTTTCTCCCTTCTCCACTAGTAATCGACGAGATAATATGTGAACTTGCTCAGCAATATGGCATAGATGCAAGATTTATTATTCGAGAACGAAGACTGCAACGATTGTGTTAACCTTTGGCAAAGTTTCTCTTCCTGCTCAGGGCAAAAATAAGTTATGAAACTGTTAACGTAAGAACTTATATTCCTAATCCCGTTTGCTGTTCCAAATGCCAACTTTATGGCCTTGAGTGCTAGACTTCTCGGGCTTACCAAACAATGTGTGGCAGGTGTGCAGCACAGGGTCATGATGCTGAGCACTGCACATCTGAGACTGTATGTTGCTTCCACATCAAGAGTGCTCACTCCACTTCCTCGAGGGATTGTCCCATAATGAAGGAGGAGAAAGAGTCTGCACGGTGAGGGCAAGAGAGGGCATCTCCTACTGTGAAGCTAGAAGGAAGGTGAAGGCATTGCATGCAATTCCCTCAGCGAATACCTCCTATGCTTCGGCTGTGATGTCCCGTCCTGTGATGTCCTTTGTTGAAACACAGACCGCCTCTGCCCTTGTTCCTCATGCCACTCGCTCTGCATCTTTCTCTTAGCCTCCTGTACTTTCCAACTCTCTCCTAGATATTCCTGCAACTACTTCTTGTTCTCAGGCAACTGCTGGTTCTCAGTCAGTAAGGCCGAGACCAAAGTCTAACAAGTCAAGTAAGATATATCTGACCACTCATAGTAAGCAATCACTTCCTCATGTACTTCCTGCTTCTGTTCCAGCGAGGAGGAGAAGGGTTAGTTCTTCCTCAGGGTAGTCTGAAAATTTGTCATTGACGATCATGTAGAGGTTTCCGTTAGCAAGCCTTGGGATAGGCTCTCCCCTGGTGGCAGGCAACATAAAAATCTAAGCACAATGGCCCGCCTCATAAATCTTAAACCGTCGCATTCACTGTTACAATGGAATCGTAGGACTCGTGGGAATAAATTACACAAGATGGCAATCTTCCTGTCTATACACAGGCCAGACGATATTTGTTTACAGGAGATGCACTCGGTGGATCACCCGAATACTCCGCAATTCAAACACTACCATTCGACCAGAAAATATGATGGTCACGGCCCACGGGGTTGCCATATGCATATAGGAATCACACCCACAAACAGAATTAATTCTAAGTTCTGCTCTGGGAGCTTTCGTGTGCAGAGTAAGATTTATTAACAAGTACCTGTCTGTTTGCCCACAATACTGTCCAGCACATGGGCCCATTGATAATGATGCTTTTAAATTAACTTTTTCAACCTCCCTGGAAATAAGTTGTTGTTGGGCGACTTTAACGCCTATCACTACCATTGTAGTAGCTTGACAATCGGTGGTTGTGGGAAGCAAGTAGCTGACCTAATATCACAGGCAAACCTATGTCTTCTGAACGATGGTAGAGCAACTCATGTAGATGATCGTGCTGGTAATTTTACTGGCCATCGACGTATCTCTGGCCTCCCCAGGTATACATCAAGATATCTAGTGGGATTCTTATGACGACTTCTTAGGAAGTGATTATTTACCCATCTATCATTCTTATACACTCGATATTATTCAGGATTTTCCTCTTCAGAAATTTAAAGCAATTGGTGTTTCGTCTCAGGAATCGCCATTTTAAATATACCTGGAGAGGTCATAGATGTCAAAGTAAAAAAAAAAAAAAACTAATTCCGTAGTACACGAGGCTGAGGCTGCTATTCCAAAGACTTCGCTAATAGGAGATACAGGCTTTCTGACTGTCAGCCAACAGAGGAAAACTTTATTGCATACAAACAAGCAAGGGCTGGGGCAAGAGAGTAGTTGGAAGGTCTAAACGTGACTTCTGGCGTTCCTTTGTGTCCAGGATGAATTGTTTTACTCCACTCAGTAAAGTCTGGTCCCTAATTAATATACTAAACAATTAACGGTCTCACATCCCTGTGACCACTCTACAGGTAAAAAGCACAGCCTGTGGCGATCCCGCGTCCGTAGCCAACATCCTCGACAGTAGTTTTTCTCACGTAAGTTGCTCAGTCATTTACCACCTGAGTTCTCAAGATTCTAAACGCATGGCTGAGCTACAAATATTACACTTTGCGACAGAAAACGTAGACTCCTCGTACACCCAAGAGGTTACGATAAATGAACTTCTTCTTGTCCTTATATCCTGTAAAGAAACTAGTTGTGGACCAGATAACAATCACGTACGGTATGATCCAGCATCCATATCACGACAACCAGACTAAGCTGTTAGCACTGTGTAATGAACTTTGGGCATCCTGAACGTTCACAAACTCATGGCACTTTGCAAATGTGACATCGATACCTAAACAGACTGGTCGTCTTATGAATCCCTATTGTATCGACTTCTTGTCAATATAACATCACGAAAAGAATATTTAATAATAGGCTTGTTTATTGTTTTAGAGTCGAAGAATCTCTAAAATGACCGTAATGTGGCGTCTGTAAATACAGAAATTCACTAGATCATTCAATAAATTTTTGCATTTCGGAGGGATTTGCCACTAAAAATATTTATGTTGTGGGTGTTCATGGAGATCCATAATGCCTATGATGTGATGTGGCGATATGGTATAAATGAAACTCTGCTTATGGTTCAAGAGGTAATTTGCCTATTTTTAATTCCAGTTTTAACCCGTCACATCCCGAGCTATTTCGCGCCTCTGACACCCCCCAATCCTGAGGTATTTTCGATTTTTTTTTTTTTTGGCTATAACCTCCGCTTTTGGTGAGAAACATCGAAAATTCATAGAGAAATCGCTCACCTGAGGTTTAAAATACTCGATCAGGGTAGCAGTACCTCCTTACCTTACGGGGTTTTCTAACAGGCTGGCACCAAAGAAAACGAGTTCTATGGGAGGGTAACTATTTCACACCACTCATAAACGGTATTTATTTATTTACTTGGTACGAATTTATATGTAGTACGAGAGTATATTGGTTTTTAAACAGTAATATAGGCATTATAAGTATTGTTTCACTCACTAACTCATCACCATACCTGACCTTTTTTTGCCACATTACCTGATCATCATTTCTGACTGTTTCTTCTTCTAATGCTATGTAAACTTTGTCCTCCACATTGTCATCGATTGGGGAATCACTCTGGCCCTGAATGTCTTTATTGGCCAGGTCACTGGTAACAGGTGAATTGCTGAGACAATGGGATGCAGGGGGGGAGGTTATGCAGTGTAAGGCATTGTCCCTGCTTGGCATCTTGTAGAGGAATAGAGGAAGGTGTCCCGTGTATAAGTACGAAAAATCATGTGCGAAAATTGAAAATTGTGCAAATTATGAACCTTGCAATTATGCAACGTACCAGTACGTCGTCGGGACCGGCAAATGCAAAATGTTGCAACGTATCCATACGTTGATGGGACGGGGTGGGTTAAATGAACAGAACTTTGTCAAACTGTCCTGTAACGCAACATTGAATATATGTGTCAAAGAGAACGGGTACCTCAGGAAAGTGTCCTGAGACTCACTTTGTTTAGCATTATGAGCAACGATATTCTGTCACCAGCTCCTCCTGTCCAGAGGAATTTTAAGTAATTATGCTGACGATTGTGCAATATGGCACTCTTCCTTAATGGACAATTTTCGGCTGGGCGGATGTAAGCAGCCCTGGCTTCCTTCCACCAGTGGGCATGGCAGTGGTGATTTAAGGTTTCCATCCCTAAGTGTGCCGCTGTAGTGTTTACAACCCGAAACGTCCCTGATTGGCGTTTGACTTCGATTAATCAGGCAGCACCTCTTGAAAATTTTGTCAAATTTTTGGGCCTGCATTTTGATCGGAGGTTAAACTTTAAATATCTATCTGTCTATCTATCTATAGCCCGACGCCCTAATCCCGCAAAGGGTGGCCGCAGACAAAATGCCTCCAAGTCACTCTGTCACCCACCATTTGACTACCCTCTCCCCAACTCACCCCCCCACCCACATAAACCTCTCAACTACATCCCTCCACCTCAACCTCGGTCTAACCCACCCACTCCCTCCCACCACCACACCGACAAACACCCTCTTAGTCAGTCTTTCATTCTCCATTCTCTCCACATGTCCAAACCACCTCAGTGTATTTCTCCTAATCTTCTCAACCACATCCACATCTACTTTAAATATCGGGTTAATAATTTTATGGCTCCTTGTGATAAACTGATCAGTGTCCTTAAGTACCTAGTGGTAATACGTGGGAAGCCAACAGGAAATCTTTATTAATGGTGTATAAGTCCATTATTTTATATCTAAGCTGGACTATGACTCACAGGTATATGGGTCGGCATCTGATGCAAACTTGAGGAGGTTGGATGTGTTACAGAATAAAGCTTTGTGAATGTGTCTTGGAGTACAAATGTAATGAGAATGAAAGTGAGGGTAAATGTACCTCCAGTCCGTATTTGCCAAGACCACCCAATTTTATCATACATATGAACTATAAGAAAATGTGACGTCGGCAATTAGGTCTGTAACCTCCTTCTTCAACACCAAGATCTTATGGGAGGGAGCTGCTTTGGTAACTTGCCGCACACCTCCACTTACCGACTCAGGAGCTTGATGTAGATCTCAATGACTGTGACAAGGTGGTGTTTAAAAATATATTAGAGCCACACAGTTTTGATACTGATGTCTCATGTCTCCCAGCACCACAGACCATTTGGGGTCCTGCCAATTGTATACCGATGGCTCCAAGTCGAGTAAATTTATGGGTGCAAGTGTGTTGTTGACTGAATGTACAAAGACAAAAGTCGTGTCGCGGTTTTGTCCGAAGATTAAGTGCAAGATTTCAAACATTATGATAGCTCTACCACAGTTACATATTCGTGGTTGGCTAGCCTGACTTCATCAAGCTTCATATCTGCTGCTGATAGGACGAAGGTATTAAATGAACCCAGGAAATTCCGAAGCCTTAACATCGACTCGCGAGCATTACTGAGTCCGGTTTTAATATGAGAAACGAAATGGAAACGGTTAGGCAATGATCACATGGACATTTTATTTTACACATTAAGACAAAACGTCAAGCTAACCTACTATACCATAGTATGCAGAGGAAAAGCAACATGCATCCAACTACCAGGGAGATGACAGTTGGCATGATCTAGCTTCATTTACGGGAAGCGAATCCTGAACAGACAGCTCAAACATTTGTTATAAGCATAACCATAGAAAGGTTGATTAAGTGAATTCAGGAGGAAGGCACAATGGGAAACCGTCATCGTTCAGGTCGTCCTCGTGTTACCAAACCATTATAGGACCAGAAAATGTGACGACGATGGAAGCTGCACCTGCAAGCAGTGCCCATGCCGTAAGAAACGAACTGAACCTACTATGAAGCACACAAACAGTAGTGCGTAGACTTCGGACGTCTTGTTTATGTGTTCGTACTCGTCTAGTGTTGCCAACCCAGAAATTGATTTTTGGTCCAAATATCCCTACAAACGTCACAAAAAGTCTCTACTTGTCCCTACACACAATGGCAAAGTCCCTATGCCTGTCCCTACATTAATTAAACTTATTTTAACAAGAATTGCAGATTTTAATTAAGAACTGATTAATAATGTAAGCTCCATGGATTAATATTTATTCTCATCTCCTTTGAAACAAATTATACCACTTCCATTATTCATTAACAGATCACCTTCATTATGATAATGAATGGAGAGAGAACAAAGCTTTACTCTTTTTGGTCATACATCTGTTGGTCATGAAGTGCCAAATGCCTCTCTTCAATCACCTTTGCAAAATCAAGACAGTTTTATCCTTTAACTTAATGTTTATTAATGGGAAGTAGGTTATTTGCTTTAATATTTTTTCTCATATCCTTTGAAACAAATTATAACACTTTCATCATTCACAAACAGATCACCTTCATTATAATAATGAACACAAAAGTTTAAATAAAGCGCTGAATGGACAGAAAAAGTTTTATTGTTTTTGGTCGTACATATGTTGGTTATGAAGTGCCAAATACCTCTCTTCAAAATGCTTTGCAAAATCAAGAGTTTTTATCCTTTGATTTCATATTAGAATCGATAAAGAGTAAGGAGTCCAATAACTCAGGTCCCATCCTATTCCTCTTTTTTGTCTTTGCATCCGCCATTAGAGAGAAGATCCTCTCAGTTTCCCCATTGGAATGTGGCAATGTTAGGATAAGCTTAGCAAGAGAGGCAAGGTTCCCCAAAACATACTGGTCTGAAAAATTCTGTAACTTGGAAATATACACCCAAAGTTCTTCACAGCTTTTCTTAAGAAGTAGGCTACGTTCATCAGCACTGAAATATGCTGGAAGATCCTCCCACTCTTGCTGATATATCACTCTGAGATTCTAACAAATGTCCATATTTCATCCTTAAAATGTCTAGTTTAGGTAGACTTTTTCTAGCATCAAAATCCAGTGCAATCTTAGGAGATATGAATTTCATTTCCATAAACAGAGGATCAAAGAGGGGCATCCTTTTTTTGAGCTCAACAAATGCAGTTTGATAAAAGGAGAGGCACCTCCTCCTGAAATGATTATTACTTTCATCATCCTCAAGAGCAGACAATATTGACTTTATAATTGTATGAACTACACGAAAATTCATTTTTTTAAACAAAAATATCTATCTATCTATCGCCAGACGCCTCAATCCCGTTCGGGGTGGCCACAAACAAAACGCCTCCACGTCGCCCTGTCCCCCGTCATTTCACTGACCCGCTCCCAACTCACACACCCCTCTCTCATATACCTCTCCACCCCATCCCACCATCGCATCCTCGGTCTCCCCCTCCCTCTTCCCCCCTCCACCTCACTCACATACATTCTTTTCGTCAGTCTTTCACCCTCCATCCTCTCCACATGGCCAAACCACCTCAGTGTATTCGTCCTAACGCTTCCTAACACATCCACATCCACACCGCAACGCTCCTTTATATCCTCATTCGTCAGCCTGTCTCTCCATGTGACTCTACAGGCTCCTCTTAAATGGCTCATTTCCACTGCTGTCACCCTTGACTTGTGTCCTTCCAGCAACGTCCAAGCTTCACTTCCATACGTTAGAGTTGGTATCACAATACTGTCATGTAGTAACTTTTTCACTTCCATGCTCACTTCCCTGTTTCTTATCACTGTTTTCAAGGAACCAGCAACCTTTCTTCCCTGCTGTACCCTGTCAAGTACTTCACCCTCCAAACCTCCATCCTTACTCATCACACTACCCAAGTACTTAAACGTACTCACATTTTCCATTTCCTCGCCATCCAACCTCGCTGTACATTCACCGACTTCACCTCTCTCAAAGACCATCACTTTACTCTTCCCTACATTCACCTTTAGATTCCGTTTCTTACACACTCTCCCAACCTCATCCACCAAGCCTTGCAGCTCCCCTTCATCTTCCCTTAACAACACAGTATCATCTGCAAACAACAGTACATGGAGTTTCCAAACACTACCCTCTCTCACACCACTCCAACATCCACTGCCCTACCCTTTATCTCTTTTATTCCCCCATCCATGTACAGAGTGAACAACCATGGAGACATGACACATCCCTGTTTCAACCCAACCTTCAAAGAGAAAAATTCACTCAGTTCACTATCGACACGCACTGCAGCCTTAGCACCATCATACATACTTTTCACAGCATTCAACAACTTCCCATCTACTCCATATATTCTTAATACTTTCCTCAAGCCTTGTCTATCCACCCTGTCATATGCTTTCTCCAAATCCATGAAGGCCACATACAACTTCTTTCCCTTCTCTAGAAACTTTTCCACTAAAGATCTGACAATGAATATCTGATCTACACAACCTCTTCCCTTCCTAAAGCCTCCCTGTTCTTCTCCAACTAATTCCTCTGTTCTTTCCTTAACTCTGTCAATAAGTATCCTACCATACATTTTTCCTATACACTAAGAAGAAATGTGCCCCTATGATATACCACACACTTCTTTTTCCCCTTTTCCTTTGTACAAGGGAATAATTATACCTGACTTCCAATCCTCCGGGACTTTACCTTCCTCCCAGGCCAATCTGCACATCTTCCACATCCATTCTACTACTATCTCTCCTGCATGCTTCAGCATTTCACCACACACTCCATCAATTCCTGGGGCTTTCCCCAGTTTGACTTTCTTCATTGCTTCCACAACTTCTATCCTACTGATTTCATCCTGTCTTCTCACCTCCCTTCTTCTCCCAGCCATTCCCCAGCCACTTATACTCACATTACTTCCATTCTCTATGTTCAACAATTCCTTAAAGTGTTCTCTCCATCTGCTTACTTTTTCTCCCTTCTTCACTAGTAATCTACTATTTTTATCTTTCACTCCCTTACTAACTTCACTGCCACCCTGTCTTGCTCTCTTCACCTCTTTCCAGAACATTTTCTTACAGTCCCTCCACTTTACACTCAAATTCCTTTCAAATTCCTCATCCACTCTCTTCTTACTCTCTCTTACTAATCTTTTCACCTCTCTCTTCCTTTCTATATAATTCTCTTCCGTCTCTCAACTCCTTCCACGCCCCTATTTCTCATCCATTCGTTGTATCCTTTCTTCTTTTGTGCCACAGCCTGTCTCACCTTTTCATTCCACCATGCTGTTCCTTGCACTCCCTTTCATTTTCTCTTTACCCCACACACCACCTCACATGCTGCACAGATTTTTTCTGTGATTATCTTGCACAAACCTTCCACATCCCCCATCCACTCCAAATCATATTTGCCCAATCGTTCCTCCACTTCTCTCTTATATTCTGCCTTTCTCTCATCCTCTTGTAACCTTTCCACTCTCCTTGCAACTACTTCCTTGCGTCCTTCCCTTCTTGTATTTCTCCATCTTACTTGGATCTCGATTGTGGCCACCACCAAGTACTGGTCAGAAAGTCCACTCCGCAAACCTCTATTAGCTCTTACATCCATTACACATCTTTCCATCCTTTCATCCACACACACATAATCAATCATTGCTTTCCTTTCATTCAGTTCACCACCCACCCTCCTCAACACTCGCCATGTATACCTGTGGATCATTTTGTGCCTGAAGAGGGTATTGGCTATCACCAACCCCCTCCCAGCACAAATGTCCACTAACGCACTGCCATTCTCATCCATCTCAGCAGGCACACCCCACTCACCAATTATTCCATCCACTTTTACATTCCCTACTTTACATTCATATCACCAATCAAAAACACTCTCTCATTCCTTCCAAACTTTTCCATGTACACTTCCACATTTGTCCAGAACTCTTCTCTTACTCTGCTTGTACAATCATGCGTTGGCGCATACACGCACTCAAGCTCCCACATTTGTATTCCAACTTTCAATCTTACCCACACAATCCTTGAGCCAACTGATCCATACTCTCTTATGTTCTTCTTCCATCTGTTACTCACAACAATACACACTACTTCTTTTGCCCTCTCATTCTCACCTACTCCTGCACATATACCTCATCCATACTCCCATTCTCTCACACTCTCTCCTCACCATTTAGTTTCAGTTATTCCACATACATCCACTTTCGCACCCTCAAGCACCTGGACAATCTCTCTCTCACCTCATCATTTGTACCCCTTACATTCCACGTCGTGTTCCGTACCATTTCCTTTGTCCAGTCCTTGGTCGTCATCTTTTGGTCAGTCCTTGTCCGAGGCTTCTTGTTTGTCTTTTTAGTTACCTGTTTTCCAGGGAGGGGCACTAACCCTCCGCCAACCCTTTTAGTCGCCTCCTACGACAAGCAGGGATACTGGGGGAGTATTCTTGAATATTCTTCTCACTCCTGGCACCTTGCCAAAAACTTTTCTAACTTCAGTAGAAAGAGTATGACGAGGGCCGTTATAATAATAATCTTTATTGTCAAACGTTTTGACATCTTCTTCATGCCATCTTCAGTGACCTAGAAGCAATGTAAATGATATACAGAAGTGAGAAGTAAAAACCTGAATATTTATATAAGAGTTAAAAACGCACTTAGCTTACCATATCAGAACCTATTTAGATACACCTATATATACATATACATATACAACGTGTACATATACACACATGTACACATACACATTTAAAAAAAAAAATGAAAGAAAAAACTACCATAGTCTACCGTAAAAGTTTTCTATGTGTAACAATAGGGAGAAATTAGTCTTAGGAGGAATTTACAGATCTCCAAAATTAAGTAGAGCCGACAGTAAATACCTTTGAGAGGAAATTAGGAAAGCATCACAGTCCAGCTTAGTAATAATTGTAGGAGACCTTAATCTGCCAAGGATAGATTGGAGAAATCAGACAGGAGATGCAGAGTCAGAGGAATTTCTAGAGGTAGTATAGGATAATTTCCTTTATCAGTATATCAGGGAGCCCACCAGAGGTAATAATATACTAGATTTGGTTTTAGCTAATAGAAAATATCATTAGCGATATAGAGGTAATAGCGATCATGAAGAAATTAAGTTCAAATTTATTTGGGATGTCTGTTCAACTGAAAATACCTCTACTGTTCCTAATCTTCGTCTAGGAGATTTCGATGGCTTAAGAGCTTATTTTCGAATGGTATTCCACAGGGAGATTAGCTATTTGAGGGAATGCCAGGTCAGTGGGGAACCCCAGGTCATAGGAAAGAGGCAGGAAACACGTGGGGATGTCCGTCAGGTGTCTGTGAGGGGGGAGGTGGTAGATGGGAATGTAGTCCAGATGACAGGAATTAACTCAGCTCCAGTACCAAGCAGACGTTCAACCAGTGAGAAGTATAACGAGTTAATAAATATAATACACGGAGGCCAAGATAGATATATCCCGTCAAAACCGTTTAGAACGAATAATTCAGAACCAAGATGGTTAAACAACAGATTAAAATCTCTCATAGGCCAAAAGAAAGGAATATATAGAAAAATAAAACGTGGAGAGGAACACTTGCATATCCGGTACGCAATTTTAAATAGAAAGGTAAAGAGGGAGATAAGAAAAGCAAAGAGAAGTTATGAAATTAAGGTTGCTAGTGAATCGAAAGAAAACCCCAAAGGGTTTTTATCAAATGTACCGTGCGAAAAATAAAGATAGGATAGGACCACTCAGAACAGAATCAGGTGACATTACCAGTGAAGATAAAGAAATGTGCTCCATCCTAAATAATTATTTCATATCAGTATTCACCAAGGAAAATCTAGACCTGGTTCCTCAAGCAGCAAATATTCACGATGAGAATACGGAAAGTATTCTTAGTAAAATAACCATTAGTAAGGAGGACGTATTGAAAGAAATTAATAAGTTACAACCTCAAAAATCGCCAGGTCCGGACGATATATATGCAAAAATTACAAAAGAAACCAAACAAGAATTATGTCAGCCTCTTTTAACATTATTTAATGACTCTTTAAGTTCAGGAGAAGTTCCAGAGGCGTGGAAGACCGCAAACGTAGTGCCCATCTTTAAAAAGGGTGATAAATCAGCTGCGTCGAATTATCGTCCGATAAGTCTAACGTCAATAGTAGGTAAAATGTTAGTGTCAGTTTTGGCAAATAAGATTAGAGAACACTTAGAAAGATTTAATCTTATAAACGAAAGTCAGCACGGATTCAGGCAAGGACGATCCTGCCTCACAAACTTGTCATTCTACTCGGAGGTCTATGAGGCAGTAGATAGCGATAAAGCTTACGATGTTATTTATCTGGACTTTAGTAAAGCTTTTGATAGGGTCCCACACGAAAGGTTAGTTAGAAAGGTTCGAGCACACGGTATAGACGGCGGTATCTTAAAATGGATAGAATCCTGGCTGAAAGGACGAAAGCAGAGAGTATTAATAAACGGAACTAAGTCGGATTGGGGATTAGTAACTAGCGGTGTACCACAGGGTTCAGTACTCGGTCCCTTATTATTTATCATATATATAAATGATCTAGACTTAGGAGTCAATTGCAGCATCAGCAAATTTGCCGATGATACAAAAATAAGGCTTAACTCGACTGACGATTGCCATAACTTACAAAAAGACCTCGATACATTGTCCAAATGGTCTAAAACTTGGCAAATGGAATTTAACGTTGAAAAATGTAAAGTACTTAACGTAGGCAAGACCATTGGAGACACTAAATACAGCTTAGATAACAAAGAAATTAACAAATCGGAATGCGAGAGGGATCTAGGGGTTATGGTTAGTAACGACCTTAAACCAAGGCAACAGTGTATTAATGTGAGAAATAAAGCAAATAGGGTCCTAGGATTTATTTCGAGAAGCGTGAGCAATAGATCATCAAAAGTAATACTGAAACTTTATCTAGCATTAGTAAGGCTACATTTAGACTACGCAGTACAATTTTGGTGTCCTTACTATAGAATTGATATTAATTCGTTAGAAAATGTACAGGGAAGAATGACAAAAATGATACATGACGTCCGGAACCTGTCATATGAAGACAGACTGAAAAGACTAAGTCTGCATTCGCTAGAGAGGGGTAGCGCAAGGGGAGGCTTAATTGAGGTGTTTAAGTGGATGAAGGGTATATGTAAGAGAGATTTAAGCAAGGTACTTAAAGTGAGCATACAGCATAGAACTAGAAGTAATGGTTTCATACTAGAAAAATTCCGTTTCAATAAGGAAATAGGCAGAAATTGGTTTGGTAACAGAGTAGTAGAGGAATGGAATAAGCTACCTAGTAAAGTAGTTCCTGCCTCTTCCATTGAGAGTTTCAAGCATAGGCTAAATAAGCATATGACTAATAAGGGGTGGATATAGAATAAAGAAAATCTTAAAACCAACACTAATTCATAATTTTTCCTTTTCAGGGTACACTATGATAGTCTCTATTCTCCTTTCACACTTTCCTGTAAAATGTACACGCCAGTTTTTCTGTACTGCGTGGTGTTCTTTCTGACTTTTTCCTGCCGGCTTCAGCTGGAGGGTTTGGAGGGCAGGGGAGAGCCTTCTTCTTTGCTATCCTTATCTCATTCTAATAGTTCAGTTACTCTTCTAGGAGCTGCCTAGCATGGGTCAACCGGCCTATTGCAGTTATCCTCTCTTCTTATGTTCTTATATAACTTATGCAAGGCTTAGGGGATAAGCGGATACTGTGTTGTTAAGGCAAGGCTTAAGTTTTTTAATATACTGATATTCTAAAATTCTTAGGTTTTCATTAGGGCAAGAGTCAAGGATACTGAAATGAATTCTGCTAGGAACAATATCACAGGACTTACAATGTTCCCGCACTGCTGAGTAAGGAGGACTGTGCAGTGGGTGACCCGTTCTGGTAGACTGACCAAGGTGCTCGTCGATTCTGATTTTATGTGAGCGAATCCTGCTGCCCACATACCCCGCTTGGCAACTGGGGCAAGTAAATAGATAGACAATCAACGAGCGCATGTCAGCTGACAGACGGTCTTTTAAACTGAAGAAGTTACTAATTCTAAAGGAGTTCATAGGTATGAATCGGAATTCTTTATCTGGAAAAAATTTACATAGTTTCTCATCTAATGCTTATTGCATCAGCTTAGAGACGTCACCAAGGTATGGCATACGGAAGTAAACGATCTCTTTGTTGACAGTCGGGACTCGTTGCTTCGGCTGGAGTTGACGATTAAGAAAATTGTTAACTTGTTTATCAAACAAGTGTAAACTGTAACCATTATGGTAAAAGAAATTCCTTAAAAAAGAGACTTGTTTGCTAAAATGCATATAGCTAGATGAAATATTGAAGGTTCGATGCAGCAGAGTTTTGATTGCATTGAGCTTGAAATTATAATGGCAGAAACTGAAGAAACTGGTACCCAGTCCTGAGAATGTAGGTTTCCGAAACAGAAAAAGCAAGGCCATCATTACATTTCTCTATATTAAGGTCCAAAAAGGAGAGTTTCGAGTCCACTTCCGATTCCATTGTGAATGTAATATTCCTATGTTAAGAATATATGTATTCTAAAAATTTGTCAGCTTGGCATTTGCTCCGAAAAAACACAAGTGTGTCATGCACATAACGTCTGTAGAAAATGGGTTTAAAAGAGGTAGGACAATTATTCATCCAGTTCATTTCATGAAAGCATAAAATATATTGGCAAATGTCGGCCCTAGAGCAACTCTTTTAGAATTAGTAACTTCTTCAGTTTAAAAGACCGTCTGTCAGCTGACATGCGCTCGTTGATTGTCTATCTATTTACTTGCCCCAGTTGCCAAGCGGGGTATGTGGACAGCAGGATTCGCTCACATAAAATCAGAATCGACGAGCACCTTGGTCAGTCTACCAGAACGGGTCACCCACTGCACAGTCCTCCTTACTCAGCAGTGCGGGAACATTGTAAGTCCTGTGATATTGTTCCTAGCAGAATTCATTTCAGTATCCTTGACTCTTGCCCTAATGAAAACCTAAGAATTTTAGAATATCAGTATATTAAAAAACTTAAGCCTTGCCTTAACAACACAGTATCCGCTTATCCCCTAAGCCTTGTATAAGTTATATTCACACAGAAAACTTTTACGGTAGACTATGGTAGTTTTTTTTTTTTTTTTATGTGTATGTGAATATGTGTGTATATGTACACGTTGTATATGTATATGTATATATAGGTGTATCTAAATAGGTTCTGATATGGTAAGCTAAGTATGTTTTTAACTCGTATATAAATATTCAGGTTTTTACTCCTCACTTTTGTATATCATTTACATTGCTTCTAGGTCACTGAAGATGGCATGAAGATGTCGAAACGTTTGACTATAAAGATGATTATTATAACGGCCCTCGTCATACTCTTTCTACTGAAGTTATGATTCCCTAGGAATACACCTGTATCAGACCTTTCTAACAACTTTACCTCATCATCCTTTCCTCCTCTTTTCCACTCTGATGGATTTGTAGCAATTTCTTCTACTGATAAAGCAGAACTCTTCACTCAGACTTTCTCCTCCATTTCCACGCTAGACAATTCTGGTACTGTTCCTCAATCATTGCCCCCCTCTGACTTCCCCATAACTGACATGAAAATTTCTTCAGCTGATGTATCTTCTGCCATCACTGGCCTCGGTACTAACAAGGTATATGGGCCTGATGTGGTCCTTCCTGATGTCCCCAAGAACTGTTGTTCTGTGCATACACCCTGGCTAGGTAAACTCTTTCGCCTTTGACTATCAACTTCCACCTTTCCTTCTTACTGGAAGTCTGCTCTCATTCAGCCAGTCCCAAGGAAGGGTGGACATTCCCATCCCTCTAACTATCACTCAATTGCTTTAACACCCTGTATTTCAAAAGTTTTTGAGCCTATTCCTTAAAAAATTTATAAGCATTTTTCCTATCATAACCTTCCCTCTGATTGTCAGTATGGGTTCTGCCATGGATGCTCCACAGGCGATCTTCTCACACACCTTTCAGGCTCCTTGTCATCTTACTTTCGGAACTTTGGGGAAAGTTTTGCCAATGCACCAGACATTTCAATGGCTTTCGATCAGGTCTGGCATAAATCTTTAATTTCCAAACTGCCCTCTTAGTGTTTCTATCCTCCTATCTGTGCCTTCATCTCTAGCGTCCTTTCTGGTCGTTTCATTGCTGCTGTTGCAGTCGGCCACCGTTTTTCTACAGCTCTCGGTAGTGGTGTCCCTCAGCGCTCTGCCCTATCACCAACCCTCTTCCTTTTATTCATCATTTACCTAAGCTGTACATCGAACCCGATCCATTCATGCACTGATGACTCCACCCTTCACCTATCCATTCACTTCCCTCAGCGTCCATCTCAGCAGTTACCTCAACAAACAAGGGATGAGGCTATGGCACACCTAATACCTGACTTAGCTCATATCTCTGATTGGCGTAAAAGTAATTGTATTGTTTTTAATGGATCAATCAGTTCTTACACCTATTAACCCGACGAAATCTTCCACAGGAGTATCCACTTATTTTCACCAATATCCAGCTCAATCCTGCATCATCTACATACGTGGAGTTTCATTCTCTTGGGATTCATCTCTAAAAAAAAAAGAATAATAATAATAATAATAATAATAATACCTCTTGTAAAATCTGTTTCCAAGAGGCTAGGTGTGCCAAGCCGATTCCGTATCTTCTCTACCCCTGCACAATTGTTGACATTATACACTGGATTTATCCGTCCCTGTATAGAGTACAACACTCGCATGTTGGGAGGCTCCCCACATAGAGCTCTTCTCAATAAGGTGGAGTCAAAGGCTTTTCGTCTCTTCAGCTCTCCTCCTGTTACTGGCTCCTTTCAACCTCTGTCATCGCCACACTGTTGCATCTTTATCTCTTCTCAATCGCTACTTCAGTGGTCACTGCTCCTCTGAACTGTCTGCTTGCATCCTTCCACCACTGTGGCGAGTGCATAGCACCCGTCTGGCAACAAACTCTCATCTCTTTTCTGTTCAACTCGCTAATGCAAGAGCTGACTGTTACTCCCAGTCCTTCATGTATGCAACAGGTCAACTCTGAAACCTGTTCCGTCTTTCTGTACTTCCTACTGCCTATTCTCTCGTCTTTCAAACGCAGTGTGTCCAGGCATCTCGAAATGAACAGATCTTGACTCTGGCTCTCTGTTACCTTGTTTTTGGTTTTTACTTGGAGTGAACAATTTGCTGGCTCCTGGCCTTTGGTTCCTTCTTCCTTGCATGAAAATAATACACGAAAATGTTAACGTGTAGCAAACGAAAATAATTCCCTAAGGAAGAGGTTCTATGAAGCCTCCTATGGCATAAAGAATGTATGCCACAGAACAGTTAGTCAATAAATCTTGTTAATGAACACTCAGGGCACCTCAAACCCACGTTATTCAGCTTAGGAGAAGGAGGGAAGGAGAGAATAATAAAGAACTAGCTCTGCATCAGAAAGTGGCTGTATGGAACTGTCAGCGTTGATAGTATGGCGTCAGCACAGGTGGTGGTGATCACAGTCGGCGTTGTGGCAGAGTCGGCATCGATAGAGTCGGCGTTGATGAAGTTGGCAGTAGGAGAGCCAACGTTGATAAAGGGAACTTTGGTAAATTCGGCGACGGCATAATTCATAGGGGCGGCGTTGAGAGCTTCGGGTTGATACAGTTGGCGTTAACGCAGTCAACGTTGATAGAGTCGGCTTTGAGAGTCGATGAGATTGACCCTTCCTGGAAGGCAGGAAGGGTCGTCGTCAATGAGAGGTCCTTAAACTATTCATACCATGAAATCAAATGTCCAGCTTGATAGGGGTAGAGGGAAATAAATGCCGGAAGAAATTTGAAGATAGCAAGAGGAGCATGTGGACAGCAATGAACACTGGAGACAAAATGCCCAATTCAATCGCTCTTACTACAAGCAACGTTATCTGGAAGCATTATTTACTCCCTCTCGACAGGGTCAGTTCAGGAGAGACTTTTCGTATTTGGAGAGAGAGAGAGAGAGAGAGAGAGAGAGAGGGGTTTCACTCGTCATCACAGAAGGTCTGCCCTAAGGTGAATGAAGTCCATTAGGTCGGCACTGAGTTTCGCAGCACCTCTTCCTTATCAACTATTCTACACATTCAGCTCGGTATTCCCTTGTATAGTCACATTCTCGAGAGGCCTTTTTACACCAGTCAAGACCAGTCAAAGTTACTTTGACGTAGTTGGTGCTCCCGAGAATGGATTTTAGACCAGTTCCAGTCTTAATGTGCTCCTATTGGCTGGAGGAGGGAGTGGGCGGAGTCATAATGGAATCAGCTGAATTATGTAAACATAAAATAAGACGGTAATAAATTATTTAAGCAGTAAATAGTGTCGTTACTGGCGTACACAATAGCTGTTTGTATGTCATATAAAAGAAAATATGACAGCTTCCCAGTGTGTCAGTATTAGAATCATGATAATGAGTTCTCATTACCAGGAAATGAAATAAATGTTCAGTTTACCTTCTCAGTTAAAAGAGAATTAATAATCGGAGACAAAGGATGCACTACTCGTCCTTAAGGAATTATTACTGGGAAATGGTTGTAAGTGTCGTCATTTCCTTATAATAATCCACTGAAGCTCACCAAATCTGAATTTCTCTCCAGCCATTATTATCTTACTACTTCAGCCATAACTGATCGTCTTCTTCAGTTCAGGTTTAAACAAGTATTCGTTTCAAATAGCATCTTCATTTATATCACCGTCCAAAATCACTGTTGACTGTTGTGCAAAACTCTGACCCGCCAGAACAGCCATGGGACCAGGCTTGAATTGTCCTGACCGGTTTGAAAGCCTCACGAAAACGCGGTTAAAGTTGTTGATGCAAACTATGCCGTCTTGATGCAAACTATGCTGATGAAAAACTATATAAATAATAGAAAACAATGTTAAAATGCATTATGAATCGCCAGAGAGGAAGCACTAAGAAGCCTCTTTTGTCACTTAAACCCTTTAAACCAGGGGTGGGGAACCTTTCTCCTATTAAGGGCCATTAGGATAATTTTAACATCATTTGCAGGCCATACAAAAATACGAACTTAAAAATCAACTATAGCCCAGTACATTATATATATATATATATATATATATATATATATATATATATATATATATATATATATATATATTCGTTCACGAGTTTATGAAATTGCATTAATGAATTGCTTCGCGGGCCAGATCAAATGGTCTTGCGGGCCTTATACGGCCTGGAGGCCGGACGTTCCCCACCCCTGCTGTAAACTTAAGCCTTCTTACCCTCATCAGCCACAAACCACTACAACCTGCTGTTTTACATTTCTTTGTGCCGCTACATCACACCGTTTGGTTCATTTCATAACTTCCTTTTCTACTTCCATAGAAACGCAGATATTGCACTATTAATTTTGAAAAAAATATTATTACCTACGAACAACTCTTGAAATGCGGCCATGAAAGGTTAGTGTAATTGAATGTGACTGCACACTTCAAGGGAATATTGACTCCTACTCCAAGTTACAATGGAAGTTTTGTAACCCTTTTTTTTTTTTTTTTTTTTTTTTCATATACATTTGTATTATGCATTTCACGCCGTGATATTGTTTTTCGTGGAACTGTTATGTTTTTAGAATGGACATAGCTTCAGCGACATGCTGGAAGAGGTGTGATATGCAAAATAAATCGCTTAGAAAGAGGCGCTACATCTACGCAACTTTCTGCAGATCTCGGCCCACGATACTGGACAACCCAATAGTAATAATGATAATAATAATAATGATAATAAATAATGATAAATAATAATAATAATAATAACAGACCCTACTCAGTCCGACTACTTAACCTCTTTATCATTCCTGTGCTAGCCATCCACTCATTCCAAGGGTATTATTTTACAAGTGGACAATATGCAGTTTTGGTATTTTAGCACCATTAACTATAGTATAGTCCCTAAGGATCACAAAGAACCCCCATTACTCCATTCTGAAATTGATAATTTCAGAGATAATGAATTTAATTTAAAATTCCCAAATAAACCTACCTTGGATCTTCACTCGGCCACTCCGGGTAAAAAATGCGTGCGTTCGTACGTTTGTTTCTCTTCCCTTCGACAGCGCATGCGTCTCGTAGGTTTATATCACCCACTCATATGCCTACTTTAGGTCACGTGATGGAATTTGGCCAATGATCTTAAATCGCGCTTTTTGATTCAATGTGGATGGAAAATTCAAATCCTCGCTATGGCCTCCGAAGAAGAAAGACGTGCTGTGTGTCCCTGGTGTGATATTGATTATTTACGAGTGATAAAGCATTTCCACTCGAAATCTGAGGAGGACACGGTGTATTACCTTCGGAAGTTTATTCCCCAGACTGTCAGGAACCTTGTAAATTTAGAAAAGACAGACATCAGTCGTACTGTGGTTGGTACAAAAAGTACGCAAAAACCAAGAAACGGGTACAGTGTAGTTTTTGTGTTTCTAACTGCAAAGGAACTTTTCTGGACAACACACACCTTCTGGCTTGGCAAATTATATTGTTCATAAACCACTGGATTCAAAGGTTCTGGAACCACGACGTTATTGCCAGACGACCCTCGTCGTGGACAATCGTATCTCTAGTGTAAGCACTCCCCTAGGATGGGTTAGGTATGTTGGGGTAGGTTTGGTTAGGTTTACTGTGTTTGGTGAGGTTATGTAACGTATTCCCCTAGGATGGGTTAGGTAGGTTGGGGTAGGTTTGGTTAGGTTTACTGTGTTGGGTGAGGTTACGTAACGTATTCCCCTAGGATGGGTTAGGTAGGTTGGGGTAGGTTTGGTTAGGTTTACTGTGTTTGGTGAGGTTATGTAACGTATTCCCCTGGGATAGGTTAGGTAGGTTGGGGTAGGTTTGGTTAGGTTTACTGTGTTTGGTGAGGTTATGTAACGTATTCCCCTAGGATGGGTTAGGTAGGTTGGGGTAGGTTTGGTTAGGTTTACTGTGTTGGGTGAGGTTATGTAACGTATTCCCCTAGGATGGGTTAGGTATGTTGGGGTAGGTTTGGTTAGGTTTACTGTGTTTGGTGAGGTTATGTAACGTATTCCCCTAGGATGGGTTAGGTAGGTTGGGGTAGGTTTGGTTAGGTTTACTGTGTTTGGTGAGGTTATGTAACGTATTCCCCTAGGATGGGTTAGGTAGGTTGGGGTAGGTTTGGTTAGGTTTACTGTGTTTGGTGAGGTTATGTAACGTATTCCCCTAGGATGGGTTAGGTAGGTTGGGGTAGGTTTGGTTAGGTTTACTGTGTTTGGTGAGGTTATGTAACGTATTCCCTAGGATGGGTTAGGTAGGTTGGGGTAGGTTTGGTTAGGTTTACTGTGTTTGGTGAGGTTATGTAACGTATTCCCCTAGGATGGGTTAGGTAGGTTGGGGTAGGTTTGGTTAGGTTTACTGTGTTTGGTGAGGTTATGTAACGTATTCCCCTAGGATGGGTTAGGTAGGTTGGGGTAGGTTTGGTTAGGTTTACTGTGTTTGGTGAGGTTATGTAACGTATTCCCCTAGGATGGGTTAGGTAGGTTGGGGTAGGTTTGGTTAGGTTTACTGTGTTGGGTGAGGTTATGTAACGTATTCCCCTAGGATGGGTTAGGTAGGTTGGGGTAGGTTTGGTTAGGTTTACTGTGTTTGGTGAGGTTATGTAACGTATTCCCCTAGGATGGGTTAGGTAGGTTGGGGTAGGTTTGGTTAGGTTTACTGTGTTTGGTGAGGTTATGTAACGTATTCCCCTAGGATGGGTTAGGTAGGTTGGGGTAGGTTTGGTTAGGTTTACTGTGTTTGGTGAGGTTATGTAACGTATTCCACTAGGATGGGTTAGGTAGGTTGGGGTAGGTTTGGTTAGGTTTACTGTGTTTGGTGAGGTTATGTAACGTATTCCCCTAGGATGGGTTAGGTAGGTTGGGGTAGGTTTGGTTAGGTTTACTGTGTTTGGTGAGGTTATGTAACGTATTCCCCTAGGATGGGTTAGGTAGGTTGGGGTAGGTTTGGTTAGGTTTACTGTGTTTGGTGAGGTTATGTAACGTATTCCCCTAGGATGGGTTAGGTAGGTTGGGGTAGGTTTGGTTAGGTTTACTGTGTTTGGTGAGGTTATGTAACGTATTCCCCTAGGATGGGTTAGGTAGGTTGGGGTAGGTTTGGTTAGGTTTACTGTGTTTGGTGAGGTTATGTAACGTATTCCCCTAGGATGGGTTAGGTAGGTTGGGGTAGGTTTGGTTAGGTTTACTGTGTTTGGTGAGGTTATGTAACGTATTCCCCTAGGATGGGTTAGGTAGGTTGGGGTAGGTTTGGTTAGGTTTACTGTGTTTGGTGAGGTTATGTAACGTATTCCCCTAGGATGGGTTAGGTAGGTTGGGGTAGGTTTGGTTAGGTTTACTGTGTTTGGTGAGGTTATGTAACGTATTCCCCTAGGATGGGTTAGGTAGGTTGGGGTAGGTTTGGTTAGGTTTACTGTGTTTGGTGAGGTTATGTAACGTATTCCCCTAGGATGGGTTAGGTAGGTTGGGGTAGGTTTGGTTAGGTTTACTGTGTTTGGTGAGGTTATGTAACGTATTCCCCTAGGATGGGTTAGGTAGGTTGGGGTAGGTTTGGTTAGGTTTACTGTGTTTGGTGAGGTTATGTAACGTATTCCCCTAGGATGGGTTAGGTAGGTTGGGGTAGGTTTGGTTAGGTTTACTGTGTTTGGTGAGGTTATGTAACGTATTCCCCTAGGATGGGTTAGGTAGGTTGGGGTAGGTTTGGTTAGGTTTACTGTGTTTGGTGAGGTTATGTAACGTATTCCCCTAGGATGGGTTAGGTAGGTTGGGGTAGGTTTGGTTAGGTTTACTGTGTTTGGTGAGGTTATGTAACGTATTCCCCTAGGATGGGTTAGGTAGGTTGGGGTAGGTTTGGTTAGGTTTACTGTGTTTGGTGAGGTTATGTAACGTATTCCCCTAGGATGGGTTAGGTAGGTTGGGGTAGGTTTGGTTAGGTTTACTGTGTTTGGTGAGGTTATGTAACGTATTCCCCTAGGATGGGTTAGGTAGGTTGGGGTAGGTTTGGTTAGGTTTACTGTGTTTGGTGAGGTTATGTAACGTATTCCCCTGGGATGGGTTAGGTAGGTTGGGGTAGGTTTGGTTAGGTTTACTGTGTTTGGTGAGGTTATGTAACGTATTCCCCTAGGATGGGTTAGGTAGGTTGGGGTAGGTTTGGTTAGGTTTACTGTGTTTGGTGAGGTTATGTAACGTATTCCCCTGGGATGGGTTAGGTAGGTTGGGGTAGGTTTGGTTAGGTTTACTGTGTTTGGTGAGGTTATGTAACGTATTCCCCTGGGATGGGTTAGGTAGGTTGGGGTAGGTTTGGTTAGGTTTACTGTGTTTGGTGAGGTTATGTAACGTATTCCCCTGGGATAGGTTAGGTAGGTTGGGGTAGGTTTGGTTAGGTTTACTGTGTTTGGTGAGGTTATGTAACGTATTCCCTAGGATGGGTTAGGTAGGTTGGGGTAGGTTTGGTTAGGTTTACTGTGTTTGGTGAGGTTATGTAACGTATTCCCCTGGGATAGGTTAGGTAGGTTGGGGTAGGTTTGGTTAGGTTTACTGTGTTTGGTGAGGTTATGTAACGTATTCCCCTGGGATAGGTTAGGTAGGTTGGGGTAGGTTTGGTTAGGTTTACTGTGTTTGGTGAGGTTATGTAACGTATTCCCCTAGGATGGGTTAGGTAGGTTGGGGTAGGTTTGGTTAGGTTTACTGTGTTTGGTGAGGTTATGTAACGTATTCCCCTGGGATAGGTTAGGTAGGTTGGGGTAGGTTTGGTTAGGTTTACTGTGTTTGGTGAGGTTATGTAACGTATTCCCCTGGGATAGGTTAGGTAGGTTGGGGTAGGTTTGGTTAGGTTTACTGTGTTTGGTGAGGTTATGTAACGTATTCCCCTAGGATAGGTTAGGTAGGTTGGGGTAGGTTTGGTTAGGTTTACTGTGTTTGGTGAGGTTATGTAACGTATTCCCCTGGGATAGGTTAGGTAGGTTGGGGTAGGTTTGGTTAGATTTACTGTGTTTGGTGAGGTTATGTAACGTATTCCCCTGGGATAGGTTAGGTAGGTTGGGGTAGGTTTGGTTAGGTTTACTGTGTTTGGTGAGGTTATGTAACGTATTCCCCTAGGATGGGTTAGGTAGGTTGGGGTAGGTTTGGTTAGGTTTACTGTGTTTGGTGAGGTTATGTAACGTATTCCCCTAGGATGGGTTAGGTAGGTTGGGGTAGGTTTGGTTAGGTTTACTGTGTTTGGTGAGGTTATGTAACGTATTCCCCTGGGATAGGTTAGGTATGTTGGGGTAGGTTTGGTTAGGTTTACTGTGTTTGGTGAGGTTATGTAACGTATTCCCCTGGGATAGGTTAGGTAGGTTGGGGTAGGTTTGGTTAGGTTTACTGTGTTTGGTGAGGTTATGTAACGTATTCCCCTGGGATAGGTTAGGTAGGTTGGGGTAGGTTTGGTTAGGTTTACTGTGTTTGGTGAGGTTATGTAACGTATTCCCCTGGGATAGGTTAGGTAGGTTGGGGTAGGTTTGGTTAGGTTTACTGTGTTTGGTGAGGTTATGTAACGTATTCCCCTAGGATGGGTTAGGTAGGTTGGGGTAGGTTTGGTTAGGTTTAGTGTGGTGGGTGAGATAACGTTAGGTATTCTCCTAGGATAGGTTAGGTATGCTGGGTTATGTTTTGTTAGGTTTAGTGCATTTGGTGAGGTTTCGTCTGTTCCGTTACGTTAACCGGTGGTGCAATACATTTTTCTGGTGGATTTTGATGCGATTTGAGTTGTTTTTTTAATTCTTTTTTTTTTTTCGGAAAATGCTTGATTTCACCTACTTGTCCAATCAAAGTTCATGATTGGAAAAGAGGGGTAATGAGGCATTTCCGACAAAAATGAAGGTCAAAAACATTCGAATCGCATCAAAAACTAGCAGAAAAATATATTGCACTACCTGGGGGGTGTATTGTCCACTTGTAAAAATTTACTAAGACGTGAGAGAAAGTGGCCTATCAACCTGCAATATTGCAGAGGAACTTGGCATTCACCGCACCACTGTATATCGCTGGCTCGAGAGGTGGGAGGCGGAAGGCAACCTGAGAGATCACCCTAAACCTGGACGGGTGAGAAAAACCACGGCTGAAGAGGATCAGCGTATGAGAGTATACATTTTGATACCCATCCATATATACCCATCCATCCATATATATATATATATATATATATATATATATATATATCCATCCATCCATCATCCAATCCTACATTGCCCCATGAGGAACGTAGGAGCCCGGGGCTAAGCAGTTGATCCCGACATTTAAGATGAGAGTGACCAGCCTCACTCATCCCTGAGTGGCATTACATGAGCAATCAACCCCAACCAATCCTTGGATATAAACCTTCACAGGCTCAATCCGATTGGAGCGCAATAATTACTCACTAAACCACCAGGCGCCAAAATTTGGTTATATGGTTACCACCCAGCAAAGTAAATGGAAACCATTTGGCTTGTCACTCAGTGTAGAGTCACCCACAGGCAGAAGGAAGAGGAAAGAATGAAGGAAAGAAAGACAAGAGGGAGTGTAAAGTTACCCGTAGGCAGAAGGACAAGGAAAGAATGAAGTAAAAGAAGACAGCAGAGGATGGAAAGAAAGAAGGATGGAGGAGAGGAAAGGGCAGACACCCGACAGCAGCACTACATCAAGTGAGTGGATGGTGAGCGCCCCCACCTACCACAATATATATAAATCTATCTATCTACCTATCTATCTATCTATCTATATATATATATATATATATATATATAGATAGATAGATAGATAGGTATATATAATTTATTTATTTATATTACAAGTGTCAACACACGAAATAAAAACCAAAACATGTCTTTATACATTATATAACATGTCTTCTAGGTATGATGAGAACATTTACCAGGTAGCTCGCAGCGGTCATGTGACTTGCAACGTGTGGGGATGGATTTTCCTGTAGGGGTTGGACAGGTCACACAGACAGAGGATAGGTTCACTCCAGGTAAGTATTCGGAGATCCTTGAGGAAGTGGTGATGCCCCCTGTCCGCTCCTACGCCTTCCCATATCCAGAGACCATTATCTTCACACAGGATAACAGCCCTGTTCACACAGCTAGGGTAGTGAAACGGTGGTTTGACGAACAGCGTCACGTTAATCTACTCTGGCCTAGCAACAGCCCTGACCTGAACCCTATAGAAAACGTGCGGGCTAACATTGTGAATACGTGGGAGCCAGCACAGGAAAGAACGCCAGAGCAACTCATGCAACACATCACATCGGAGTGGCTAGTCTTGACAGGGTAACAGACTCTTATTCACAACCACGTGGCTTCCGTCCCAGAGCGCCTCCACAGTGTAATCGTGAAGACTGGTGGTTGGACAAAGTACTGAACTGTCCAGTAATATTGCTTCTTGCAACACTTCCTTGTCATGCCTTTTATGGAGCACATTTAATAACTCTCATGCATGTTTCCCTACTAATGTTAGTAAGTAAAACTTAAATGTATTTATTTACAGTAGGATAATATGTTGAGGGTGGAAATATAAAACTTGTGCATTAAAGGTATGAAGAGAATGTGTATAAATAAAAATAAATGTAAACCAGTGGTTTGATTTTTGAGCGCGTGGCTACACAGTGAATTACGAGAACGTTTTGGAGCCCCGATACACACTTCCCTGTGATTAATTATACCTTAGAGTATCACTGATCAAAGGAAAATACTGTATTAACCTTCACTGTTCCTAATGAACATGTAGGTATATTACTCATTATCAACTTTTATACATCTTGGTGAACGTGTTAGTGTCTGTTAAAGCTCTCGGATATTCTCGGTCACAGTATTCCTAAGCACAAACTCCTATCTGACGATATCAGTTTAGCTAGCCTCGTATTATTAACAGTACGCAGCATATATGTGTCGGTATAATGTAAGGTTAAATGCCGAAAATTTCCGTCGTCTCTATTTCGTCTTTCACAGTTTTCTTACCTAGATATTCCCACCCTCCTTTTCAAAAAATAGTTACTGTATCGTGAACTACATAGAAATAAGTGATGGTTGACAAAAATAAAATAAAATAAAACAACACTGATGCCCGGCAGCAATACATATGGGTGCAATGACAGGCATGAGGATATATATAATTGTTAAAGGTATCCCTCCTTTCCACACCATAGTGATATGAGAAGGGAGGAAGGATTCATGGGAACAACGTGTGGTGAGAAGAGGTATGCCGAGCATGGCTTTTAGGCCCCTCCAATTCGACTGGAGCAATCTCCTCATAGTAGACATCCTATGAAATTAAAGCAAACAACACTGAATCATATCGAAATCCAAACGTTTAATAGGTGTTTATAGTTTCTACACGAACATCACAACATGCAAGGTGGTCAGGTTATATCTGTTGTCGAACTGATGGTGATGCGGCGAGGTGCACTGACATGGGGAAATGGAGGAAGGGTGAATGGCTGCGGGTTTAGGGTAGCGAGTTTGATCCCTGGTTGACCTACTAGAGTATTGCAGCCTACCTAAGCTGTTTTTTATATTCCAAATACGTTTGGATCGTTGGCCATAATATACACAAACAATACATCCGTTTATGTAGACAATGGACCTAGCGTATATATAATGATAAATGTGTTTAAATGCAGAATGACTGCAATGACTGCGCTGGGGTAATTTACCCGGGGTTGAGACCCCTACTCAAGGGTGGGGCTCTACAAGTAGCGTGCTGCCAGATTCATAGTGTGGACACTCGCTGCTGTCAGTATCACTTTGCAATGAAGTAGTTCAACTGCATCAAGTATTCGGTTATGAATCATGATACTAGGGGGAATAGTTAAGGTAGGTCCTTTAGCTGAGCAGGCAATTATTCTCTATTATTTAAATTTAACTTTCTGTAACCAAAATGAAGTAATTATAAATGACATCGTACTGAGAGAATATTAAAAGACTTGCATAAACAATTTACAAAATATGCATTGCTAGTGATGTTGAACTGGAATGGCCAATCTTATATCACTTATATATTACACTAATTTTCAGAGCGTGTGTAATTACCTAACATCTCATATTAGCCCACTTCGTAAGAAAACTTTGCATCTCGATAGATACCGACACCAATTAGACAATGTGCCTCGGACAGGTTCCGCTGCTTCAAAGGTCAAAATCATTCGAAACTAACCCCTGAAACACCTTTCTCAATGCTAACACAATACCATAAGTTAATCGGTACTCATTGCTACGTGTTATTCTTACTATAAATGTAATTACAGCTTGCTTATTTAGTACACAGACATCATCTGTATACATTACTTCTTGCCACATAGTTAATATTCAGTAATAAATAAGGGGCAAAACATTTGTTCCGATACTGAACGCTTCAGCCAATCACGTGCATCCTTACAAAGGTTGTGGATTCTGAGTGATCCATTGAAAAAATACGAGCGTTTACTACGGAGCAGCTGCCATATATCGCCACACACCAGCATATTTGGTTGCACTTTCTTCTTGGCCAACTGTACATGACAAGAACATATACAAATAGTCTACGTCCCTGGAGCGAAGGCGTTAATAGCGTTGAGAGAGAAAGAGAGAGGCGGGGGGAACGTTACTGGTGTATTAAATGTAAGCAGTCAGCATCATATAGTCATTACAACTAGCCTCACATACTCGTATGCCCTGGTACCTCACAGACTTAAACACACTCTCCCCTTCAGCTCGATGACTTATTCCAGATTATATTATTGTTGTCTCCACACGATTTTATTCAACTTGGGATGGATGTGTAGCAGTGAAGGGGTTTATTAAGGCTGTATCTGTCCACTGGAAATTGAAAAGTCTCCCATGAACTGAAAAAATTCGTCTAAAGATAGCAAGACGACTAAGAAAATGTAATGGGATTCAAGGCAATACCACGAGATGGCATCAGTTATCGACCACTTGTGGTGCTGGAACGGGACGCCTTCATGTGGTAGCACTGATGTGGCTCCACTGCCTGATTATACAAACATCTCTAAACACTCTCACTCTCCGAAAAAGGAGGATTTGCAGGATGAAGGAAAATTCAGCCTGCATTCCATATGGTTCAAGTTTCATATAAACCTGGGACAACAGTTGCTGCTATTACTACTACTCTCTTTGGCAGTCCCCAAATCCACAGGCATGGTAAGGTCCCGAGGCCAGGCCACAATCATGTATGTCCCAGGAAACCACCTACGTCCTTGTCAGCGTTCCACAGATGGAAAAACTTATGACCTCCTCTTGCATCCGAACCATGGCGAGCTAGTAAATGACCTTTTACAATTGAAGATGACTCAAATAACAGTAGTCTTAATTCGTGTTATGGAATAGACTAATAATTCAACGGACATCATTAAGACACATACTAGACCAAACTAATTTCATAAAATATATGTTTAGAATGCGTAATTAGCGAAAATTTTAATATTTATAAAATTGTGCGTACTCAGCAACAATAAAATGAATAACATATCTTACTGAAGAGGTTAAATTTAAAGTATTGTTAACCCCTTCCCTCCAATGATGTATTTATACTTAGTCTTGCTAAATACCAGACGGTTTTATTCAGCTTAAGGGAGATATTTGGAATTAAGGGGTTAATGGAGGCCATGTCTGACGTATCCATTTGGTAAAGTCTTTCCTAAGGTGAATGAAATCGTCTGGAAATATATCTATGTTTGCCATCCTTTTTGGTCCATTAGGAGCGTAGGGGCCCGGGACTAGGCTGCTGAGTCCTGTCATTTAAGGTGGGGATGACCAGTATCTCGTCCCTGAGTGGCATTATGTGAGCAGGAAACCCCAACCAACCCTCGGATGTAAATCCTTATTGCCGCATCCGTCCGGTTAGAGCGCCTTAACCCACAACACCACCCAGCGTAATAAACTGTTTCCTGGGTTACGGGAATCCATCTGACTTGTCACTCAGTGAGGAGTCAATATCACTGTAGGCAACATCGAGTGAGTGGATGGTTTGCACAAGGAATAAATGAAATGGGTACTGAAGTGAAGGGTGTTTATTATTATTATTATTATTATTATTATTATTATTATTATTACGTACCCTGCCCTAGGGTGGGAAAGGAGGTTCGGATGATGATGATGATGATGATGATGATGATTATTAATATAATCATTATTATTATTATTATTATTATTATTATTATTACTATTATTAAATCAGGTTTGTAGCATCTTGGCTCGTGATCTTGGTGGCACAGGACACATCTCAGTTATTTATTTCGCGTATCACATGTCTTCATATTCTGGCAGGTCACTGAGGGCAACCGTGTCCATACAATAAATACATAAATACCAAGAAACCTAATATCAAGGCGCAATAAATCACAAAGTTAAACGTATACATTTTATAAACTCAAGTCTAAAATTCCTGGTAAGGACGCAGACAAATTAATATATTGTATAGTTTGCAATAATTATATCGCAGGTAACACAAGTGCGACAAGTATATATTTTTTAAACAAATTATAGGGGCAATTATTTCCAACTCTTTTGGGACGCGAGGTAGAGGTTTTACTGAGCAAATTGATCTTGTTCATCTAAACTGTAAATATATATATATCATGGAAAGTAATGTGGATGGATAATGTACATGATTCCGGAAGGATGAAATGTTAGTCGCGTCCACTCGTGCTCTCGAACATATGTTCGCAACACTGCTTGCAACATGTCTGGGTACATGTATGCAGCAGTATTTGGACAGATGTATGCAAACTTGTTTCAATGCAACCTTGAACACTGGCAGCAGATGCGATGAGTGTGTCAATACCAGGCAGCTGAGACTTCATCATGATGTTGCCAACATGATCTGGACGCTGCTGTTGCCAACATGTTTGCAGCGTGTTCGTTACTGTGTTGCATACATGTTGCCAGCACTTGTTCCAGCACACGAGTGGACGCGCATTAATACAGCAATGTCAGTGCGGATTACAGTACAGGCCCAAGAGGCGTTGTATAAAGGGAGACTTTAAAAAAAATGAATCCTCTAACAGAACAATATCTTTCTGTGAGGTTGTTATTAGTTTGTAAATTAAATTGCCGTAATTTAGTTCTAATCATGTGGGTAAATGAAGGTGGTGTTGTAAGGTGAACCAAATGGTGTGGCGTAGCGGCAGGAACAATGAAATATAAAAATGAACAGGTTGAAGAGGTTTGTGGCTGATCAGAGGCGCTAAGAAGAAGGCTTAGGATTAAACGCCGTATATTAATTGGCATAGGAGGCTTTCTAATGCCTCTTCCTTGGCGATTTATTTTGCATACCCGGTAATACACCATAACGTTGTCTTGTAAGTTATTTATATCGTTTTGTCATCGGCATACTTTCCACCAGTAACATACAATACCGAGAGGCAATGTGCAGAAGGAATCTCTATGGAGGAGATGTTACGAAATATCCCAAGCCACTTACAGTGCCACGCTAAATGACTTTTATCTCTTTAGGTCAGACCTTTTGTAGTCAAGAGTGTGCAACCTCTCTCTCTCTCTCTCTCTCTCTCTCTCTCTCTCTCTCTCTCTCTCTCAGACCTTTTGTAGCCAAGAGTGTGCAACCTCTCTCTCTCTCTCTCTCTCTCTCTCTCTCTCTCTCTCTCTCTCTCTCTCTCTCAGACCTTTTGTAGTCAAGAGTGTGCAACATCTCTCTCTCTCTCTCTCTCTCTCTCTCTCTCTCTCTCTCTCTCTCTCTCTCTCTCTTCGGATCATTTATAGTACGTACAGGATTCATTAATACCCCTGTCACCGTAGCCATTAAGCATCTCATAATAGGCACAACTCTAGTACTGTGCTACAACTATCGCCAGGTACTTACATTCATCCTAAGTGTTTTAATACTGTCACCATTAACTTTCTTATGGTCGGAACGTTACTAGTCTTTCCACCATATGCAGACGGTTTTATTCAGGTTACAGTGTTCACAGAAAGCTGAGCTTGGTTTGCACGTCTTTCATAAGAAGCTTATTTTACCTGCGCTTAGTTTAACCCATTAGGGAGTTATTGCTTTCCTCAGCGAATTTGAGTCGTCTTGCTGTAGGCTATTCGGAGTAAAATATGTCACTCAAACCTCTTCGTCCATGGAGTTTATCGAAAGAGAAGGTACCCATTTTAAAATTCACCATGTAGGCAGTGCCCTCTAAAAGGTACGGTAAATATCTTAACTAGAGTGACGTATTTAATAATCATTCTTGGCAGCCTAGACGAGGCCTTTCTGAAGCTATTGCAAATTTTGTTACAAGAATGAGCGAGTCTAGAACCACATGGGTTGGACGTGCCAAGGGATAAACATGTAGCATCTACAGGGGATTTATTAGTCTTTCTTTTCTTTCTTTCTTTCTTTTTTTTTCTTAGCTACAGTCTGGTTTATTTTTTTCCTCTGTATATATCAGATATACAGATCCTACCCTGCCTGCTCCAGATAACCTGATATATACTGTTAATCTGTCTATCTATTGCCACATGCCTTAATCCCTTATACGGGGTGGCCACAAACAAATCGCCTCCACGTCACCATCCCCCGCTGTTTCACTGTCCTGCTCCCAATTCACACACCCCTCTCTCATATACCTCTCCACTCCATCCCTCCATCTCATCCTTGGCCTTCCCCTCTCTTTCTCCCCCTCCACCTCACATGCACACTCCTTGTCAGTCTCTCACTCTCCATCCTCTCCACATGGCCAAACAACCTCAGTGTGTTTCTCCTAATGCGTCCTATCACATCCACATCCACACCACAACGCTCCTTCACAATCTCATTTGTCAGTCTGTCTCTCCATGTGACTCCACAGACTCCTCTCAAATAACTCATTTCCACTGCTCTCACTCTTGATTTGTGTCCCTCCAACAATATCCAAGCTTCACTTCCATACGTCAGTGTTGGTATCACAATACTATCATATAATTTTTTCACTTCCATGCTCACTTCCCTGTTTCTTATCACTGCCTTCAAGGAACCAGCAACCTTTCTTCCCTGCTGTACCCTTTCAAGCACTTCACCCTCCAAACATCCATCCCTACTCATCACACTACCCAAGTACTTTAACGTACTCACATTTTCCATTTCCTCATCATCCAACCTCACTGTACATTCACTGACTTCACCTCTCTCAAAGACCATCACTTTACTCTTCCCTACATTCACCTTTAGATTCCGTTTCTTACACACTCTCCCAAACTCATCAACCAAGCCTTGCATCTCCCCTTCGTCTTCACTCAAGAACACAGTATCATCTGCAAACAACAGTACAGGGAGTTTCCAAACACTATCCTCTCTCACCAGGGCCACTCCAACATCCACTGCCCTACCTTGTACCTCTTTTATTACCCCATCCATGTACAGACTGAACAACCATGGAGACATGACACATCCCTGTTTCAACCCAACCTTCAAATAGAAAAACTCACTCAATTCACTATCCACACACACTGCAGCCTTAGCATCCTCATACATACTCTTCACAGCATTCAACAACTTCCCATCTACTCCATATATTCTTAATACTTTCCACAATCCTTGTCTATCCACCCTGTCATATGCTTTCTCCAAATCCATGAAGGCCGCATACAACTTCTTTCCCTTCTCTAGACAGTTTTCAACTAAAGATCTAAGAATGAATATCTGATCTACACAACCTCATCCCTTCCCAAAGCCTCCCTGTTCTTCTCCAACTAATTTCTCTGTTCTTTCCCTAACTCTGTCAATAAGTATCCTACCATACACTGATCTACACAACCTCTTCCCCTTCCTAAAGCCTCCCTGTTCTTCTCCAACTAATTCCTCTGTTCTTTCTCTAATTCTGTCAATAAGTATCCTACCATACACTGATCTACACAACCTCTTCCCTTCCTAAAGCCTCCCTGTTCTTCTCTAATTCCTCTGATATTTCCCTAACTCTGTCAATAAGTATCCTACCATACACTTTCCCTATACACTAAGAAGACAAATGCCCCTATGATTACCATAATAAGGGAATAATTATACCTGACTTCCAATCCTCCGGGACTCTACCTTCCTCCCAGGTCAATCTGCACATCTTCCACATCCATTCTACTACTATCTCTCCCCCATGCTTCAGCATTTCACCACACACTCCATCAATTCCTGGGGCTTTCCCCAATTTGACTTTCTTCATTGCTTCCACAACTTCTGTCCTATTGATTTCTTCCTGTCTTCTCACCTCCCTCCTTCTCCCAGCCAGTCCCCAGCCACTTATACTCACATTACTTCCATTCTCTATGTTCAACAATTTCTTAAAGTGTTCTCTCCATCTGCTCACTTTTTCTCCCTTCTCCACTATTAATCTACCATTTTTATCTTTCACTCCCTTACTAACTTCACTGCCACCCTGTCTTGCTGTCTTCACCTCTTTCCAGAACATTTTCTTACAATCCGTCCACTTTACACTCAAATTCCTTCCAAATTCCTCATCCACCCTCTTCTTACTCTCTCTTACTAATCTTTTCCCTCTTTCTTCCTTTCTATATATAACTCTCTCGTCCCCCTCTCAACTTCTTCCACGCCCCTATTTCTCATCCATTCATTGTATGCTTTCTTCTTTTGTGCCTGTCTCACCTCTTCATTCCACCATGCTGTTCCTTGCATCCCCTTTCGTCCTCTCATCACCCCACACACCACATCACATGCTGCACCAGCGCCAACCTGAATCACATCTTTTTTATGTTTCTGCCCGGAATTGTGCTACGTCTGTTCTTCGCTCTGCTAAAAATAATTTCATCCGCACTAAATGCTCTCAACTCTTCAACTCGAACTCTCCCTGCTCCTTCTGGCACCTTGCCAAAAATCTTTCTAACAATTTTACCTCATCATCCTTCCCTCCTGTTTTCTACTCTGATGGCTCTGTCTTCTACTGATAAAGCAGATCTCTTTGCTCAGACTTTCTCCTCCAGTTCCCCCTTAGACGATTCCGGTGCTGTTCCTCCATCACTTCCCCCCTCTAACTTCCCCATGTCTGACATTAATATTTCTTCAGCTGATGTATTTTCTGCCATCACTGGCCTCAGTACTAACAAGGCATATGGGCCTGATGGAGTCCCTCCTGTTTTCCTCAAGAACTGTGCTTCTGTGCTTACACCCTGCCTAGGCAAACTCTTTTGCCTTTGTCTATCAACTTGTACCTTTCCTTCTTGCTGGAAATTTGCTCTCATTCAGCCAGTCCCAAGGAAGGGTGACCGCTCCCAACACTCCAACTATCGTCCAGTTGCTTTAACATCCTGTGTCTCAAAAGTTTTTGAGTCTATTCTTAACGGAAAAATTTTAAAGCATCTTTCCTATCACAATCTTCTTTCTGATCGTCAGTATGGGTTCCGTCAGGGACGCTCAACTGGCGATCTTCTCACCTACCTTTCAAACTCTTGGTCATCCTCCTTTCGGGACTTTGGCGAAAGCTTTGGCATTGCACCTGACATCTCAAAGGCTTTCGATCGAGTCTGGCACAAATCATTAATTTCCAAACTGCCCTCCTACGGTTTCTATCCTTCCATCTGTGCCTTCATCTACAGCTTCCTTTCTGTTCGTTCCATAGCTGCTGTTGTAGACGGCCATCGTTCTTCTCCTAGATCTATTAACTGTGGTGTTCCTAAGGGCTCTGTCCTATCACCAACTCTCTTCCTTTTATTCATCAATGATCTTCTAAGCTGTACATCTAACCCTATCCACTCGTATGCTGATGATTCCACCCTTCATCTTTCCATTCCGGTTCCCGCAACGCCCATCCCAGCAGTTACTTAAACAATCAAGGGTTGAGGCTATGGCACTCCTAATGTCTGACCTGGCTCGTATCTCTGACTGGGGTAAAAATAATCTTGTTGTTTTTAATGCATCAAAGACTCAGTTTTTACACCTATCAACCCGACAGAATCTTCCACAGGAGTACCCATTAAAATTTAAAAATATTCAGCTCAATCCAGTATCATCCTTGAACATGCTTGGAGTTTCATTCACTCAGGATTTATCTTGGAAAGATCATATTACATCTCGCAAAATGTGATTCAGAGAGATTAGGTGTGCTAAGCCGACTCAGTACCTTCTTTACCCCTGCACAGTTGTTGACTTTATACACGGGATTAATTCGCCCCTGTATGGAGTACGACTCTCATGTGTGGGAAGGCTCCCCACATACAGCTCTTCTTAATAGGGTAGAGTCAAAGGCATTTTGTTTCATCAACTCTGCTCCTCTTACTGGGTCCCTTCAACCTCTGTCTCTTAGCCGTACTGTTGCCTCTTTATCTCTTTTATGTCGCTACTTCCATGGTCATTTCTCCACTGAACTGTCTGTTTGCATCCCTCCACTTTTACGACGGGTGCGTAGCACCCGTCTAGCAATAAACTCTCATCTTTTTTCTGTCCAACTCTCTAATGCAAGACTTAACCGTTACTCCCAATTCTTCATTTATGCAATAGGTCAACTCTGGAACTGTCTCCCTCTGTCTATATTTCCTACTTCCCATGATCTCCAGTCTTTCAAATGCAGTGTGTCCAAGCACATTGAAATGAATAGATCTTGAATTTGACTCTCTTTTGTATTATTATTTTTTTCTTAGAAGGAACTGTTTTGCAGGCTCGTAGCCTTTGGTTCCTTCTTCCTCGCTTAAAAAAAGAAAAACACATCTGTGAATATCTTGCACACACCTTCCACGTCCGCCATCTGCTCCAATTCATATTTGCCCAATCGTTCCTCCACTTCTCTCTTATACGAGTATTCTGCCTTTTTCTCATCCTCTTGTAACCTTTTCACTCTCCTTGCAAGTACTCCTTCCTCCCGTCCTTCCCTTCTTCTATTTCTCCATCTTGGATCTTGATTCTGGCCACCACCAAGTAGTGGTCAGAAAGTCCACTCCCAAACCTCTATAAACTCTTGCATCCATTACACATGTTTCCATCCTTTCATCCACACACACATAATCAATCATTGCCTTCCTTTCATTCAGTTCACCACCCACCCTTCTCATCTCTCGCCATGTATACCTGTGGATCATTTTGTGCCTGAAGACGGTATTGGCTATCACCAACCCCCTCCCAGCACAAAAGTCCACTAACGCACTGCCATTCTCATCTATCTCACCAGGCATACCCCACTCACCAACTATTCCATCCACCTTCACATTCCCAACTTTACCATTCACATCACCAATAAAAACACTCTCTCATTCTTCCAAACTTTTCCATGCACACTTCCACATTTGACCAGAACTCTTCTCTCACTCTGCTTGCACGATCTTGCATTGGCGCATACATGCACACAATCGCCCATATTTTTATTCCAACTTTCAACTTTACCCACACAATCCTTGAGCCAACTGATCCATACTGTCTTATGTTCTTCCATCTTTTACTCACAACAATACACACTCCTTCCTTTGCCCTCTCATTCTCACCTACTGCTGCACATATACCCCATCCATACTCCCATTCTCTCACACTCTCTCCTTACCATTTAGTTTCAGTTACTCCACATACATCCACTTTCGCACCCTCAAGCACCTGGACAATCTCTCTCTCTTTCACCTCATCATTCTCACCCCTTACATTCCACGTCGCGACCCATACCATGTCCTTTGTCCGGTCCTTTGTCGTCATCTTTTGGTCAGTCCTTGTCCGAGGCTTCTTGTTCGTCTTTTTAGTTAGCTGTTTTCCGAGGATGGGCACTAACCCTCCGCCAACCCTTTTAGTCGCCTCATATGACAAGCTGGTATACTGAAGAAGTATTCTTGAATATTCATCTCACTCCTGGCATCTTGCCAAAAACCTTTCTAACAACTTATCTCATCATCCTTTCCTCCTCTTTTCCATTCTGATGGATTTGTAGCAATTTCTTCTACTGATAAAGCAGAACTCTTCACTCAGACTTTCTCCTCCATTTCCATGCTAGACAATTCTGGTACTGATCCTCTATCATCGCCCCCCTCTGACTTCCCCATAGCTGACAAGAAAATTTCTTTGTATCTTCTGCCATCACTGGCCTCAGTACTAACAAGGCATATGGGCCTGATGTGGTCCTTCCTGTTGTCCCCAAGAACTGTTGTTCTGTACATACACCCTGGCTAGGTAAACTCTTTCGCCTTTGACTATCAACATCCACCTTTCCTTCTTACTGGAAGTCTGCTCTCATTCAGCCAGTCCCAAGGAAGGGTGGACATTCCCATCCCTCTAACTATCACTCAATTGCTTTAACACCCTGTATTTCAAACGTTTTCCAGCCTATTCCTTAAAAAATTTATAAGCATTTTTCCTAACATAACCTTCCCTCTGATCGTCAGTATGGGTTCTGCCATGGATGCTCCACAGGCGATCTTCTGACACACCTTTCAGGCCCCTGGTCATCTTACTTTCGGAACTTTGGCGAAAGCTTTGCCAATGCACTTTACATTTCAATGGCTTTCGATCAGGTCTGGCATAAATCTTTAATTTCCAAACTGCCCTCTTACCGTTTCTATCCTCCTATCTGTGCCATCATCTGTAGCGTCCTTTCTGGTTTCACAGCTGCTGTTGCAGTCGGCCACCGTTTTTCTAGAGCTATCAACAGTAGTGTCCCTCAGCGCACTGCCCTATCAACAACCCTCATCCTTTTATTCATCATTTACCTAAGCTGTACATCGAACCCGATCCATTCATGCGCTGATGACTCCACCCTTCACCTATCCATTCACTTCCCTCAGCGTCCATCTCAGCAGTTACTTCAACAAACAAGGGAGGAGGCTATGGCACACCTAATACCTGACTTAGCTCATGTCTCTGATTGGCGTAAAAGTAATGGTATTGTTTTTAATGCATCAATCGGTTCTTACACCTATTAACCCGACGAAATCTTCCACAGGAGTATCCACTTATTTTCACCAAGTATCCAGCTCAATCCTGCATCATCTACATACGTGGAGTTTCATTCTCTCGGGATTCATATCTAAAAAAAAAAAAAAAAAACTCGTAAAATCTGTTTCCAAGAGGCTAGGTGTGCCAAACCGATTCCATATCTTCTCTACCCCTGCACAATTGTTGACTTTATGCACTGGATTTATCCGTCCCTGTATAGAGTACAACACTCGCGTGTTGGGAGGCTCCCCACATAGAGCTCTTCTCAATAAGGTGGAGTCAAAGGCTTTTCGTCTCTTCAGCTCTCCTCCTGTTACTGGCTCCTTTCAACCTCTGTCATCGCCGCACTGTTGCATTTTTATCTCTTTTCAATCGCTACTTCAGTGGTCACTGCTCCTCTGAACTGTCTGCTTGCATCCTTCCACCACTGTGGCGAGTGCATAGCACCCGTCTGGCAACAAACTCTCGTCCCTTTTCTGTCCAACTCTCTAATGCAAGAGCTGACTGTTACTCCCAGTCCTTCATGTATGCAACAGGTCAACTCTGAAACCTGTTCCGTCTTTCTGTACTTCCTACTGCCTATTCTCTCGTCTTTCAAACGCAGTGTGTCCAGGCATCTCGAAATGAACAGATCTTGACTCTGGCTCTCTGTTACCTTGTTTTTGGTTTTTACTTGGAGTGAACAATTGGCTGGCTCCTGGCCTGTGGTTCCTTCTTCCTTGCATTAAAATAATACACGAAAATGTTAACGTGTAGCATACGAAAATAATTCCCTAAGGAAGAGGTTCTATGAAGCCTCCTATGGCATAAAGAATGTATGCCACAGAACAGTTAGTCAATAAATCTTGTTAATGAACACTCAGGGCACCTCAAACCCACGTTATTCAGCTTAGGAGAAGGAGGGAAGGAGAGAATAATAAAGAACTAGCTCTGCATCAGAAAGTGGCTGTATGGAACTATGTCAGCGTTGATAGTATGGCGTCAGCACAGGTTGTGGTGATCACAGTCGGCGTTGTGGCAGAGTCGGCATCGATAGAGTCGGCGTTGATGAAGTTGGCAGTAGGAGAGTCAACGTTGATAAAGGGAACGTTGGTAAATTCGGCGACGGCATAGTTCATAGGGGCGGCGTTGAGAGCTTCGGGTTGATACAGTTGGCGTTAACACAGTCAACGTTGATAGAGTCGGCTTTGAGAGTCGATGAGATTGACCCTTCCTGGAAGGCAGGAAGGGTCGTCGTCAAAGAGAGGTCCTTAAACTATTCATACCATGAAATCAAATGTCCAGCTTGATAGGGGTAGAGGGAAAAATATGCCAGAAGAAATTTGAAGATAGCAAGAGGAGCATGTGGACAGCAATGAACACTGGAGACAAAATGCCCGATTCAATCGCTCTTACGACAAGCAAGGATATCTGAAAGCATTATTTACTTCCTCTCGACAGGGTCAGTTCAAGAGAGACTTTTCGAATTTGGAGAGAGAGAGAGAGAGAGAGAGAGAGAGAGGTTTCACACTTCATCACAGAAGGTCTGCCCTAAGGTGAATGAAGTCGATTAGGTCGGCACTGAGATTTCGCAGCACCTCTTCCTCATCAACTATTCTACACATTCAGCTCGGTATTCCCTTGTATAGTCACATTCTCGAGAGGCTTTTTTACACCAGTCAAGACCGGTCAAAGTTACTTATGTAGTTGGTGCTCCCGAGAATGGATTTTAGACCAGTTCCAGTCTTAATGTGCTCCTATTGGCTGGAGGAGGGAGTGGGCGGAGTCATAATGGAATCAGCTGAGTTATGTAAACAGAAAATAAGACGGTAATCAATTATTTTAGCAATAAATAATGTTGTTACTGGCGTACACAATAGGTGTTTGTATGTCATATAAAATATGACAGCTTCCCAGTGTGTCAGTATTAGAATCATGATAATGAGTTCTCATTACCAGGAAATGAAATAAATGTTCAGCTTACCTTCTCAGTTAAAAGAGAACTAATAATCGGAGACAAAGGATGCACTACTCGTCCTTAAGGAATTATTACTGGGAAATGGTTGTAAGTGTCGTCATTTCCTTATAATAATCCACTGAAGCTCACCAAATCTGAATTTCTCTCCAGCCATTATTATCTTACTACTTCAGCCATAACTGATCGTCTTCTTCAGTTCAGGTTTAAACAAGTATTTGTTTCAAATAGCATCTTCATTTATATCACTGGTCAATGTCACTGTTGACTGGTATGCAAAATTCTTTATATATATATATATATATATATATATATATATATATATATATATATATATATATATATATATATATATATATATATATTTCACTTCGGTTGGCCATCTTCCCTGTATCAGCTGTTTATCCTGGGTACAGAACGCCGTTCCCTGTCGTTTTTGCCCAGTGCAACAGCGCATCATTTGTGTGCAAGATGGTTAAACCTATTCCTGGTTCTGGGGCAGGAGCGCTTGTGACCAGTCTTGACCTGTCTGATTTTTCTGAAACTGACCCGCCAGAACAGCCATGGGACCAGGCTTGAATTGTCCTGACTGGTTTGAATGCCTCACGAAAACGCGGTTAAAGTTGTTGATGCAAACTATGCTGATGAAAAACTATATAAATAATAGAAAACAATGTTAAAATGCATTATGAAAAACTAAATCGCCAGAGAGGAAGCGCAAAGAAGCCTCTTTTGTCATTCAAACCCTTTAAACCAGCGGTGGGGAACCTTTCTCCTATTAAGGGCCATTAGGATAATTTTAACATGATTTGCAGGCCATACATAAATACGAACTTAAAATCAACTATAGCCCAGTACATTATATATATATATATATATATATATATATATATATATATATATATATATATATATATATATATATATATTCGTTCACGAGTTTATGAAATTGCATTAATGAATTGCTTCGCGGGCCAGATCAAATGGTCTTGCCGGCCTTATACGGCCTGGAGGCCGGACGTTCCCCACCCCTGCTGTAAACTTAAGCCTTCTTACCCTCATCAGCCACAAACCACTACAACCTGCTGTTTTACATTTCTTTGTCCCGCTACATCACACCGTTTGGTTCATTTCATAACTTCCTTTTCTACTTCCAAAGTTAAAAGGAAACGCAGATATTGCACTATTAATTTTGAAAAAAAATATTATTACCTACGAACAACTCTTGAAATGCGGCCATGAAAGGTTAGTGTAATTGAATGTGACTGCACACTTCAAGGGAATATTGACTCCTACTCCAAGTTACAATGGAATTTTTGTAACCCTTTCTCTCTCTCTCTCTCTCTCTCTCTCTCTCTCTCTCTCTCTCTCTCAATTTTCATATAGATGTATTATGCATTTCACGCCGTGATATTGTTTTTCGTGGAACTGTTATGTTTTTAGAATGGACACAGCTTCAGCGACATGCTGGAAGAGGTGTGATATGCAAAATAAATCGCTTAGAAAGAGGCGCTACAACATCCACGCAACTTTCTGCAGATCTCGGCCCACGATACTGGACAACCTAATAGTAATAATGATAATAAAAAATAATGATATATATATATATATATATATATATATATATATATATATATATATATATATATATATATATATATATATATATATATATTGTTACGAAACAGAGAAAGATAATGTACACTTTAAGTGAGAATACTAAAAATCACTACTGTCCCGTAAAGTTCCAGGTTCAAAACAAAGAGTTAGGTAAAATTACAAGTTAAAGTTTAATGCTCAAACTAACAACAAAACATTCAGGACTCATAAGGATAATGTAATGGCAAAAAACAGGTTAAATATATGGTTAACTGCAATAGCCTCTATTAACACGAAATTAGCATGAGTAAATTTATCTAAGTCAGCCCTGATAAAATGAAAATACACTGGGTAATGCTCAGTTAATGCAAGATAAATTATTACAGATACAAACTATTATTAATAATTGCTGACAACAAGAATCTTTACATAAATCACAAAAACCTTACTAGGCCCAAGAATTAACCTCACGCTACACAGTACAAGAAAAAATGCAACAACAGTTATACTCAAATTACACACAGCTGCTAGATGGTTGGAGACTTCCGAGCACTCACAATAATAATAACTGTACAGGGGAGGACAGAGATGTGAGCAAAATGAGGAGTAGATCTAAGTGGCAATGATGCAGAGACTGAGCTCATTAATAGGGGCCAGCAGAGCTTGATACAACTTGTAAGAAGGACGCGCAAATGAAGCCATGGGGACAAAGAGCTGACAATCCCGCTCTGAACAACAGAAAGGACGACTTACTCTACTATAACGGTAGAAGGGGGGGACTGAGGCAGAACACGCTCGTGATCAAACATGCAGCATACTGTGCGTTAAAATTACACAAAGGATGATGAAATCATAGGCTATGTAACACCTCCCCACAAAGAAAAAGAAATTTACAAAGGAAATTTCTTATTACTCTAAAACAATCTGTCTAAAGTCTAGATAAGCAATCTGCAATAACATTTTCTTTCCTAGTGCTAAAAAACATGAGACCTCCCTAGCACGTTCATTCATAGGTACTTGCCAGTATCCCTTTAACAAATCAAACTTACTTATGTACCTAGCCTTTCCGATCTTGTCTATGCAATCTTCCACGCGAGGGAGAGGGTAAGTGTCTGTTTTGGTTATCTGATTAACACGTCTGTAGTCAATGCAAAGCCGTTGTGACCCACCTGGCTTAGGGACTAGAGTGACAGGAGAACTCCACTCGCTCTGACAGGGCTCAATCATCTTGTGGTCCAACAGGTAGCCAAGCTCCTTCTGGATGAGAGGAACTTTCACTGGGTTCACACGGTAAGGAGGCAATTTAATTGGCTTTGCGTCTCCAACATCGACATCATGCATCAACACAGTGGTTCTTCCTGGAGTGGCACGGAACACTTGCGGGAACTCCTGCAGTAATGCCGAAAACTCCTGCCTTTCCTCGGGAGGTAGGTGAGAAAGCTTAGTCTGGAGATCATTCATGATATCAGGATTCTTCCCCAAACTATCACTCAGGCTCATGCTGCATGGGAGAGCTTCACTTGCAGACTCGGGTGGAACAGCTACAGTGCAGACTGGATTATTTTCGTCCCGCCTGTGACATAACTTTAGCATGTTGATGTGACATAGTTGCTTGTTCTTTCTACGATCTGGTGTGGCGATGACAAAGTTGACATCACTGAGTTTCATCTCCACGAAATAAGGACCACTAAACTTGGCTTGAAGAGGTTGCCCATGCACTGGTAGCAGAATCAAAACCTGATCTGGCTGAAAGTGGCGTAACCTGGACTTCTTATCATACCAAGTCTTCATCTTCTCCTGAGCAGCTCTTAAATTCTCTCTCACCAGCTGTAAAGCAGTGGACAGCCGTTCTTTGAACTTCATCACATACTCCAGTAGGTTGACGTCATCTTCCTCCGACAGCCAGCATTCCTTGAGTAGCTTAAGGGGTCCTCTTACTTCATGGTCAAACAGTACTTCAAAAGGTGAGAAGCCCAGTGATTCATTTGGAGATTCTCTTGCGGCAAACACAACGAATGGAAGACCTTTATCCCAGTCTTTCTGATGTTCCAAACAGTATTTCTTGAGCATCGATTTGAGTGTTTGATGATATCTCTCCAACGCTCCTTGGGTCTGGGGACGGTAAGCTGAAGACGTGATCTGGGTGATCCCCATCTCTTTCAGAGACTGCTTGAAAACATTTGACATGAAATTACTTCCCGGTCTGACTGTACCTCCTTGGGCAGACCAAACTTTGTGAAGAACCCTAGCATTTCCTTAACCACGTTCTTTGCTGAGATATTTCTAAGTGGAATGGCTTCAGGATAACGAGTAGCCATATCAATCAGGGTCAACACATAAGAAAATCCTGAAGAAGTCTTAGGAAGAGGGCCTACAATATCCACCAACACACGGGTGAAAGGTGCCTCAAAAGGAGGAATGGGAACTAGAGGTGCAACCTTTTCGGTCTGATTACACTTCCCCACAACTTGACAGGTGTGACAAGACTTACAATACCAGGAAACATCCCTGAAGATACCTGGCCAGTAGAAGTGTTTCAAAATGCGTGCCACAGTCTTCCTCACTCCAAGGTGTCCTGCCAAACTGGAATCATGAGCCACTCTAATGATATCCTGCCTACAAACACGAGGGATGACAACTTGATGTACATCCTCCCATTCACAGTCGGCTGATGCTGTTGGGGGTCTCCACTTCCTCATAAGTACTCCTGACTTTACATAATAACAAGTAGAAGCACCGGCTGACTCTTCTTCACTGTAAGCAGAGTTAGCTAGACCTTTCAACTCAGGGTCAGCAACCTGCAACTCAACCAACTCTTGACGAGACAAATTATCAACACTACGGGGTACTGCCTCATCTGGTGAGTGGTCCAAATTAGCAAGAAAAGTGTCAGCTAGGATAACATCATCATCATCATTATCCTCTAAATCACCAGTAACTTTAGACTTAGCCCTAGTGACAGCACATGCAGGGAACACATCAGGGACATCACAATCCTGGGTCGCAGCCACTGGCTCACTAGACAACTGAGGAGCTGGACACACTTGACTTCCACCAATATCATTTCCAAGTAAGAAAGTTACACCTGTCATTGGGAGTGTCTCAACCAACCCAACCATAACGGAACCATTAACAAAACCAGACTCTAAATTCACTCTGCACAGAGGGACAGAGAAGTAATTATTCCCTACGCCTTGTAAGATTACAGTTTCATCAGAGGAATTAACATTAGAGCCTAGAACACTGGTCAGCATAAGGGATTGGCAAGCACCTGTATCACGATATATTTTAACTGATTTCCTGTCATTACTGTCCAGAGGACTGACAAAACCATGAGACAGGAAATTAGCACATGAACTCTTGAGAGTGTCACCCACGTTACTGCTCAAAAGAGGAGCTCCATCATGAGAATTTAAGTTACCCCTCAAAGCAGGTTCAGTTAACTCAGTTAAAGAATTCTGGGAACTCTCAAGAGTGGACACTAGACCAATTGACTGAATATTTAAAGACTCCTTTTTGTTCACATCACGCTGTCTCCTGAAACATTTCTCCGTAGTATGACCAAGCTTACTACAATAAGTACATTTACTTTTCTGAAATCTAGAGGTGAAGCTGGTATTTACTTCCTGAGAAACATCATCTTTATTCTCTTTCCTGTTACCTGTACTCTGAGTAGAGGCAACGTACTTACTCTCAGCTTTCCCTTTTTCTTTAGAATATCTCTTGTGAGTGAGAACATATTCATCAGCTAAAACTGCAGCATCAAACAAATTATCTATTCTTTTCTCATCAAGATATAGGCTTACATCTTTTTTAACACACCTTTTGAAGTCCTCCAGCAAAATCATCTGCTTAAATTTGTCAAAATCAGAATCCACATTCTTAGAATTTAACCACTGCTCTAACAGATCTTCTTTGATTTTTGCATACTCAACATGGGATTGCTTATCTTGCTTATAAGTTGTCCTAAATTTTACTCTATAGGCTTCAGGAACAAGCTCATAGGCCTTAAGAATCAAGCTCTTAACTACATCATAATTATCAGATTGATCCTGAGGCAAAGATGCATAAGTTACTTGAGCTTTACCGGTGAGAACAGTTTGAAGGAGTACTGGCCAATACTCCTTGGGCCAATTAAAACCTGTAGCTACCCTCTCAAACAACTGAAAATACTTTGTTAAATCAGATTCATTAAAAGGAGGGACAAGTTTAACATTTTTAGCCACATCAAAATCATCAGAGCTAGATGATCCAGTTCCACATTGTTTCATGCGATACTCATGGTCTGCCTGAATCCTGGCAAGTTCAACTTGTGCCTGAGCCTGTGCCTCCTGAATCCGAGCCTGAGATTCAGCCTTCTTAGCATTTGCTTGAAATTCAGCCTCCTTAACACAAGCCTCCTTAGCCTGAGACTCAGCCTCCTTAGCATGTGCTTGAAATTCAGCTTCCTTCATACGAGCCTCCTGCAGGGCTAGCTGTAACTTAGCTAATTCAATCTGCGTTTGCTCATTTGGAGGAGTTACATTAAACAAGGTTTTATTAATCATGCCAACAATTTGATCTTTAGAATGATGAGAGTGAACTGCAATTTCCAATTGTTGAGCAACAAGCTTAAGTTCATTCTTTGTTCTGTTTTCTACATCACACACTGTTTGCACATTTGACAAAAAATCTTTGGCTTCATCAAGTGTAGTAATAGTAGACATCATGAATAAATCACAGTCACAAAATATCGAGCAATATCCTTATGATAATATCCTGAATATCCTGATATGAGGTCGCCAAATTTATGTTACGGAACAGAGAAAGATAATGTACACTTTAAGTGAGAATACTAAAAATCACTACTGTCCCGTAAAGTTCTAGGTTCAAAACAAAGAGTTAGGTAAAATTACAAGTTAAAGTTTAATGCTCAAACTAACAACAAAACATTCAGGACTCATAAGGATAATGTAATGGCAAAAAACAGGTTAAATATATGGTTAACTGCAATAGCCTCTATTAACACGAAATTAGCATGAGTAAATTTATCTAAGTCAGCCCTGATAAAATGAAAATACACTGGGTAATGCTCAGTTAATGCAAGATAAATTATTACAGATACAAACTATTATTAATAATTGCTGACAACAAGAATCTTTACATAAATCACAAAAACCTTACTAGGCCCAAGAATTAACCTCACGCTACACAGTACAAGAAAAAATGCAACAACAGTTATACTCAAATTACACACAGCTGCTAGATGGTTGGAGACTTCCGAGCACTCACAATAATAATAACTGTACAGGGAGGACAGAGATGTGAGCAAAATGAGGAGTAGATCTAAGTGGCAATGATGCAGAGACTGAGCTCATTAATAGGGGCCAGCAGAGCTTGATACAACTTGTAAGAAGGACGCGCAAATGAAGCCATGGGGACAAAGAGCTGACAATCCCGCTCTGAACAACAGAAAGGACGACTTACTCTACTATAACGGTAGAAGGGGGGGACTGAGGCAGAACACGCTCGTGATCAAACATGCAGCATACTGTGCGTTAAAATTACACAAAGGATGATGAAATCATAGGCTATGTAACACCTCCCCACAAAGAAAAAGAAATTTACAAAGGAAATTTCTTATTACTCTAAAACAATCTGTCTAAAGTCTAGATAAGCAATCTGCAATAACATTTTCTTTCCTAGTGCTAAAAAACATGAGACCTCCCTAGCACGTTCATTCATAGGTACTTGCCAGTATCCCTTTAACAAATCAAACTTACTTATGTACCTAGCCTTTCCGATCTTGTCTATGCAATCTTCCACGCGAGGGAGAGGGTAAGTGTCTGTTTTGGTTATCTGATTAACACGTCTGTAGTCAATGCAAAGCCGTTGTGACCCACCTGGCTTAGGGACTAGAGTGACAGGAGAACTCCACTCGCTCTGACAGGGCTCAATCATCTTGTGGTCCAACAGGTAGCCAAGCTCCTTCTGGATGAGAGGAACTTTCACTGGGTTCACACGGTAAGGAGGCAATTTAATTGGCTTTGCGTCTCCAACATCGACATCATGCATCAACACAGTGGTTCTTCCTGGAGTGGCACGGAACACTTGCGGGAACTCCTGCAGTAATGCCGAAAACTCCTGCCTTTCCTCGGGAGGTAGGTGAGAAAGCTTAGTCTGGAGATCATTCATGATATCAGGATTCTTCCCCAAACTATCACTCAGGCTCATGCTGCATGGGAGAGCTTCACTTGCAGACTCGGGTGGAACAGCTACAGTGCAGACTGGATTATTTTCGTCCCGCCTGTGACATAACTTTAGCATGTTGATGTGACATAGTTGCTTGTTCTTTCTACGATCTGGTGTGGCGATGACAAAGTTGACATCACTGAGTTTCATCTCCACGAAATAAGGACCACTAAACTTGGCTTGAAGAGGTTGCCCATGCACTGGTAGCAGAATCAAAACCTGATCTGGCTGAAAGTGGCGTAACCTGGACTTCTTATCATACCAAGTCTTCATCTTCTCCTGAGCAGCTCTTAAATTCTCTCTCACCAGCTGTAAAGCAGTGGACAGCCGTTCTTTGAACTTCATCACATACTCCAGCAGGTTGACGTCATCTTCCTCCGACAGCCAGCATTCCTTGAGTAGCTTAAGGGGTCCTCTTACTTCATGGTCAAACAGTACTTCAAAAGGTGAGAAGCCCAGTGATTCATTTGGAGATTCTCTTGCGGCAAACACAACGAATGGAAGACCTTTATCCCAGTCTTTCTGATGTTCCAAACAGTATTTCTTGAGCATCGATTTGAGTGTTTGATGATATCTCTCCAACGCTCCTTGGGTCTGGGGACGGTAAGCTGAAGACGTGATCTGGGTGATCCCCATCTCTTTCAGAGACTGCTTGAAAACATTTGACATGAAATTACTTCCCCGGTCTGACTGTACCTCCTTGGGCAGACCAAACTTTGTGAAGAACCCTAGCATTTCCTTAACCACGTTCTTTGCTGAGATATTTCTAAGTGGAATGGCTTCAGGATAACGAGTAGCCATATCAATCAGGGTCAACACATAAGAAAATCCTGAAGAAGTCTTAGGAAGAGGGCCTACAATATCCACCAACACACGGGTGAAAGGTGCCTCAAAAGGAGGAATGGGAACTAGAGGTGCAACCTTTTCGGTCTGATTACACTTCCCCACAACTTGACAGGTGTGACAAGACTTACAATACCAGGAAACATCCCTGAAGATACCTGGCCAGTAGAAGTGTTTCAAAATGCGTGCCACAGTCTTCCTCACTCCAAGGTGTCCTGCCAAACTGGAATCATGAGCCACTCTAATGATATCCTGCCTACAAACACGAGGGATGACAACTTGATGTACATCCTCCCATTCACAGTCGGCTGATGCTGTTGGGGGTCTCCACTTCCTCATAAGTACTCCTGACTTTACATAATAACAAGTAGAAGCACCGGCTGACTCTTCTTCACTGTAAGCAGAGTTAGCTAGACCTTTCAACTCAGGGTCAGCAACCTGCAACTCAACCAACTCTTGACGAGACAAATTATCAACACTACGGGGTACTGCCTCATCTGGTGAGTGGTCCAAATTAGCAAGAAAAGTGTCAGCTAGGATAACATCATCATCATCATTATCCTCTAAATCACCAGTAACTTTAGACTTAGCCCTAGTGACAGCACATGCAGGGAACACATCAGGGACATCACAATCCTGGGTCGCAGCCACTGGCTCATTAGACAACTGAGGAGCTGGACACACTTGACTTCCACCAATATCATTTCCAAGTAAGAAAGTTACACCTGTCATTGGGAGTGTCTCAACCAACCCAACCATAACGGAACCATTAACAAAACCAGACTCTAAATTCACTCTGCACAGAGGGACAGAGAAGTAATTATTCCCTACGCCTTGTAAGATTACAGTTTCATCAGAGGAATTAACATTAGAGCCTAGAACACTGGTCAGCATAAGGGATTGGCAAGCACCTGTATCACGATATATTTTAACTGATTTCCTGTCATTACTGTCCAGAGGACTGACAAAACCATGAGACAGGAAATTAGCACATGAACTCTTGAGAGTGTCACCCACGTTACTGCTCAAAAGAGGAGCTCCATCATGAGAATTTAAGTTACCCCTCAAAGCAGGTTCAGTTAACTCAGTTAAAGAATTCTGGGAACTCTCAAGAGTGGACACTAGACCAATTGACTGAATATTTAAAGACTCCTTTTTGTTCACATCACGCTGTCTCCTGAAACATTTCTCCGTAGTATGACCAAGCTTACTACAATAAGTACATTTACTTTTCTGAAATCTAGAGGTGAAGCTGGTATTTACTTCCTGAGAAACATCATCTTTATTCTCTTTCCTGTTACCTGTACTCTGAGTAGAGGCAACGTACTTACTCTCAGCTTTCCCTTTTTCTTTAGAATATCTCTTGTGAGTGAGAACATATTCATCAGCTAAAACTGCAGCATCAAACAAATTATCTATTCTTTTCTCATCAAGATATAGGCTTACATCTTTTTTAACACACCTTTTGAAGTCCTCCAGCAAAATCATCTGCTTAAATTTGTCAAAATCAGAATCCACATTCTTAGAATTTAACCACTGCTCTAACAGATCTTCTTTGATTTTTGCATACTCAACATGGGATTGCTTATCTTGCTTATAAGTTGTCCTAAATTTTACTCTATAGGCTTCAGGAACAAGCTCATAGGCCTTAAGAATCAAGCTCTTAACTACATCATAATTATCAGATTGATCCTGAGGCAAAGATGCATAAGTTACTTGAGCTTTACCGGTGAGAACAGTTTGAAGGAGTACTGGCCAATACTTTTTGGGCCAATTAAAACCTGTAGCTACCCTCTCAAACAACTGAAAATACTTTGTTAAATCAGATTCATTAAAAGGAGGGACAAGTTTAACATTTTTAGCCACATCAAAATCATCAGAGCTAGATGATCCAGTTCCACATTGTTTCATGCGATACTCATGGTCTGCCTGAATCCTGGCAAGTTCAACTTGTGCCTGAGCCTGTGCCTCCTGAATCCGAGCCTGAGATTCAGCCTTCTTAGCATTTGCTTGAAATTCAGCCTCCTTAACACAAGCCTCCTTAGCCTGAGACTCAGCCTCCTTAGCATGTGCTTGAAATTCAGCTTCCTTCATACGAGCCTCCTGCAGGGCTAGCTGTAACTTAGCTAATTCAATCTGCGTTTGCTCATTTGGAGGAGTTACATTAAACAAGGTTTTATTAATCATGCTGAGTACACCGCTTCCCGTCCGATCAGCGAAGTTAAGCAACGTTGGGTCTGGTTAGTACTTGGATGGGTGACCGCCTGGGAACACCAGATGCTGTTGGCATCCCTACGTGTCAAGTAGGGTTGGTGGAGGATTAGTGCCCCTCCCTGTAAAACAATTAACCCTAAGCCCTTGGCCACCCCGATTGGGATACATGGCGTCTGGCAATGAATGAATGAATGAATGATTAATCATGCCAACAATTTGATCTTTAGAATGATGAGAGTGAACTGCAATTTCCAATTGTTGAGCAACAAGCTTAAGTTCATTCTTTGTTCTGTTTTCTACATCACACACTGTTTGCACATTTGACAAAAAAATCTTTGGCTTCATCAAGTGTAGTAATAGTAGACATCATGAATAAATCACAGTCACAAAATATCGAGCAATATCCTTATGATAATATCCTGAATATCCTGATATGAGGTCGCCAAATTTATGTTACGGAACAGAGAAAGATAATGTACACTTTAAGTGAGAATACTAAAAATCACTACTGTCCCGTAAAGTTCTAGGTTCAAAACAAAGAGTTAGGTAAAATTACAAGTTAAAGTTTAATGCTCAAACTAACAACAAAACATTCAGGACTCATAAGGATAATGTAATGGCAAAAAACAGGTTAAATATATGGTTAACTGCAATAGCCTCTATTAACACGAAATTAGCATGAGTAAATTTATCTAAGTCAGCCCTGATAAAATGAAAATACACTGGGTAATGCTCAGTTAATGCAAGATAAATTATTACAGATACAAACTATTATTAATAATTGCTGACAACAAGAATCTTTACATAAATCACAAAAACCTTACTAGGCCCAAGAATTAACCTCACGCTACACAGTACAAGAAAAAATGCAACAACAGTTATACTCAAATTACACACAGCTGCTAGATGGTTGGAGACTTCCGAGCACTCACAATAATAATAACTGTACAGGGGAGGACAGAGATGTGAGCAAAATGAGGAGTAGATCTAAGTGGCAATGATGCAGAGACTAAGCTCATTATATAGGGGCCGGCAGAGCTTGATGCAACTTGTAAGAAGGACGCGCAAATGAAGCCATAGGGGACAAAGAGTTGACAATCCTGCTCTGAACAACAGAAAGGACGACTTACTCTACTATAACGGTAGAAGGGGGGGACTGAGGCAGAACACGCTCGTGATCAAACATGCAGCATACTGTGTGTTAAAATTACACAAAGGATGATGAAATCATAGGCTATGTAACATAATAATAATAATAATAATAATAATAATAATAACAGACCCTACTCAGTCCGAAAACTTAACCTCTTTATCATTCCTGTGCTAGCCATCCACTCATCCTATCTGACGATTTTACAAGTGGACAATATGCAGTTTTGGAATTTTAGCACCATTAACTATAGTATAGTCCCTAAGGATCACAAAGAACCCCCATTACTACATTCTGAAATTGATAATTTCAGAGATAATGAATTTAATTTAAAATGGCCAACGGCCATACCACGTTGAGTACACCGCTTCCCGTCCGATCAGCGAAGTTAAGCAACGTTGGGTCTGGTTAGTACTTGGATGGGTGACCGCCTGGGAACACCAGATGCTGTTGGCATCCCTACGTGTCAAGTGGGGTTGGTGGAGGATTAGTGCCCCTTCCTGTAAAACAATTGACTCTAAGCCATTGGCCACCCCGTCTGGGATACATGGCGTCTGGCAATGGATGGATGGATGGATCTTCACTTGGCCACTCCGGGTAAAAAATGCGTGCGTTAGTACGTTTGTTTCTCTTCCCTTCGACAGCGCATGCGTCTCGTAGGTTTGTATCACCCACTCATATGCCTACTTTAGGTCACGTGATGGAATTTGGCCAATGATTTTAAATCGCGCTTTTTATTCAATGTGGATGGAAAATTCAAATCCTCGCTATGGCCTCTGAAGAAGAAAGACGTGCTGTGTGTCCCTGGTGTGATATTGATTATTTACGAGTGATAAAGCATTTCCACTCGAAATCTGAGGAGGACACGGTGTATTACCTTCGGAAGTTTATTGCCCAGACTGTCAGGAACCTTGTAAATTTAGAAAAGACAGACATCAGTCGTACTGTGGTTGGTACAAAAAGTACGCAAAAACCAAGAAACGGGTACAGTGTAGTTTTTGTGTTTCTAACTGCAAAGGAACTTTTCTGGACAACACACACCTTCTGGCTTGGCAAATTATATTGTTCATAAACCACTGGATTCAAAGGTTCTGGAACCACGACGTTATTGCTAGACGACCCTCGTCCTGGACAATGGTATCTCTAGTGTAAGCACTCCCCTAGGATGGGTTAGGTATGTTGGGGTAGGTTTGGTTAGGTTTACTGTGTTGGGTGAGGTTATGTAACGTATTCCCCTAGGATGGGTTAGGTATGTTGGGGTAGGTTTGGTTAGGTTTACTGTGTTGGGTGAGGTTATGTAACGTATTCCCCTAGGATGGGTTAGGTAGGTTGGGGTAGGTTTGGTTAGGTTTACTGTGTTGGGTGAGGTTATGTAACGTATTCCCCTAGGATGGGTTAGGTAGGTTGGGGTAGGTTTGGTTAGGTTTACTGTGTTGGGTGAGGTTATGTAACGTATTCCCCTGGGATAGGTTAGGTAGGTTGGGGTAGGTTTGGTTAGGTTTACTGTGTTTGGTGAGGTTATGTAACGTATTCCCCTGGGATAGGTTAGGTATGTTGGGGTAGGTTTGGTTAGGTTTACTGTGTTGGGTGAGGTTATGTAACGTATTCCCCTAGGATGGGTTAGGTAGGTTGGGGTAGGTTTGGTTAGGTTTACTGTGTTGGGTGAGGTTATGTAACGTATTCCCCTGGGATAGGTTAGGTAGGTTGGGGTAGGTTTGGTTAGGTTTACTGTGTTGGGTGAGGTTATGTAACGTATTCCCCTAGGATGGGTTAGGTATGTTGGGGTAGGTTTGGTTAGGTTTACTGTGTTTGGTGAGGTTATGTAACGTATTCCCCTGGGATAGGTTAGGTATGTTGGGGTAGGTTTGGTTAGGTTTACTGTGTTTGGTGAGGTTATGTAACGCATTCCCCTAGGATGGGTTAGGTAGGTTGGGGTAGGTTTGGTTAGGTTTACTGTGTTTGGTGAGGTTATGTAACGTATTCCCCTGGGATAGGTTAGGTAGGTTGGGGTAGGTTTGGTTAGGTTTACTGTGTTTGGTGAGGTTATGTAACGTATTCCCCTGGGATAGGTTAGGTATGTTGGGGTAGGTTTGGTTAGGTTTACTGTGTTTGGTGAGGTTATGTAACGCATTCCCCTAGGATAGGTTAGGTATGTTGGGGTAGGTTTGGTTAGGTTTAGTGTGTTGGGTGAGGTAACGTTACGTATTCTCCTAGGATAGGTTAGGTATGCTGGGTTATGTTTTGTTAGGTTTAGTGCATTTGGTGAGGTTTCGTCTGTTCCGTTACGTTAACCGGTGGTGCAATATATTTTTCTGGTGGATTTTGATGCGATCTGAGTTGTTTTTTTAATTCTTTTTTTTTTTTTCGGAAAATGCTTAATTTCACCTACTTGTCCAATCAAAGTTCATGATTGGAAAAGAGGGGTAATGAGGCATTTCCGACAAAAATGAAGGTCAAAAACATTCGAATCGCATCAAAAACTAGCAGAAAAATATATTGCACTACCTGGGGGGTGTATTGTCCACTTGTAAAAATTTACTAAGACGTGAGAGAAAGTGGCCTATCAACCTGCAATATTGCAGAGGAACTTGGCATTCACCGCACCACTGTATATCGCTGGCTCGAGAGGTGGGAGGCGGAAGGCAACCTGAGAGATCACCCTAAACCTGGACGGGTGAGAAAAACCACGGCTGAAGAGGATCAGCGTATGAGAGTATACATTTTGATACCCATCCATATATACCCATCCATCCATATATATATATATATATATATATATATATATATATATATATATCCATCCATCCATCATCCAATCCTACATTGCCCCATGAGGAACGTAGGAGCCCGGGGCTAAGCAGTTGATCCCGACATTTAAGATGAGAGTGACCAGCCTCACTCATCCCTGAGTGGCATTACATGAGCAATCAACCCCAACCAATCCTTGGATATAAACCTTCACAGGCTCAATCCGATTGGAGCGCAATAATTACTCACTAAACCACCAGGCGCCAAAATTTGGTTATATGGTTACCACCCAGCAAAGTAAATGGAAACCATTTGGCTTGTCACTCAGTGTAGAGTCACCCACAGGCAGAAGGAAGAGGAAAGAATGAAGGAAAGAAAGACAAGAGGGAGTGTAAAGTTACCCGTAGGCAGAAGGACAAGGAAAGAATGAAGTAAAAGAAGACAGCAGAGGATGGAAAGAAAGAAGGATGGAGGAGAGGAAAGGGCAGACACCCGACAGCAGCACTACATCAAGTGAGTGGATGGTGAGCGCCCCCACCTACCACAATATATATAAATCTATCTATCTACCTATCTATCTATATATATATATATATATATATATATATATATATATATATATATATATATATATATATATATATAATTTATTTATTTATATTACAAGTGTCAACACACGAAATAAAAACCAAAACATGTCTTTATACATTATATAACATGTCTTCTAGGTATGATGAGAACATTTACCAGGTAGCTCGCAGCGGTCATGTGACTTGCAACGTGTGGGGATGGATTTTCCTGTAGGGGGTTGGACAGGTCACACAGACAGAGGATAGGTTCACTCCAGGTAAGTATTCGGAGATCCTTGAGGAAGTGGTGATGCCCCCTGTCCGCTCCTACGCCTTCCCATATCCAGAGACCATTATCTTCACACAGGATAACAGCCCTGTTCACACAGCTAGGGTAGTGAAACGGTGGTTTGACGAACAGCGTCACGTTAATCTACTCTGGCCTAGCAACAGCCCTGACCTGAACCCTATAGAAAACGTGCGGGCTAATATTGTGAATACGTGGGAGCCAGCACAGGAAAGAACGCCAGAGCAACTCATGCAACACATCACATCGGAGTGGCTAGTCTTGACAGGGTAACAGACTCTTATTCACAACCACGTGGCTTCCGTCCCAGAGCGCCTCCACAGTGTAATCGTGAAGACTGGTGGTTGGACAAAGTACTGAACTGTCCAGTAATATTGCTTCTTGCAACACTTCCTTGTCATGCCTTTTATGGAGCACATTTAATAAGTCTCATGCATGTTGATATTTCTGTTTCCCTACTAATGTTAGTAAGTAAAACTTAAATGTATTTATTTACAGTAGGATAATATGTTGAGGGTGGAAATATAAAACTTGTGCATTAAAGGTATGAAGAGAATGTGTATAAATAAAAATAAATGTAAACCAGTGGTTTGATTTTTGAGCGCGTGGCTACACAGTGAATTACGAGAACGTTTTGGAGCCCCGATACACACTTCCCTGTGATTAATTGTACCTTAGAGTATCACTGATCAAAGGAAAATACTGTATTAACCTTCACTGTTCCTAATGAACATGTAGGTATATTACTCATTATCAACTTTTATACATCTTGGTGAACGTGTTAGTGTCTGATATAGCTCTCAGATATTCTCGGTCACAGTATTACTAAGCACAAACTCCTATCTGACGATATCAGTTTAGCTAGCCTCGTATTATTAACAGTACGCAGCATATATGTGTCGGTATAATGTAAGGTTAAATGCCGAAAATTTCCGTCGTCTCTATTTCGTCTTTCACAGTTTTCTTACCTAGATATTCCCACCCTCCTTTTCATAAAATAGTTACTGTATCTTGAACTACATAGAAATAAGTGATGGTTGACAAAAATAAAATAAAATAAAACAACACTGATGCCCGGCAGCAATACATATGGGTGCAATGACAGGCATGAGGATATATATAATTGTTAAAGGTATCCCTCCTTTCAACACCATAGTGAGATGAGAAGGGAGGAAGGATTCATGGGAACAACGTGTGGTGAGAAGAGGTATGCCGAGCATGGCTTTTAGGCCCCTCCAATTCGACTGGAGCAATCTCCTCATAGTAGACATCCTATGAAATTAAAGCAAACAACACTGAATCATATCGAAATCCAAACGTTTAATAGGTGTTTATAGTTTCTACACGAACATCACAACATGCAAGGTGGTCAGGTTATATCTGTTGTCGAACTGATGGTGATGCGGCGAGGTGCACTGACATGGGGAAATGGAGGATGGGTGAATGGCTGCGGGTTTAGGGTAGCGAGTTTGATCCCTGGTTGACCTACTAGAGCATTGCAGCCTACCTAAGCTGTTTTATATATTCCAAATACGTTTGGATCGTTGGCCATAATATACACAAACAATACATCCGTTTATGTAGACAATGAACCTAGCGTATATATATCGATAAAATTGTTTAAATGCAGAATGACTGCAATGACTGCGCTGGGGGTAATTTACCCGGGGTTGAGACCCCTACTCAAGGGTGGAGCACTACAAGTAGCGTGCTACCAGATTCATAGTGTGGACACTCGCTGCTGTCAGTATCACTTTGCAATGAAGTAGTTAAACTGCATCAAGTATTCGGTTATGAATCATGATACTAGGGGGAATAGTTAAGGTAGGTCCTTTAGCTGAGCAGGCAATTATTCTCTATTATTTAAATTTAACTTTCTGTAACCAAAATGAAGTAATTATAAATGACATCGTACTGAGAGAATATTAAAAGACTTGCATAAACAATTTACAAAATATGCATTGCTAGTGATGTTGAACTGGAATGGCCAATCTTATATCACTTATATATTACACTAATTTTCAGAGCGTGTGTAATTACCTAACATCTCATATTAGCCCACTTCGTAAGGAAACTTTGCATCTCGATAGATACCGACACCAATTAGACAATGTGCCTCGGACAGGTTCCGCTGCTTCAAAGGTCAAAATCATTCGAAACAAACCCCTGAAACACCTTTCTCAATGCTAACACAATACCATACGTTAATTGGTACTCATTGCTACGTGTTATTCTTACTATAAATGTAATTACAGCTTGCTTATTTAGTACACAGACATCATCTGTATACATTACTTCTTGCCACATAGTTAATATTCAGTAATAAATAAGGGGCAAAACATTTGTTCCGATACTGAACGCTTCAGCCAATCACGTGCATCCTTACAAAGGTTGTGGATTCTGAGTGATCCATTGAAAAAATACGAGTGTTTACTACGGAGCAGCTGCCATATATCGCCACACACCAGCATATTTGGTTGCACTTTCTTCTTGGCCAACTGTACATGACAAGAACATATACAAATAGTCTAGGTCCCTGGAGCGAAGGCGTTAATAGCGTTGAGAGAGAAAGGGAGAGGCGGGGGGGACGTTACTGGTGTATTAAATGTAAGCAGTCAGCATCATATAGTCATTACAACTAGCCTCACATACTCGTATGCCCTGGTACCTCACAGACTTAAACACACTCCCCCCTTCAACTCGATGACTTATTCCAGATTATATTATTGTTGTCTCCACACGATTTTATTCAACTTGGGATGGATGTGTAGCAGTGAAGGGGTTTATTAAGGCTGTATCTGTCCACTGGAAATTGAAAAGTCTCCCATGAACTGAAAAAATTCGTCTAAAGATAGCAAGACGACTAAGAAAATGTAATGGGATTCAAGGCAATACCACGAGATGGCATCAGTTATCGACCACTTGTGGTGCTGGAGAGGGACGCCTTCATGTGGTAGCACTGATGTGGCTCCACTGCCTGATTATACAAACATCTCTAAACACCTCTCATTCTCCGAAAAAGGAGGATTTGCAGGATGAAGGAAAATTCAGCCTGCATTCCATATGGTTCAAGTTTCATATAAACCTGGGACAACAGTTGCTGCTATTACTACTACTCTCTTTGGCAGTCCCCAAATCCACAGGCATGGTAAGGTCCCGAGGCCAGGCCACAATCATGTATGTCCCAGGAAACCACCTACGTCCTTGTCAGCGTTCCACAGATGGAAAAACTTATGACCTCCTCTTGCATCCGAACCATGGCGAGCTAGTAAATGACCTTTTACAATTGAAGATGACTCAAATAACAGTAGTCTTAATTCGTGTTATGGAATAGACTAATAATTCAACGGACATCATTAAGACACATACTAGACCAAACTAATTTCATAAAATATATGTTTAGAATGCGTACTGAGAGAAAATTTTAATATTTATAAAATTGTGCGTACTCAGCAACAATAAAATGAATAACACGTCATCTTATTGAAGAGGTTAAATTTAAAGCATTTTAACGCCTTCACTCCAATGACGTATATATATTTATTCTTGCTAAATACCAGACGGTTTTATTCAGCTTAAGGGAGATATTTGGAATTAAGGGGTTAATGGAGGCCATGTCTGACGTATCCATTTGGTAAAGTCTCTCCTAAGATGAATGAAATCGTCTGGAAATATATCTATGTCATGCCATCCTTTTTGGTCCATTAGGAGCGTAGGGGCCCGGGACTAGGCTGCTGAGTCCTGTCATTTAAGGCAGGGATGACCAGTGTCTCGTCCCTGAGTGGCATTATGTGAACAGTAAACCCCAACCAACCCTCGGATGTAAATCCTTATTGCTGCATCTGTCCGGTTAGAGCGCCTTAACCCACAACACCACCCAGCGTAATAAACTGTTTCCTGGGTTACAGGAATCCATCTGACTTGTCACTCAGTGAGGAGTCAATATCACTATAGGCAACATCGAGTGAGTGGATGGTTTGCACAAGGAATAAATGAAATGGGTACTGAAGTGAAGGGTGTTTATTATTATTATTATTATTATTATTACGTACCCTGCCCTAGGGTGGGAAAGGAGGTCCGGATGATAATGATGATGATGATGATTATTATTAATATAATTATTATTATTATTATTACTATTATTAAATCAGGTTTGTAGCATCTTGGCTCGTGACCTTGTGTGGCACAGGACACATCTTGGCATCTCTCTCAGTTATTTATTTCGCGTATCACATGTCTTCATATTCTGGCAGGTCACTGAGGGCAACCGTGTCCATACAATAAATACATAAATACCAAGAAACCTAATATCAAGGCGCAATAAATCACAAAGTTAAACGTATACATTTTATAAACTCAAGTCCAAAATTCCTGGTAAGGACGCAGACAAATTAATATATTATATAGTTTGCAATAATTATATCGCAGGTAATACCAGTGCGGCAAGTATATTTTTTTAAACAAATTATTAGGCGCAATTGTTTCCAACTCTTTTTCGGACGCGAGGTAGAGGTTTTACTGAGCAAATTGATCTTGTTCATCTAAACTGTAAATATATATATATCATGGAAAGTAATGTCGATGGATAATGTACGTGATTCCGGAAGGATGAAATGTTAGTCGCGTCCACACGTGCTCTCGAACATATGTTGGCAACACTGCTTGCAACATGTCTGGGTACATGTATGCAGCAGTATTTGGACAGATGTATGCAAACTTGTTTCAATGCAACCTTGAACACTGGCAGCAGATGCGATGAGTGTGTCAATACCAGGCAGCTGAGACTTCATCATGATGTTGCCAACATGATCTGGACGCTGCTGTTGCCAACATGTTTGCAGCGTGTTCGTTACTGTGTTGCATACATGTTGCCAGCACTTGTTCCAGCACACGAGTGGACGAGCATTAATACAGCAATGTCAGTGTGGATTACAGTACAGGCCCAAGAGTCGTTGTATAAAGGGAGACTATAAAATAAATGAATCCTCTAACAGAACAATATCTTTCTGTGAGGTTGTTATTAGTTTGTAAATTAAATTGCCGTAATTTAGTTCTAATCATGTGGGTAAATGAAGGTGGTGTTGTAAGGTGAACCAAATGGTGTGGCGTAGCGGCAGGAACAATGAAATATAAAAATGAACAGGTTGAAGAGGTTTGTGGCTGATCAGAGGCGCTAAGAAGAAGGCTTAGGATTAAACGCCGTATATTAATTGGCATAGGAGGCTTTCTAATGCCTCTTCCTTGGCGATTTATTTTGCATACCCGGTAATACACCATAACGTTGTCTTGTAAGTTATTTATATCGTTTTGTCATCGGCATACTTTCCACCAGTAACATACAATACCGAGAGGCAATGTGCAGAAGGAATCTCTATGGAGGAGATGTTACGAAATATCCCAAGCCACTTACAGTGCCACGCTAAATGACTTTTATCTCTTTAGGTCAGACCTTTTGTAGTCAAGAGTGTGCAACCTCTCTCTCTCTCTCTCTCTCTCTCTCTCTCTCTCTCTCTCTCTCTCTTCGGTTCATTTATAGTACGTACAGGATTCATTAATAACCTTGTCACCGTAGCCATTAAGCATCACATAATAGGCACAACTCTAGTACTGTGCTACAACTATCGCCAGGTACTTACATTCATCCTAAGTGTTTTAATAGTGTCACCATTAACTTTCTTATGGTCGGAACGTTACTAGTCTTTCCACCATATGCAGACGGTTTTATTCAGGTTACAGTGTTCACAGAAAGCTGAGCTTGGTTTGCACGTCTTTCATAAGAAGCTTATTTTACCTGCGCTTAGTTTAACCCATTAGGGAGTTATTGCTTTCCTCAGCGACTTTGAGTCGTCTTGCTGTAGGCTATTCGGAGTAAAATATGTCACTCAAACCTCTTCGTCCATGGAGTTTATCGAAAGAGAAGGTACCCATTTTAAAATTCACCATGTAGGCAGTGTCCTCTAAAAGGTACGGTAAATATCTTAACTAGAGTGACGTATTTAATAATCATTCTTGGCAGCCTAGACGAGGCTTTTCTGAAGCTATTGCAAATTTTGTTACAAGAATGAGCGAGTCTAGAACCACATGGGTTGGACGTGCCAAGGGATAAACATGTAGCATCTACAGGGGATTTCTTAGTCTTTCTTTTCTTTCTTTCTTTCTTTTTTTTTGTTAGCTACAGTCTGGTTTATTTTTTTCCTCTGTATATATCAGATATACAGATCCTACCCTGCCTGCTCCAGATAACCTGATATATACTGTCAATCTGTCTATCTATTGCCACATGCCTTAATCCCTTATACGGGGTGGCCACAAACAAATCGCCTCCACGTCACCATCCCCCGCTATTTCACTGTCCTGCTCCCAATTCACACACCCCTCTCTCATATACCTCTCCACTCCATCCCTCCATCTCATCCTTGGCCTTCCCCTCTCTCTCTCTCCCCCTCCACCTCACATGCACACTCCTTGTCAGTCTCTCACTCTCCATCCTCTCCACATGGCCAAACAACCTCAGTGTGTTTCTCCTAATGCTTCCTATCACATCCACATCCACACCACAACGCTCCTTCACAATCTCATTTGTCAGCCTGTCTCTCCATGTGACTCCACAGACTCCTCTCAAATAACTCATTTCCACTGCTCTCACTCTTGATTTGTTCCCTCCAACAATATCCAAGCTTCACTTCCATACGTCAGTGTTGGTATCACAATACTATCATATAATTTTTTCACTTCCATGCTCACTTCCCTGTTTCTTATCACTGCCTTCAAGGAACCAGCAACCTTTCTTCCTTGTTTTACCCTTTCAAACACTTCACCCTCCAAACTTCCATCCCTACTCATCACACAACCCAAGTACTTAAAGGTACTCACATTTTCCATTTCCTCATCATCCAACCTCACTGTACATTCACTGACTTCACCTCTCTCAAAGACCATCACTTTACTCTTCCCTACATTCACCTTTAGATTCCGTTTCTTACACACTCTCCCAAACTCACCAACCAAGCCTTGCATCTCCCCTTCGTCTTCACTCAAGAACACAGTATCATCTGCAAACAACAGTACAGGGAGTTTCCAAACACTATCCTCTCTCACCAGGGCCACTCCAACATCCACTACCCTACCTTGTACCTCTTTTATTACCCCATCCATGTACAGACTGAACAACCATGGAGACATAACAGATCCCTGTTTCAACCCAACCTTCAAATAGAAAAACTCACTCAATTCACTATCCACACACACTGCAGCCTTAGCATCCTCATACGTACTCTTCACAGCATTCAACAACTTCCCATCTACTCCATATATTCTTAATACTTTCCACAATCCTTGTCTATCCACCTTGTCATATGCTTTCTCCAAATTCATGAAGGCCGCATACAACTTCTTTCCCTTCTCTAGACACTTTTCCACTAAAGATCTAAGAATGAATATCTGATCTACACAACCTCTTCCCTTCCTAAAGCCTCCCTGTTCTTCTCCAACTAATTTCTCTGTTCTTTCCCTAACTCTGTCAATAAGTATCCTACTATACACTGATCTACACAACTTCTTCCCTTCCTAAAGCCTCCCTGTTCTTCTCCAACTAATTCTTCTCTTCTTTCTCTAACTCTGTCAATAAGTATCCTACCATACACTGATCTACACAACCTCTTCCCTTCCTAAAGCCTCCCTGTTCTTCTCTAACTAATTCCTCTGATATTTCCCTAACTCTGTCAATAAGTATCCTACCATACACTTTCCGTATACACTAAGAAGACAAATGCCCCTATGATTACCATAATAAGGGAATAATTATACCTGACTTCCAATCCTCCGAGACTCTACCTTCCTCCCAGGCCAATCTGCACATCTTCCACATCCATTCTACGAGTAGTACTATCTCTCCCCCATGCTTCAGCATTTCACCACACACTCCATCAATTCCTGGGGCTTTCCCCAATTTGACTTTCTTCATTGCTTCCACAACTTCTGTCCTATTGATTTCTTCCTGTCTTCTCACCTCCCTCCTTCTCCCAGCCATTCCCCAGCCACTTATACTCACATTACTTCCATTCTCTATGTTCAACAATTCCTTAAAGTGTTCTCTCCATCTGCTCACTTTTTCTCCCTTCTCCACTAGTAATCTACCATTTTTATCTTTCATTCCCTTACGAACTTCACTGCCACCCTGTCTTGCTGTCTTCACCTCTTTCCAGAACATTTTCTTACAATCCGTCCACTTTACACTCAAATTCCTTCCAAATTCATCATCCACTCTCTTCTTACTCTCTCTTACTAATCTTTTCACCTCTTTCTTCCTTTCTATATATAACTCTCTCGTCCCCCTCTCAACTTCTTCCACGCCCCTATTTCTCATCCATTCATTGTATGCTTTCTTCTTTTGTGCCTGTCTCACCTCTTCATTCCACCATGCTGTTCCTTGCATCCCCTTTCGTCCTCTCATCACCCCACACACCACATCACATGCTGCACCAGCGCCAACCTGAATCACATCTTTTTTATGTTTCTGCCCGGAATTGTGCTACGTCTGTTCTTCGCTCTGCTAAAAATAATTTCATCCGCACTAAATGCTCTCAACTCTTCAACTCGAACTCTCCCTGCTCCTTCTGGCACCTTGCCAAAAATCTTTCTAACAACTTTACCTCATCATCCTTCCCTCCTGTTTTCTACTCTGATGGCTCTGTCTTCTACTGATAAAGCAGATCTCTTTGCTCAGACTTTCTCCTCCAGTTCCCCCTTAGACGATTCCGGTGCTGTTCCTCCATCACTTCCCCCCTCTAACTTCCCCATGGCTGACATTAAAATTTCTTCAGCTGATGTATTTTCTGCCATCACTGGCCTCAGTACTAACAAGGCATATGGGCCTGATGGGGTCCCTCCTGTTGTCCTCAAGAACTGTGCTACTGTGCTTACACCCTGCCTAGGCAAACTCTTTCGCCTTTGTCTATCAACTTGTACCTTTCCTTCTTGCTGGAAGTTTGCTCTCATTCAGCCAGTCCCAAGGAAGGGTGACCACTCCCAACACTCCAACTATCGTCCAGTTGCTTTAACATCCTGTGTCTCAAAAGTTTTTGAGTCTATTCTTAACGGAAAAATTTTAAAGCATCTTTCCTATCACAACCTTCTTTCTGATCGTCAGTATGGGTTCCGTCAGGGACGCTCAACTGGCGATCTTCTCACCTACCTTTCAAACTCTTGGTCATCCTCCTTTCGGGACTTTGGCGAAAGCTTTGGCATTGCACCTGACATCTCAAAGGCTTTCGATCGAGTCTGGCACAAATCATTAATTTCCAAACTGCCCTCCTACGGTTTCTATCCTTCCATCTGTGCCTTCATCTACAGCTTCCTTTCTGTTCGTTCTATAGCTGCTGTTGTAGACGGCCATCGTTCTTCTCCTAGATCTATTAACTGTGGTGTTCCTAAGGGCTCTGTCCTATCACCAACTGTCATCCTTTTATTCATCAATGATCTTCTAAGCTGTACATCTAACCCTATCCACTCGTATGCTGATGATTCCACCCTTCATCTTTCCATTCGGTTCCCGCAACGCCCATCCCAGCAGTTACTTAAACAATCAAGAGTTGAGACTATGGCACTCCTAATGTCTGACCTGGCTCGTATCTCTGACTGGGGTAAAATTAATCTTGTTGTTTTTAATGCATCAAAGACTCAGTTTTTACACCTATCAACCCGACAGAATCTTCCACAGGAGTACCCATTAAAATTTAAAAATATTCAGCTCAATCCAGTATAATCCTTGAACATGCTTGGGGTTTCATTCACTCAGGATTTATCTTGGAAAGATCATATTACATCTCTGGTAAAATGTGATTCAGAGAGATTAGGTGTGCTAAGCCGACTCAGTACCTTCTTTACCCCTGCACAGTTGTTGACTTTATACACGGGATTAATTCGCCCCTGTATGGAGTACGACTCTCATGTGTGGGAAGGCTCCCCACATACAGCTCTTCTTAATAGGGTAGAGTCAAAGGCATTTTGTTTCATCAACTCTGCTCCTCTTACTGGGTCCCTTCAACCTCTGTCTCTTAGCCGTACTGTTGCCTCTTTATCTCTTTTATGTCGCTACTTCCATGGTCATTTCTCCACTGAACTGTCTGTTTGCATCCCTCCACTTTTACGACGGGTGCGTAGCACCCGTCTAGCAATAAACTCTCATCTTTTTTCTGTCCAACTCTCTAATGCAAGACTTAACCGTTACTCCCAATTCTTCATTTATGCAATAGGTCAACTCTGGAACTGTCTCCCTCTGTCTGTATTTCCTACTTCCTATGATCTCCAGTCTTTCAAATGCAGTGTGTCCAAGCACATTGAAATGAATAGATCTTGAATTTGACTCTCTTTTGTATTATTATTTTTTTCTTAGAAGGAACTGTTTTGCAGGCTCGTAGCCTTTGGTTCCTTCTTCCTCGCTTAAAAAAAAAACACACACACACATCTCTGAATATCTTGCACACACCTTCCACGTCCGCCATCTGCTCCAATTCATATTTGCCCAATCATTCCTCCACTTCTCTCTTATATTCTACCTTTTTCTCATCCTCTTGTAACCTTTCCACTCTCCTTGCAAGTACTCCTTCCTCCCGTCCTTCCCTTCTTCTATTTCTCCATCTTACTTGGATCTTGATTCTGGCCACCACCAAGTAGTGGTCAGAAAGTCCACTCCCCAAACCTCTATAAACTCTTGCATCCATTACACATGTTTCCATCCTTTCATCCACACACACATAATCAATCATTGCCTTCCTTTCACTCAGTTCACCACCCACCCTTCTCATCTCTCGCCATGTATACCTGTGGATCATTTTGTGCCTGAAGAGGGTATTGGCTATCACCAACCCCCTCCCAGCACAAAAGTCCACTAACGCACTGCCATTCTCATCTATCTCACCAGGCATACCCCACTCACCAACTATTCCATCCACCTTCACATTCCCAACTTTACCATTCATATCACCAATAAAAACACTCTCTCATTCTTCCAAACTTTTCCATGCACACTTCCACATTTGACCAGAACTCTTCTCTCACTCTGCCCGCACGATCTTGCGTTGGTGCATACACACACACAATCGCCCATATTTTTATTCCAACTTTCAACTTTACCCACACAATCCTTGAGCCAACTGATCCATACTGTCTTACGTTCTTCTTCCATCTTTTACTCACAACAATACACACTCCTTCCTTTGCCCTTTCATTCTCACCTACTGCTGCACATATACCCCATCCATACTCCCATTCTCTCACACTCTCTCCTTACCATTTAGTTTCAGTTACTCCACATACATCCACTTTCGCACCCTCAAGCACCTGGACAATCTCTCTCTCTTTCACCTCATCATTCTCACCCCTTACATTCCACGTCGCGACCCATACCATGTCCTTTGTCCGATCCTTTGTCGTCATCTTTTGGTCAGTCCTTGTCCGAGGCTTCTTGTTCGTCTTTTTAGTTAGCTTGTTTTCCGAGGATGGGCACTAACCCTCCGCCAACCCTTTTAGTCGCCTCATATGACAAGCTGGTATACTGGGGAAGTATTCTTGAATATTCATCTCACTCCTGGCATCTTGCCAAAAACCTTTCTAACAACTTTACCTCATCATCCTTTCCTCCTCATTTCCACTCTGATGGATTTGTAGCAATTTCTTCTACTGATAAAGCAGAACTCTTCACTCCGACTTTCTCTTCCATTTCCATGCTAGACAATTCTGGTACTGATCCTCTATCATCGCCCCCCTCTGACTTCCCCATAGCTGACAAGAAAATTTCTTTGTATCTTCTGCCATCACTGGCCTCAGTACTAACAAGGCATATGGGCCTGATGTGGTCCTTCCTGTTGTCCCCAAGAACTGTTGTTCTGTGCATACACCCTGGCTAGGTAAACTCTTTCGCCTTTGACTATCAACTTCCACCTTTCCTTCTTACTGGAAGTCTGCTCTCATTCAGCCAGTCCCAAGGAAGGGTGGACATTCCCATCCCTCTAACTATCACTCAATTGCTTTAACACCCTGTATTTCAAAAGTTTTCGAGCCTATTCCTTAAAAAATTTATAAACATTTTTCCTATCATAACCTTCCCTCTGATCGTCAGTATGGGTTCCGCCAGGGATGCTCCACAGGCGATCTTCTGACACACCTTTCAGGCCCCTGGTCATCTTACTTTCGGAACTTTGGCGAAAGCTTTGCCAATGCACTTTACATTTCAATGGCTTTCGATCAGGTCTGGCATAAATCTTTAATTTCCAAACTGCCCTCTTACCGTTTCTATCCTCCTATCTGTGCCATCATCTGTAGCGTCCTTTCTGGTTTCATAGCTGCTGTTGCAGTCGGCCACCGTTTTTCTAGAGCTATCAACAGTGGTGTCCCTCAGCGCTCTGCCCTATCAACAACCCTCATCCTTTTATTCATCATTTACCTAAGCTGTACATCGAACCCGATCCATTCATGCGCTGATGACTCCACCCTTCACCTATCCATTCACTTCCCTCAGCGTCCATCTCAGCAGTTACTTCAACAAACAAGGGATGAGGCTATGGCACACCTAATACCTAACTTAGCTCATGTCTCTGATTGGCGTAAAAGTAATGGTATTGTTTTTAATACATCAATCGGTTCTTACACCTATTAACCCGACGAAATCTTCCACAGGAGTATCCACTTATTTTCACCAAGTATCCAGCTCAATTCTGCATCATCTACATACGTGGAGTTTCATTCTCTCGGGATTTATCTAAAAAAAAAAAAAAAAAAAAAAACTTGTAAAATCTGTTTCCAAGAGGCTAGGTGTGCCAAGCCGATTCCATATCTTCTCTACCCCTGCACAATTGTTGACATTATACACTGGATTTATTCGTCCCTGTATAGAGTACAACACTCGCATCTTGGGAGGCTCCCCACATAGAGCTCTTCTCAATAAGGTGGAGTCAAAGGCTTTTCGTCTCTTCAGCTCTCCTCCTCTTACTGGCTCCTTTCAACCTCTGTCATCGCCACACTGTTGCATCTTTATCTCTTCTCAATCGCTACTTCAGTGGTCACTGCTCCTCTGAACTGTCTGCTTGCATCCTTCCACCACTGTGGCGAGTGCATAGCACCCGTCTGGCAACAAACTCTCGTCCCTTTTCTGTCCAACTCTCTAATGCAAGAGCTGACTGTTACTCCCAGTCCTTCATGTACGCAACAGGTCAACTCTGAAACCTGTTCCGTCTTTCTGTACTTCCTACTGCCTATTCTCTCGTCTTTCAAACGCAGTGTGTCCAGGCATCTCGAAATGAACAGATCTTGACTCTGGCTCTCTGTTACCTTGTTTTTGGTTTTTACTTGGAGTGAACAGTTTGCTGGCTCCTGGCCTTTGGTTCCTTCTTCCTTGCATTAAAATAATACACGAAAATGTTAACGCGTAGCATACGAAAATAATTCCCTAAGGAAGAGGTTCTATGAAGCCTCCTATGGCATAAAGAATGTATGCCACAGAACAGTTAGTCAATAAATCTTGTTAATGAACACTCAGGGCACCTCAAACCCACGTTATTCAGCTTAGGAGAAGGAGGGAAGAAGAGAATAATAAAGAACTAGCTCTGCATCAGAAAGTGGCTGTATGGAACTATGTCAGCGTTGATAGTATGGCGTCAGCACAGGTTGTGGTGATCACAGTCGGCGTTGTGGCAGAGTCGGCATCGATAGAGTCGGCGTTGATGAAGTTGGCAGTAGGAGAGTCAACGTTGATAAAGGGAACGTTGGTAAATTCGGCGACGGCATAATTCATAGGGGCGGCGTTGAGAGCTTCGGGTTGATACAGTTGGCGTTAACACAGTCAACGTTGATAGAGTCGGCTTTGAGTCGATGAGATTGACCCTTCCTGGAAGGCAGGAAGGGTCGTCGTCAATGAGAGGTCCTTAAACTATTCATACCATGAAATCAAATGTCCAGCTTGATAGGGGTAGAGGGAAATAAATGCCGGAAGAAATTTGAAGATAGCAAGAGGAGCATGTGGACAGCAATGAACACTGGAGACAAAATGCCCGATTCAATCGCTCTTACTACAAGCAAGGATATCTGAAAGCATTATTTACTTCCTCTCGACAGGGTCAGTTCAGGAAAGACTTTTCGAATTTGGAGAGAGAGAGAGAGAGAGAGAGAGAGAGAGAGAGAGAGAGAGAGGGAGAGAGAGGTTTCACTCGTCATCACAGAAGGTCTGCCCTAAGGTGAATAAAGTCGATTAGGTTGGCACTGAGATTTCGCAGCACCTCTTCCTCATCAACTTTTCTACACATGCAGCTCGGTATTCCCTTGTATAGTCACATTCTCGAGAGGCTTTTTTAGACCAGTCAAGACCGGTCAAAGTTACTTATGTAGTTGGTGCTCCCGAGAATGGATTTTAGACCAGTTCCAGTCTTAATGTGCTCCTACTGGCTGGAGGAGGGAGTGGGGGGAGTCATAATGGAATCAGCTGAATTATGTAAACATAAAATAAGACGGTAATAAATTATTTTAGCAATAAATAATGTTGTTACTGGCGTACACAGTAGCTGTTTGTATGTCATATAAAATATGACAGCTTCCCAGTGTGTCAGTATTAGAATCATGATAATGAGTTCTCATTACCAGGAAATGAAATAAATGTTCAGTTTACCTTCTCAGTTAAAAGAGAACTAATAATCGGAGACAAAGGATGCACTACTTGTCCTTAAGGAATTATTACTGGGAAATGGTTGTAAGTGTCGTCATTTCCTTATAATAATCCACTGAAGCTCACCAAATCTGAATTTCTCTCCAGCCATTATTATCTTACTACTTCAGCCATAACTGATCGTCTTCTTCAGTTCAGGTTTAAACAAGTATTCGTTTCAAATAGCATCTTTATATCACTGGCCAATGTCACTGTTGACTGGTATGCAAAATTCTTATATATATATATATATATATATATATATATATATATATATATATATATATATATATATATATATATATATATATATATATATATTTCACTTCGGTTGGCCATCTTCCCTGTATCAGCTGTTTACCCTGGGTACAGAACGCCGCTCCCTGTCGTTTTTGCCCAGTGCAACAGCGCATCATTTGTGTGCAGGATGGTTAAACCTATTCCTGGTTCTGGGGCAGGAGCGCTTGTGACCAGTCTTGACCTGTCTGATTTTTCTGAAACTGACCCGCCAGAACAGCCATGGGACCAGGCTTGAATTGTCCTGACTGGTTTGAATGCCTCACGAAAACGCGGCTAAAGTTGATGCAAACTATGCTGATGAAAAACTATATAAATAATAGAAAACAATGTTAAAATGTATTATGAAAAAATAAATCGCCAGAGAGGAAGCGCAAAGAAGCCTCTTTTGTCATTTAAACCCTTTAAACCAGCGGTGGGGAACCTTTCTCCTGTTACGGGCCATTAGGATAATTTTAACATCATTTGCAGGCCATACAAAAATACGAACTTAAAATCAACTGTAGCCCAGTACATTATATATATATATATATATATATATATATATATATATATATATATATATATATATATATATATATATATATATATATTCGTTCACGAGTTTATGAAATTGCATTAATGAATTGCTTCGCGGGCCAGATCAAATGGTCTTGCCGGCCTTATACGGCCTGGAGGCCGGACGTTCCCCACCCCTGCTGTAAACTTAAGCCTTCTTACCCTCATCAGCCACAAACCACTACAACCTGCTGTTTTACATTTCTTTGTGCCGCTACATCACACCGTTTGGTTCATTTCATAACTTCCTTTTCTACTTCCAAAGTTAAAAGGAAACGCAGATATTGCACTATTAATTTTGAAAAAAATATTATTACCTACGAACAACTCTTGAAATGCGGCCATGAAAGGTTAGTGTAATTGAATGTGACTGCACACTTCAAGGGAATATTGACTCCTACTCCAAGTTACAATGGAAGTTTTGTAACCCTTTTTTTTTTTCTCTCTCTCTCTCTCAATTTTCATATATATGTATTAGACAGTTCACGCCTTGATATTGTTTTTCGTGGAACTGTTATGTTTTTAGAATGGACACAGCTTCAGCGACATGCTAGAAGAGGTGTGATATGCAAAATAAATCGCTTAGAAAGAGGCGCTACAACATCCACGCAACTTTCTGCAGATCTCGGCCCACGATACTGGATAAACTAATAGTAATAATGATAATAATAATAATGATAAATAATAATAATAATAATAACAGACCCTACTCAGTCCGACTACTTAACCTCTTTATCATTCCTGTGCCAGCCATCCACTCATTCCAAGGGTATTATTTTACGAGTGGACAATATGCAGTTTTGGTATTTTAGCACCATTAACTATAGTATAGTCCCTAAGGATCACAAAGAACCCCCATTACTCCATTCTGAAATTGATAATTTCAGAGATAATGAATTTAATTTAAAATGGCCAACGGCCATACCACGTTGAGTACACCGCTTCCCGTCCGATCAGCGAAGTTAAGCAACGTTGGGTCTGGTTAGTACTTGGATGGGTGACCGCCTGGGAACACCAGATGCTGTTGGCATCCCTACGTGTCAAATGGGGTTGGTGGAGGATTAGTGCCCCTCCCTGTAAAACAATTGACTCTAAGCCATTGGCCACCCCGTCTGGGATACATGGCGTCTGGCAATGGATGGATGGATGGATCTTCACTTGGCCACTCCGGGTAAAAAATGCGTGCGTTAGTACGTTTGTTTCTCTTCCCTTCGACAGCGCATGCGTCTCGTAGGTTTGTATCACCCACTCATATGCCTACTTTAGGTCACGTGATGGAATTTGGCCAATGATTTTAAATCGTGCTTTTTTATTCAATGTGGATGGAAAATTCAAATCCTCGCTATGGCCTCTGAAGAAGAAAGACGTGCTGTGTGTCCCTGGTGTGATATTGATTATTTACGAGTGATAAAGCATTTCCACTCGAAATCTGAGGAGGACACGGTGTATTACCTTCGGAAGTTTATTGCCCAGACTGTCAGGAACCTTGTAAATTTTGAAAATACAGACATCAGTCGTACAGTGGTTGGTATAAAAAGTACGCAAAAACCAAGAAACGGGTACAGTGTAGTTTTTGTGTTTCTAACTGCAAAGGAACTTTTCTGGACAACACACACCTTCTGGCTTGGCAAATTATATTGTTCATAAACCACTGGATTCAAAGGTTCTGGAACCACGACGTTATTGCCAGACGACCCTCGTCCTGGACAATGGTATCTCTAGTGTAAGCACTCCCCTAGGATGGGTTAGGTAGGTTGCGGTAGGTTTGGTTAGGTTTACTGTGTTGGGTGAGGTTATGTAACGTATTCCCCTAGGATGGGTTAGGTAGGTTGGGGTAGGTTTGGTTAGGTTTACTGTGTTTGGTGAGGTTATGTAACGTATTCCCCTGGGATAGGTTAGGTAGGTTGGGGTAGGTTTGGTTAGGTTTACTGTGTTGGATGAGGTTATGTAACGTATTCCCCTAGGATGGGTTAGGTAGGTTGGGGTAGGTTTGGTTAGGTTTACTGTGTTTGGTGAGGTTATGTAACGTATTCCCCTGGGATAGGTTAGGTATGTTGGGGTAGGTTTGGTTAGGTTTACTGTGTTTGGTGAGGTTATGTAACGTATTCCCCTGGGATAGGTTAGGTAGGTTGGGGTAGGTTTGGTTAGGTTTACTGTGTTGGGTGAGGTTATGTAACGTATTCCCCTGGGATAGGTTAGGTAGGTTGGGGTAGGTTTGGTTAGGTTTACTGTGTTGGGTGAGGTTATGTAACGTATTCCCCTAGGATGGGTTAGGTATGTTGGGGTAGGTTTGGTTAGGTTTACTGTGTTGGGTGAGGTTATGTAACGTATTCCCCTAGGATGGGTTAGGTATGTTGGGGTAGGTTTGGTTAGGTTTACTGTGTTTGGTGAGGTTATGTAACGTATTCCCCTGGGATAGGTTAGGTAGGCTGGGGTAGGTTTGGTTAGGTTTACTGTGTTTGGTGAGGTTATGTAACGTATTCCCCTGGGATAGGTTAGGTATGTTGGGGTAGGTTTGGTTAGGTTCACTGTGTTTGGTGAGGTTATGTAACGTATTCCCCTGGGATAGGTTAGGTAGGTTGGGGTAGGTTTGGTTAGGTTTACTGTGTTTGGTGAGGTTATGTAACGTATTCCCCTAGGATAGGTTAGGTAGGTTGGGGTAGGTTTGGTTAGGTTTACTGTGTTGGGTGAGGTTATGTAACGTATTCCCCTGGGATAGGTTAGGTAGGTTTGGTTAGGTTTAGTGTGGTGGGTGAGATAACGTTAGGTATTCTCCTAGGATAGGTTAGGTATGCTGGGTTATGTTTTGTTAGGTTTAGTGCATTTGGTGAGGTTTCGTCTGTTCCGTTACGTTAACCGGTGGTGCAATATATTTTTTTGGTGGATTTTGATGCGATTTGAGTTGTTTTTTTTAATTCTTTTTTTTTCGGAAAATGCTTGATTTCACCTACTTGTCCATTCAAAGTTCATGATTGGAAAAGAGAGGTAATGAGGCATTTCCGACAAAAATGAAGGTCAAAAACATTCGAATCGCATCAAAAACTAGCAGAAAAATATATTGCACTACCTGGGGGGTGTATTGTCCACTTGTAAAAATTTACTAAGACGTGAGAGAAAGTGGCCTATCAACCTGCAATATTGCAGAGGAACTTGGCATTCACCGCACCACTGTATATCGCTGGCTCGAGAGGTGGGAGGCGGAAGGCAACCTGAGAGATCACCCTAAACCTGGACGGGCGAGAAAAACCACGGCTGAAGAGGATCAGCGTATGAGAGTATATATTTTGATACCCATCCATTCAGCAACACGGTGGCAGCTAGAGAACAGTTGCAGCTGATGTGTCTGTGGAGACTATACGGCAGAGGATGAAGGGAATGGGCTATCGCCACCAAACACTAGCGATCAAACTCAGGTTAACAGAGCATCATCGGGAATTTCGGCTCCAGTTGCCCAGCATAATGTGAAGGAACGTATGCACAGTAGTTTTCTCTGATGAGAAAACATTCAGCTCCACATCTCATGGGAAACTTCATTGCTGGAGGAGAGACAATACGAGGTAATTATATATATATATATATATATATATATATATATATATATATATATATATATATATATATATATATATATATATATATATATATATATATATATATATATATAGATATTGTTACATAGCCTATGATTTCATCATCCTTTGTGTAATTCTAACGTACAGTATGCTGCCTGTTTGATCACGAGCGTGTTCTGCCTCAGTCCCCCCCTTCTACCGTTATAGTAGAGTAAGTCGTCCTTTCTGTTATTCAGTGCGGGATTGTCAACTCTTTGTCCCCATGGCTTCATTTGCGCGTCCTTCTTACAAGCTGTATCAAGCTCTGCTGGCCCCTATATAATGAGCTCAGTCTCTGCATCATTGCCACTTAGATCTACTCCTCATTTTGTTCACATCTCTGTCCTCCCCTGTACAGTTATTATTGTGAGTTCTCAGGAAGTCTCCAACCATCTAGCAGCTGTGTGTAATTTGAGTATAACTGTTGTTGCATTTTTTCTTGTACTGTATAGCGTAAGGTGTTGATTCTTAGGCCTAGTAACGTTTTTGTAATTCATGCGAAGTTCTTATTGTCAGTCATTTTTGATAATAGTTTGTATCTGTAATAATTTATCTTGCATTAACTGAGCATTACCCAGTGTATTTTCATTTTATCAGGGCTGACTTAGATAAATTTACTCTTGCTAATTTCGTGTTAATAGAGGCTATTGCAGTTAACCATATATTTAACCTGTTTTTTGCCATTACATTATCCTTATGAGTCCTGAATGTTTTGTTGTTAGTTTGAGCATTAAACTTTAACTTGTAATTTTACCTAACTCTTTTGTTTTGAACCTGGAACTTTACGGGACAGTAGTGATTTTTAGTATTCTCACTTAAAGTGTACATTATCTTTCTCTGTTCCGTAACAATATATATATATATCCATCCATCCATCCATCATCCAATCCTACATTGCCCCATGAGGAGCGTAGGAGCCCGGGGCTAAGCAGTTGATCCCGACATTTAAGATGAGAGTGACCAGCCTCACTCATCCCTGAGTGGCATTACATGAGCAATCAACCCCAACCAACCCTTGGATATAAACCATCACAGGCTCAATCCGATTGGAGCGCAATAATTACTCACTAAACCACCAGGCGCCAAAATTTGGTTATATGGTTACCACCCGGCGTAGTAAATGGAAACCATTTGGCTTGTCACTCAGTGTAGAGTCACCCACAGGCAGAAGGAAGAGGAAAGAATGAAGGAAAGAAAGACAAGAGGGAGTGTAAAGTTGCCCGTAGGCAGAAGGACAAGGAAAGGATGAAGTAAAAGAAGACAGCAGAGGATGGAAAGAAAGAAGGATGGAGGAGAGGAAAGGGCAGACACCCGACAGCAGCACTACATCAAGTGAGTCGATGGTGAGCGCCCCCACCTACCACAATATATATAAATCTATCTATCTATCTATATATATATATATATATATATATATATATATTTAATTTATTTATTTATATTACAAGTGTCAACACACGAAATAAAAACCAAAACATGTCTTTATACATTATATAACATGTCTTCTAGGTATGATGAGAACATTTACCAGGTAGCTCGCAGCGGTCATGTGACTTGCAACGTGTGGGGATGGATTTTCCTGTAGAGGGTTGGACAGGTCACACAGACATAGGATAGGTTCACTCCAGGTAAGTGTTCGGAGATCCTTGAGGAAGTGATGATGCCCCCTGTCCGCTCCTACGCCTTCCCATATCCAGAGACCATTATCTTCACACAGGATAACAGCCCTGTTCACACAGCTAGGGTAGTGAAACGGTGGTTTGACGAACAGCGCCACGTTAATCTACTCTGGCCTAGCAACAGCCCTGACCTGAACCCTATAGAAAACGTGCGGGCTAACATTGTGAATACGTGGGAGCCAGCACAGGAAAGAACGCCAGAGCAACTCATGCAACACATCACATCGGAGTGGCTAGTCTTGACAGGGTAACAGACTCTCATTCACAACCACGTGGCTTCCGTCCCAGAGCGCCTCCACAGTGTAATCGTGAAGACTGGTGGTTGGACAAAGTACTGAACTGTCCAGTAATATTGCTTCTTGCAACACTTCCTTGTCATGCCTTTTATGGAGCACATTTAATAACTCTCATGCATGTTTCCCTACTAATGTTAGTAAGTAAAACTTAAATGTATTTATTTACAGTAGGATAATATGTTGAGGGTGGAAATATAAAACTTGTGCATTAAAGGTATGAAGAGAATGTGTATAAATAAAAATAAATGTAAACCAGTGGTTTGATTTTTGAGCGCGTGGCTACACAGTGAATTACGAGAACGTTTTGGAGCCCCGATACACACTTCCCTGTGATTAATAATATCTTAGAGTATCACTGATCAAAGGAAAATACTGTATTAACCTTCACTGTTCCTAATGAACATGTAGGTATATTACTCATTATCAACTTTTATACATCTTGGTGAACGTGTTAGTGTCTGATATAGCTCTCAGACATTCTCGGTCACAGTATTACTAAGCACAAACTCCTATCTGACGATATCAGTTTAGCTAGCCTCGTATTATTAACAGTACGCAGCATATATGTGTCGGTATAATGTAAGGTTAAATGCCGAAAATTTCCGTCGTCTCTATTTCGTCTTTCACAGTTTTCTTACCTAGATATTCCCACCCTCCTTTTCATAAAATAGTTACTGTATCTTGAACTACATAGAAATAAGTGATGGTTGACAAAAATAAAATAAAATAAAACAACACTGATGCCCGGCAGCAATACATATGGGTGCAATGACAGGCATGAGGATATATATAATTGTTAAAGGTATCCCTCCTTTCAACACCATAGTGAGATGAGAAGGGAGGAAGGATTCATGGGAACAACGTGTGGTGAGAAGAGGTATGCCGAGCATGGCTTTTAGGCCCCTCCAATTCGACTGGAGCAATCTCCTCATAGTAGACATCCTATGAAATTAAAGCAAACAACACTGAATCATATCGAAATCCAAACGTTTAATAGGAGTTTATAGTTTCTACACGAACATCACAACATGCAAGGTGGTCAGGTTATATCTGTTGTCGAACTGATGGTGATGCGGCGAGGTGCACTGACATGGGGAAATGGAGGAAGGGTGAATGGCTGCGGGTTTAGGGTAGCGAGTTTGATCCCTGGTTGACCTACTAGAGTATTGCAGCCTACCTAAGCTGTTTTTTATATTCCAAATACGTTTGGATCGTTGGCCATAATATACACAAACAATACATCCGTTTATGTAGACAATGGACCTAGCGTATATATAATGATAAATGTGTTTAAATGCAGAATGACTGCAATGACTGCGCTGGGGGTAATTTACCCGGGGTTGAGACCCCTACTCAAGGGTGGGGCTCTACAAGTAGCGTGCTGCCAGATTCATAGTGTGGACACTCGCTGCTGTCAGTATCACTTTGCAATGAAGTAGTTCAACTGCATCAAGTATTCGGTTATGAATCATGATACTAGGGGGAATAGTTAAGGTAGGTCCTTTAGCTGAGCAGGCAATTATTCTCTATTATTTAAATTTAACTTTCTGTAACCAAAATGAAGTAATTATAAATGACATCGTACTGAGAGAATATTAAAAGACTTGCATAAACAATTTACAAAATATGCATTGCTAGTGATGTTGAACTGGAATGGCCAATCTTATATCACTTATATATTACACTAATTTTCAGAGCGTGTGTAATTACCTAACATCTCATATTAGCCCACTTCGTAAGAAAACTTTGCATCTCGATAGATACCGACACCAATTAGACAATGTGCCTCGGACAGGTTCCGCTGCTTCAAAGGTCAAAATCATTCGAAACTAACCCCTGAAACACCTTTCTCAATGCTAACACAATACCATAAGTTAATCGGTACTCATTGCTACGTGTTATTCTTACTATAAATGTAATTACAGCTTGCTTATTTAGTACACAGACATCATCTGTATACATTACTTCTTGCCACATAGTTAATATTCAGTAATAAATAAGGGGCAAAACATTTGTTCCGATACTGAACGCTTCAGCCAATCACGTGCATCCTTACAAAGGTTGTGGATTCTGAGTGATCCATTGAAAAAATACGAGCGTTTACTACGGAGCAGCTGCCATATATCGCCACACACCAGCATATTTGGTTGCACTTTCTTCTTGGCCAACTGTACATGACAAGAACATATACAAATAGTCTACGTCCCTGGAGCGAAGGCGTTAATAGCGTTGAGAGAGAAAGGGAGAGGCGGGGGGGACGTTACTGGTGTATTAAATGTAAGCAGTCAGCATCATATAGTCATTACAACTAGCCTCACATACTCGTATGCCCTGGTACCTCACAGACTTAAACACACTCTCCCCTTCAACTCGATGACTTATTCCAGATTATATTATTGTTGTCTCCACACGATTTTATTCAACTTGGGATGGATGTGTAGCAGTGAAGGGGTTTATTAAGGCTGTATCTGTCCACTGGAAATTGAAAAGTCTCCCATGAACTGAAAAAATTCGTCTAAAGATAGCAAGACGACTAAGAAAATGTAATGGGATTCAAGGCAATACCACGAGATGGCATCAGTTATCGACCACTTGTGGTGCTGGAGAGGGACGCCTTCATGTGGTAGCACTGATGTGGCTCCACTGCCTGATTATACAAACATCTCTAAACACTCTCACTCTCCGAAAAAGGAGGATTTGCAGGATGAAGGAAAATTCAGCCTGCATTCCATATGGTTCAAGTTTCATATAAACCTGGGACAACAGTTGCTGCTATTACTACTACTCTCTTTGGCAGTCCCCAAATCCACAGGCATGGTAAGGTCCCGAGGCCAGGCCACAATCATGTATGTCCCAGGAAACCACCTACGTCCTTGTCAGCGTTCCACAGATGGAAAAACTTATGACCTCCTCTTGCATCCGAACCATGGCGAGCTAGTAAATGACCTTTTACAATTGAAGATGACTCAAATAACAGTAGTCTTAATTCGTGTTATGGAATAGACTAATAATTCAACGGACATCATTAAGACACATACTAGACCAAACTAATTTCATAAAATATATGTTTAGAATGCGTACTGAGAGAAAATTTTAATATTTATAAAATTGTGCGTACTCAGCAACAATAAAATGAATAACATATCTTACTGAAGAGGTTAAATTTAAAGCATTTTAACCCCTTCACTCCAATGACGTATATATATTTATTCTTGCTAAATACCAGACGGTTTTATTCAGCTTAAGGGAGATATTTGGAATTAAGGGGTTAATGGAGGCCATGTCTGACGTATCCATTTGGTAAAGTCTTTCCTAAGGTGAATGAAATCGTCTGGAAATATATCTATGTTTGCCATCCTTTTTGGTCCATTAGGAGCGTAGGGGCCCGGGACTAGGCTGCTGAGTCCTGTCATTTAAGGTGGGGATGACCAGTATCTCGTCCCTGAGTGGCATTATGTGAGCAGGAAACCCCAACCAACCCTCGGATGTAAATCCTTATTGCCGCATCCGTCCGGTTAGAGCGCCTTAACCCACAACACCACCCAGCGTAATAAACTGTTTCCTGGGTTACGGGAATCCATCTGACTTGTCACTCAGTGAGGAGTCAATATCACTGTAGGCAACATCGAGTGAGTGGATGGTTTGCACAAGGAATAAATGAAATGGGTACTGAAGTGAAGGGTGTTTATTATTATTATTATTATTATTATTATTATTATTATTATTACGTACCCTGCCCTAGGGTGGGAAAGGAGGTTCGGATGATGATGATGATGATGATGATGATGATTATTAATATAATCATTATTATTATTATTATTATTATTATTATTATTACTATTATTAAATCAGGTTTGTAGCATCTTGGCTCGTGATCTTGGTGGCACAGGACACATCTCAGTTATTTATTTCGCGTATCACATGTCTTCATATTCTGGCAGGTCACTGAGGGCAACCGTGTTCATACAATAAATACATAAATACCAAGAAACCTAATATCAAGGCGCAATAAATCACAAAGTTAAACGTATACATTTTATAAACTCAAGTCTAAAATTCCTGGTAAGGACGCAGACAAATTAATATATTGTATAGTTTGCAATAATTATATCGCAGGTAACACAAGTGCGACAAGTATATATTTTTTAAACAAATTATAGGGGCAATTATTTCCAACTCTTTTTGGGACGCGAGGTAGAGGTTTTACTGAGCAAATTGATCTTGTTCATCTAAACTGTAAATATATATATATCATGGAAAGTAATGTGGATGGATAATGTACATGATTCCGGAAGGATGAAATGTTAGTCGCGTCCACTCGTGCTCTCGAACATATGTTCGCAACACTGCTTGCAACATGTCTGGGTACATGTATGCAGCAGTATTTGGACAGATGTATGCAAACTTGTTTCAATGCAACCTTGAACACTGGCAGCAGATGCGATGAGTGTGTCAATACCAGGCAGCTGAGACTTCATCATGATGTTGCCAACATGATCTGGACGCTGCTGTTGCCAACATGTTTGCAGCGTGTTCGTTACTGTGTTGCATACATGTTGCCAGCACTTGTTCCAGCACACGAGTTGACGCGCATTAATACAGCAATGTCAGTGCGGATTACAGTACAGGCCCAAGAGGCGTTGTATAAAGGGAGACTTTAAAAAAAATGAATCCTCTAACAGAACAATATCTTTCTGTGAGGTTGTTATTAGTTTGTAAATTAAATTGCCGTAATTTAGTTCTAATCATGTGGGTAAATGAAGGTGGTGTTGTAAGGTGAACCAAATGGTGTGGCGTAGCGGCAGGAACAATGAAATATAAAAATGAACAGGTTGAAGAGGTTTGTGGCTGATCAGAGGCGCTAAGAAGAAGGCTTAGGATTAAACGCCGTATATTAATTGACATAGGAGGCTTTCTAATGCCTCTTCCTTGGCGATTTATTTTGCATACCCGGTATTACACCATAACGTTGTCTTGTAAGTTATTTATATCGTTTTGTCATCGGCATACTTTCCACCAGTAACATACAATACCGAGAGGCAATGTGCAGAAGGAATCTCTATGGAGGAGATGTTACGAAATATCCCAAGCCACTTACAGTGCCACGCTAAATGACTTTTATCTCTTTAGGTCAGACCTTTTGTAGTCAAGAGTGTGCAACCTCTCTCTCTCTCTCTCTCTCTCTCTCTCTCTCTCTCTCTCTCTCTCTCTCTCAGACCTTTTGTAGCCAAGAGTGTGCAACCTCTCTCTCTCTCTCTCTCTCTCTCTCTCTCTCTCTCAGACCTTTTGTAGTCAAGAGTGTGCAACATCTCTCTCTCTCTCTCTCTCTCTCTCTCTCTCTCTCTCTCTCTCTCTCTCTCTCTCTCTCTCTCTTCGGATCATTTATAGTACGTACAGGATTCATTAATACCCCTGTCACCGTAGCCATTAAGCATCTCATAATAGGCACAACTCTAGTACTGTGCTACAACTATCGCCAGGTACTTACATTCATCCTAAGTGTTTTAATACTGTCACCATTAACTTTCTTATGGTCGGAACGTTACTAGTCTTTCCACCATATGCAGACGGTTTTATTCAGGTTACAGTGTTCACAGAAAGCTGAGCTTGGTTTGCACGTCTTTCATAAGAAGCTTATTTTACCTGCGCTTAGTTTAACCCATTAGGGAGTTATTGCTTTCCTCAGCGAATTTGAGTCGTCTTGCTGTAGGCTATTCGGAGTAAAATATGTCACTCAAACCTCTTCGTCCATGGAGTTTATCGAAAGAGAAGGTACCCATTTTAAAATTCACCATGTAGGCAGTGTCCTCTAAAAGGTACGGTAAATATCTTAACTAGAGTGACGTATTTAATAATCATTCTTGGCAGCCTAGACGAGGCCTTTCTGAAGCTATTGCAAATTTTGTTACAAGAATGAGCGAGTCTAGAACCACATGGGTTGGACGTGCCAAGGGCTAAACATGTAGCATCTACAGGGGATTTATTAGTCTTTCTTTTCTTTCTTTCTTTCTTTTTTTTTCTTAGCTACAGTCTGGTTTATTTTTTTCCTCTGTATATATCAGATATACAGATCCTACCCTGCCTGCTCCAGATAACCTGATATATACTGTTAATCTGTCTATCTATTGCCACATGCCTTAATCCCTTATACGGGGTGGCCACAAACAAATCGCCTCCACGTCACCATCCCCCGCTGTTTCACTGTCCTGCTCCCAATTCACACACCCCTCTCTCATATACCTCTCCACTCCATCCCTCCATCTCATCCTTGGCCTTCCCCTCTCTTTCTCCCCCTCCACCTCACATGCACACTCCTTGTCAGTCTCTCACTCTCCATCCTCTCCACATGGCCAAACAACCTCAGTGTGTTTCTCCTAATGCGTCCTATCACATCCACATCCACACCACAACGCTCCTTCACAATCTCATTTGTCAGTCTGTCTCTCCATGTGACTCCACAGACTCCTCTCAAATAACTCATTTCCACTGCTCTCACTCTTGATTTGTGTCCCTCCAACAATATCCAAGCTTCACTTCCATACGTCAGTGTTGGTATCACAATACTATCATATAATTTTTTCACTTCCATGCTCACTTCCCTGTTTCTTATCACTGCCTTCAAGGAACCAGCAACCTTTCTTCCCTGCTGTACCCTTTCAAGCACTTCACCCTCCAAACATCCATCCCTACTCATCACACTACCCAAGTACTTTAACGTACTCACATTTTCCATTTCCTCATCATCCAACCTCACTGTACATTCACTGACTTCACCTCTCTCAAAGACCATCACTTTACTCTTCCCTACATTCACCTTTAGATTCCGTTTCTTACACACTCTCCCAAACTCATCAACCAAGCCTTGCATCTCCCCTTCGTCTTCACTCAAGAACACAGTATCATCTGCAAACAACAGTACAGGGAGTTTCCAAACACTATCCTCTCTCACCAGGGCCACTCCAACATCCACTGCCCTACCTTGTACCTCTTTTATTACCCCATCCATGTACAGACTGAACAACCATGGAGACATGACACATCCCTGTTTCAACCCAACCTTCAAATAGAAAAACTCACTCAATTCACTATCCACACACACTGCAGCCTTAGCATCCTCATACATACTCTTCACAGCATTCAACAACTTCCCATCTACTCCATATATTCTTAATACTTTCCACAATCCTTGTCTATCCACCCTGTCATATGCTTTCTCCAAATCCATGAAGGCCGCATACAACTTCTTTCCCTTCTCTAGACAGTTTTCAACTAAAGATCTAAGAATGAATATCTGATCTACACAACCTCATCCCTTCCCAAAGCCTCCCTGTTCTTCTCCAACTAATTTCTCTGTTCTTTCCCTAACTCTGTCAATAAGTATCCTACCATACACTGATCTACACAACCTCTTCCCTTCCTAAAGCCTCCCTGTTCTTCTCCAACTAATTCCTCTGTTCTTTCTCTAATTCTGTCAATAAGTATCCTACCATACACTGATCTACACAACCTCTTCCCTTCCTAAAGCCTCCCTGTTCTTCTCTAATTCCTCTGATATTTCCCTAACTCTGTCAATAAGTATCCTACCATACACTTTCCCTATACACTAAGAAGACAAATGCCCCTATGATTACCATAATAAGGGAATAATTATACCTGACTTCCAATCCTCCGGGACTCTACCTTCCTCCCAGGTCAATCTGCACATCTTCCACATCCATTCTACTACTATCTCTCCCCCATGCTTCAGCATTTCACCACACACTCCATCAATTCCTGGGGCTTTCCCCAATTTGACTTTCTTCATTGCTTCCACAACTTCTGTCCTATTGATTTCTTCCTGTCTTCTCACCTCCCTCCTTCTCCCAGCCAGTCCCCAGCCACTTATACTCACATTACTTCCATTCTCTATGTTCAACAATTTCTTAAAGTGTTCTCTCCATCTGCTCACTTTTTCTCCCTTCTCCACTATTAATCTACCATTTTTATCTTTCACTCCCTTACTAACTTCACTGCCACCCTGTCTTGCTGTCTTCACCTCTTTCCAGAACATTTTCTTACAATCCGTCCACTTTACACTCAAATTCCTTCCAAATTCCTCATCCACCCTCTTCTTACTCTCTCTTACTAATCTTTTCCCTCTTTCTTCCTTTCTATATATAACTCTCTCGTCCCCCTCTCAACTTCTTCCACGCCCCTATTTCTCATCCATTCATTGTATGCTTTCTTCTTTTGTGCCTGTCTCACCTCTTCATTCCACCATGCTGTTCCTTGCATCCCCTTTCGTCCTCTCATCACCCCACACACCACATCACATGCTGCACCAGCGCCAACCTGAATCACATCTTTTTTATGTTTCTGCCCGGAATTGTGCTACGTCTGTTCTTCGCTCTGCTAAAAATAATTTCATCCGCACTAAATGCTCTCAACTCTTCAACTCGAACTCTCCCTGCTCCTTCTGGCACCTTGCCAAAAATCTTTCTAACAATTTTACCTCATCATCCTTCCCTCCTGTTTTCTACTCTGATGGCTCTGTCTTCTACTGATAAAGCAGATCTCTTTGCTCAGACTTTCTCCTCCAGTTCCCCCTTAGACGATTCCGGTGCTGTTCCTCCATCACTTCCCCCCTCTAACTTCCCCATGTCTGACATTAATATTTCTTCAGCTGATGTATTTTCTGCCATCACTGGCCTCCAGTACTAACAAGGCATATGGGCCTGATGGAGTCCCTCCTGTTTTCCTCAAGAACTGTGCTTCTGTGCTTACACCCTGCCTAGGCAAACTCTTTTGCCTTTGTCTATCAACTTGTACCTTTCCTTCTTGCTGGAAATTTGCTCTCATTCAGCCAGTCCCAAGGAAGGGTGACCGCTCCCAACACTCCAACTATCGTCCAGTTGCTTTAACATCCTGTGTCTCAAAAGTTTTTGAGTCTATTCTTAACGGAAAAATTTTAAAGCATCTTTCCTATCACAATCTTCTTTCTGATCGTCAGTATGGGTTCCGTCAGGGACGCTCAACTGGCGATCTTCTCACCTACCTTTCAAACTCTTGGTCATCCTCCTTTCGGGACTTTGGCGAAAGCTTTGGCATTGCACCTGACATCTCAAAGGCTTTCGATCGAGTCTGGCACAAATCATTAATTTCCAAACTGCCCTCCTACGGTTTCTATCCTTCCATCTGTGCCTTCATCTACAGCTTCCTTTCTGTTCGTTCCATAGCTGCTGTTGTAGACGGCCATCGTTCTTCTCCTAGATCTATTAACTGTGGTGTTCCTAAGGGCTCTGTCCTATCACCAACTCTCTTCCTTTTATTCATCAATGATCTTCTAAGCTGTACATCTAACCCTATCCACTCGTATGCTGATGATTCCACCCTTCATCTTTCCATTCGGTTCCCGCAACGCCCATCCCAGCAGTTACTTAAACAATCAAGGGTTGAGGCTATGGCACTCCTAATGTCTGACCTGGCTCGTATCTCTGACTGGGGTAAAAATAATCTTGTTGTTTTTAATGCATCAAAGACTCAGTTTTTACACCTATCAACCCGACAGAATCTTCCACAGGAGTACCCATTAAAATTTAAAAATATTCAGCTCAATCCAGTATCATCCTTGAACATGCTTGGAGTTTCATTCACTCAGGATTTATCTTGGAAAGATCATATTACATCTCGCAAAATGTGATTCAGAAAGATTAGGTGTGCTAAGCCGACTCAGTACCTTCTTTACCCCTGCACAGTTGTTGACTTTATACACGGGATTAATTCGCCCCTGTATGGAGTACGACTCTCATGTGTGGGAAGGCTCCCCACATACAGCTCTTCTTAATAGGGTAGAGTCAAAGGCATTTTGTTTCATCAACTCTGCTCCTCTTACTGGGTCCCTTCAACCTCTGTCTCTTAGCCGTACTGTTGCCTCTTTATCTCTTTTATGTCGCTACTTCCATGGTCATTTCTCCACTGAACTGTCTGTTTGCATCCCTCCACTTTTACGACGGGTGCGTAGCACCCGTCTAGCAATAAACTCTCATCTTTTTTCTGTCCAACTCTCTAATGCAAGACTTAACCGTTACTCCCAATTCTTCATTTATGCAATAGGTCAACTCTGGAACTGTCTCCCTCTGTCTATATTTCCTACTTCCCATGATCTCCAGTCTTTCAAATGCAGTGTGTCCAAGCACATTGAAATGAATAGATCTTGAATTTGACTCTCTTTTGTATTATTATTTTTTTCTTAGAAGGAACTGTTTTGCAGGCTCGTAGCCTTTGGTTCCTTCTTCCTCGCTTAAAAAAAGAAAAACACATCTGTGAATATCTTGCACACACCTTCCACGTCCGCCATCTGCTCCAATTCATATTTGCCCAATCGTTCCTCCACTTCTCTCTTATACGAGTATTCTGCCTTTTTCTCATCCTCTTGTAACCTTTTCACTCTCCTTGCAAGTACTCCTTCCTCCCGTCCTTCCCTTCTTCTATTTCTCCATCTTGGATCTTGATTCTGGCCACCACCAAGTAGTGGTCAGAAAGTCCACTCCCCAAACCTCTATAAACTCTTGCATCCATTACACATGTTTCCATCCTTTCATCCACACACACATAATCAATCATTGCCTTCCTTTCATTCAGTTCACCACCCACCCTTCTCATCTCTCGCCATGTATACCTGTGGATCATTTTGTGCCTGAAGACGGTATTGGCTATCACCAACCCCCTCCCAGCACAAAAGTCCACTAACGCACTGCCATTCTCATCTATCTCACCAGGCATACCCCACTCACCAACTATTCCATCCACCTTCACATTCCCAACTTTACCATTCACATCACCAATAAAAACACTCTCTCATTCTTCCAAACTTTTCCATGCACACTTCCACATTTGACCAGAACTCTTCTCTCACTCTGCTTGCACGATCTTGCATTGGCGCATACACGCACACAATCGCCCATATTTTTATTCCAACTTTCAACTTTACCCACACAATCCTTGAGCCAACTGATCCATACTGTCTTATGTTCTTCCATCTTTTACTCACAACAATACACACTCCTTCCTTTGCCCTCTCATTCTCACCTACTGCTGCACATATACCCCATCCATACTCCCATTCTCTCACACTCTCTCCTTACCATTTAGTTTCAGTTACTCCACATACATCCACTTTCGCACCCTCAAGCACCTGGACAATCTCTCTCTCTTTCACCTCATCATTCTCACCCCTTACATTCCACGTCGCGACCCATACCATGTCCTTTGTCCGGTCCTTTGTCGTCATCTTTTGGTCAGTCCTTGTCCGAGGCTTCTTGTTCGTCTTTTTAGTTAGCTGTTTTCCGAGGATGGGCACTAACCCTCCGCCAACCCTTTTAGTCGCCTCATATGACAAGCTGGTATACTGAAGAAGTATTCTTGAATATTCATCTCACTCCTGGCATCTTGCCAAAAACCTTTCTAACAACTTATCTCATCATCCTTTCCTCCTCTTTTCCATTCTGATGGATTTGTAGCAATTTCTTCTACTGATAAAGCAGAACTCTTCACTCAGACTTTCTCCTCCATTTCCATGCTAGACAATTCTGGTACTGATCCTCTATCATCGCCCCCCTCTGACTTCCCCATAGCTGACAAGAAAATTTCTTTGTATCTTCTGCCATCACTGGCCTCAGTACTAACAAGGCATATGGGCCTGATGTGGTCCTTCCTGTTGTCCCCAAGAACTGTTGTTCTGTACATACACCCTGGCTAGGTAAACTCTTTCGCCTTTGACTATCAACATCCACCTTTCCTTCTTACTGGAAGTCTGCTCTCATTCAGCCAGTCCCAAGGAAGGGTGGACATTCCCATCCCTCTAACTATCACTCAATTGCTTTAACACCCTGTATTTCAAACGTTTTCGAGCCTATTCCTTAAAAAATTTATAAGCATTTTTCCTAACATAACCTTCCCTCTGATCGTCAGTATGGGTTCTGCCATGGATGCTCCACAGGCGATCTTCTGACACACCTTTCAGGCCCCTGGTCATCTTACTTTCGGAACTTTGGCGAAAGCTTTGCCAATGCACTTTACATTTCAATGGCTTTCGATCAGGTCTGGCATAAATCTTTAATTTCCAAACTGCCCTCTTACCGTTTCTATCCTCCTATCTGTGCCATCATCTGTAGCGTCCTTTCTGGTTTCACAGCTGCTGTTGCAGTCGGCCACCGTTTTTCTAGAGCTATCAACAGTAGTGTCCCTCAGCGCACTGCCCTATCAACAACCCTCATCCTTTTATTCATCATTTACCTAAGCTGTACATCGAACCCGATCCATTCATGCGCTGATGACTCCACCCTTCACCTATCCATTCACTTCCCTCAGCGTCCATCTCAGCAGTTACTTCAACAAACAAGGGAGGAGGCTATGGCACACCTAATACCTGACTTAGCTCATGTCTCTGATTGGCGTAAAAGTAATGGTATTGTTTTTAATGCATCAATCGGTTCTTACACCTATTAACCCGACGAAATCTTCCACAGGAGTATCCACTTATTTTCACCAAGTATCCAGCTCAATCCTGCATCATCTACATACGTGGAGTTTCATTCTCTCGGGATTTATCTAAAAAAAAAAAAAAAAAAAAAAACTCGTAAAATCTGTTTCCAAGAGGCTAGGTGTGCCAAACCGATTCCATATCTTCTCTACCCCTGCACAATTGTTGACTTTATGCACTGGATTTATCCGTCCCTGTATAGAGTACAACACTCGCGTGTTGGGAGGCTCCCCACATAGAGCTCTTCTCAATAAGGTGGAGTCAAAGGCTTTTCGTCTCTTCAGCTCTCCTCCTGTTACTGGCTCCTTTCAACCTCTGTCATCGCCGCACTGTTGCATTTTTATCTCTTTTCAATCGCTACTTCAGTGGTCACTGCTCCTCTGAACTGTCTGCTTGCATCCTTCCACCACTGTGGCGAGTGCATAGCACCCGTCTGGCAACAAACTCTCGTCCCTTTTCTGTCCAACTCTCTAATGCAAGAGCTGACTGTTACTCCCAGTCCTTCATGTATGCAACAGGTCAACTCTGAAACCTGTTCCGTCTTTCTGTACTTCCTACTGCCTATTCTCTCGTCTTTCAAACGCAGTGTGTCCAGGCATCTCGAAATGAACAGATCTTGACTCTGGCTCTCTGTTACCTTGTTTTTGGTTTTTACTTGGAGTGAACAATTGGCTGGCTCCTGGCCTGTGGTTCCTTCTTCCTTGCATTAAAATAATACACGAAAATGTTAACGTGTAGCATACGAAAATAATTCCCTAAGGAAGAGGTTCTATGAAGCCTCCTATGGCATAAAGAATGTATGCCACAGAACAGTTAGTCAATAAATCTTGTTAATGAACACTCAGGGCACCTCAAACCCACGTTATTCAGCTTAGGAGAAGGAGGGAAGGAGAGAATAATAAAGAACTAGCTCTGCATCAGAAAGTGGCTGTATGGAACTATGTCAGCGTTGATAGTATGGCGTCAGCACAGGTTGTGGTGATCACAGTCGGCGTTGTGGCAGAGTCGGCATCGATAGAGTCGGCGTTGATGAAGTTGGCAGTAGGAGAGTCAACGTTGATAAAGGGAACGTTGGTAAATTCGGCGACGGCATAGTTCATAGGGGCGGCGTTGAGAGCTTCGGGTTGATACAGTTGGCGTTAACACAGTCAACGTTGATAGAGTCGGCTTTGAGAGTCGATGAGATTGACCCTTCCTGGAAGGCAGGAAGGGTCGTCGTCAAAGAGAGGTCCTTAAACTATTCATACCATGAAATCAAATGTCCAGCTTGATAGGGGTAGAGGGAAAAATATGCCAGAAGAAATTTGAAGATAGCAAGAGGAGCATGTGGACAGCAATGAACACTGGAGACAAAATGCCCGATTCAATCGCTCTTACGACAAGCAAGGATATCTGAAAGCATTATTTACTTCCTCTCGACAGGGTCAGTTCAAGAGAGACTTTTCGAATTTGGAGAGAGAGAGAGAGAGAGAGAGAGAGAGAGAGAGAGAGAGAGAGAGAGGTTTCACACTTCATCACAGAAGGTCTGCCCTAAGGTGAATGAAGTCGATTAGGTCGGCACTGAGATTTCGCAGCACCTCTTCCTCATCAACTATTCTACACATTCAGCTCGGTATTCCCTTGTATAGTCACATTCTCGAGAGGCTTTTTTACACCAGTCAAGACCGGTCAAAGTTACTTATGTAGTTGGTGCTCCCGAGAATGGATTTTAGACCAGTTCCAGTCTTAATGTGCTCCTACTGGCTGGAGGAGGGAGTGGGGGGAGTCATAATGGAATCAGCTGAGTTATGTAAACAGAAAATAAGACGGTAATCAATTATTTTAGCAATAAATAATGTTGTTACTGGCGTACACAATAGGTGTTTGTATGTCATATAAAATATGACAGCTTCCCAGTGTGTCAGTATTAGAATCATGATAATGAGTTCTCATTACCAGGAAATGAAATAAATGTTCAGCTTACCTTCTCAGTTAAAAGAGAACTAATAATCGGAGACAAAGGATGCACTACTCGTCCTTAAGGAATTATTACTGGGAAATGGTTGTAAGTGTCGTCATTTCCTTATAATAATCCACTGAAGCTCACCAAATCTGAATTTCTCTCCAGCCATTATTATCTTACTACTTCAGCCATAACTGATCGTCTTCTTCAGTTCAGGTTTAAACAAGTATTCGTTTCAAATAGCATCTTTATATCACTGGCCAATGTCACTGTTGACTGTTATGCAAAATTCTTTATATATATATATATATATATATATATATATATATATATATATATATATATATATATATATTTCACTTCGGTTGGCCATCTTCCCTGTATCAGCTGTTTATCCTGGGTACAGAACGCCGCTCCCTGTCGTTTTTGCCCAGTGCAACAGCGCATCATTTGTGTGCAGGATGGTTAAACCTATTCCTGGTTCTGGGGCAGGAGCGCTTGTGACCAGTCTTGACCTGTCTGATTTTTCTGAAACTGACCCGCCAGAACAGCCATGGGACCAGGCTTGAATTGTCCTGACTGGTTTGAATGCCTCACGAAAACGCGGTTAAAGTTGTTGATGCAAACTATGCTGATGAAAAACTATATAAATAATAGAAAACAATGTTAAAATGCATTATGAAAAACTAAATCGCCAGAGAGGAAGCGCAAAGAAGCCTCTTTTGTCATTCAAACCCTTTAAACCAGCGGTGGGGAACCTTTCTCCTATTAAGGGCCATTAGGATAATTTTAACATGATTTGCAGGCCATACATAAATACGAACTTAAAATCAACTATAGCCCAGTACATTATATATATATATATATATATATATATATATATATATATATATATATATATATATATATATATATATTCGTTCACGAGTTTATGAAATTGCATTAATGAATTGCTTCGCGGGCCAGATCAAATGGTCTTGCCGGCCTTATACGGCCTGGAGGCCGGACGTTCCCCACCCCTGCTGTAAACTTAAGCCTTCTTACCCTCATCAGCCACAAACCACTACAACCTGCTGTTTTACATTTCTTTGTCCCGCTACATCACACCGTTTGGTTCATTTCATAACTTCCTTTTCTACTTCCAAAGTTAAAAGGAAACGCAGATATTGCACTATTAATTTTGAAAAAAAATATTATTACCTACGAACAACTCTTGAAATGCGGCCATGAAAGGTTAGTGTAATTGAATGTGACTGCACACTTCAAGGGAATATTGACTCCTACTCCAAGTTACAATGGAAGTTTTGTAACCCTTTCTCTCTCTCTCTCTCTCTCTCTCTCTCTCTCTCTCTCTCTCTCTCTCTCAATTTTCATATAGATGTATTATGCATTTCACGCCGTGATATTGTTTTTCGTGGAACTGTTATGTTTTTAGAATGGACACAGCTTCAGCGACATGCTGGAAGAGGTGTGATATGCAAAATAAATCGCTTAGAAAGAGGCGCTACAACATCCACGCAACTTTCTGCAGATCTCGGCCCACGATACTGGACAACCTAATAGTAATAATGATAATAAAAAATAATGATATATATATATATATATATATATATATATATATATATATATATATATATATATATATATATATATATATATATATATATATATATATATATATATATATTGTTACGAAACAGAGAAAGATAATGTACACTTTAAGTGAGAATACTAAAAATCACTACTGTCCCGTAAAGTTCCAGGTTCAAAACAAAGAGTTAGGTAAAATTACAAGTTAAAGTTTAATGCTCAAACTAACAACAAAACATTCAGGACTCATAAGGATAATGTAATGGCAAAAAACAGGTTAAATATATGGTTAACTGCAATAGCCTCTATTAACACGAAATTAGCATGAGTAAATTTATCTAAGTCAGCCCTGATAAAATGAAAATACACTGGGTAATGCTCAGTTAATGCAAGATAAATTATTACAGATACAAACTATTATTAATAATTGCTGACAACAAGAATCTTTACATAAATCACAAAAACCTTACTAGGCCCAAGAATTAACCTCACGCTACACAGTACAAGAAAAAATGCAACAACAGTTATACTCAAATTACACACAGCTGCTAGATGGTTGGAGACTTCCGAGCACTCACAATAATAATAACTGTACAGGGGAGGACAGAGATGTGAGCAAAATGAGGAGTAGATCTAAGTGGCAATGATGCAGAGACTGAGCTCATTAATAGGGGCCAGCAGAGCTTGATACAACTTGTAAGAAGGACGCGCAAATGAAGCCATGGGGACAAAGAGCTGACAATCCCGCTCTGAACAACAGAAAGGACGACTTACTCTACTATAACGGTAGAAGGGGGGGACTGAGGCAGAACACGCTCGTGATCAAACATGCAGCATACTGTGCGTTAAAATTACACAAAGGATGATGAAATCATAGGCTATGTAACACCTCCCCACAAAGAAAAAGAAATTTACAAAGGAAATTTCTTATTACTCTAAAACAATCTGTCTAAAGTCTAGATAAGCAATCTGCAATAACATTTTCTTTCCTAGTGCTAAAAAACATGAGACCTCCCTAGCACGTTCATTCATAGGTACTTGCCAGTATCCCTTTAACAAATCAAACTTACTTATGTACCTAGCCTTTCCGATCTTGTCTATGCAATCTTCCACGCGAGGGAGAGGGTAAGTGTCTGTTTTGGTTATCTGATTAACACGTCTGTAGTCAATGCAAAGCCGTTGTGACCCACCTGGCTTAGGGACTAGAGTGACAGGAGAACTCCACTCGCTCTGACAGGGCTCAATCATCTTGTGGTCCAACAGGTAGCCAAGCTCCTTCTGGATGAGAGGAACTTTCACTGGGTTCACACGGTAAGGAGGCAATTTAATTGGCTTTGCGTCTCCAACATCGACATCATGCATCAACACAGTGGTTCTTCCTGGAGTGGCACGGAACACTTGCGGGAACTCCTGCAGTAATGCCGAAAACTCCTGCCTTTCCTCGGGAGGTAGGTGAGAAAGCTTAGTCTGGAGATCATTCATGATATCAGGATTCTTCCCCAAACTATCACTCAGGCTCATGCTGCATGGGAGAGCTTCACTTGCAGACTCGGGTGGAACAGCTACAGTGCAGACTGGATTATTTTCGTCCCGCCTGTGACATAACTTTAGCATGTTGATGTGACATAGTTGCTTGTTCTTTCTACGATCTGGTGTGGCGATGACAAAGTTGACATCACTGAGTTTCATCTCCACGAAATAAGGACCACTAAACTTGGCTTGAAGAGGTTGCCCATGCACTGGTAGCAGAATCAAAACCTGATCTGGCTGAAAGTGGTGTAACCTGGACTTCTTATCATACCAAGTCTTCATCTTCTCCTGAGCAGCTCTTAAATTCTCTCTCACCAGCTGTAAAGCAGTGGACAGCCGTTCTTTGAACTTCATCACATACTCCAGCAGGTTGACGTCATCTTCCTCCGACAGCCAGCATTCCTTGAGTAGCTTAAGGGGTCCTCTTACTTCATGGTCAAACAGTACTTCAAAAGGTGAGAAGCCCAGTGATTCATTTGGAGATTCTCTTGCGGCAAACACAACGAATGGAAGACCTTTATCCCAGTCTTTCTGATGTTCCAAACAGTATTTCTTGAGCATCGATTTGAGTGTTTGATGATATCTCTCCAACGCTCCTTCGGTCTGGGGACGGTAAGCTGAAGACGTGATCTGGGTGATCCCCATCTCTTTCAGAGACTGCTTGAAAACATTTGACATGAAATTACTTCCCGGTCTGACTGTACCTCCTTGGGCAGACCAAACTTTGTGAAGAACCCTAGCATTTCCTTAACCACGTTCTTTGCTGAGATATTTCTAAGTGGAATGGCTTCAGGATAACGAGTAGCCATATCAATCAGGGTCAACACATAAGAAAATCCTGAAGAAGTCTTAGGAAGAGGGCCTACAATATCCACCAACACACGGGTGAAAAGGTGCCTCAAAAGGAGGAATGGGAACTAGAGGTGCAACCTTTTCGGTCTGATTACACTTCCCCACAACTTGACAGGTGTGACAAGACTTACAATACCAGGAAACATCCCTGAAGATACCTGGCCAGTAGAAGTGTTTCAAAATGCGTGCCACAGTCTTCCTCACTCCAAGGTGTCCTGCCAAACTGGAATCATGAGCCACTCTAATGATATCCTGCCTACAAACATGAGGGATGACAACTTGATGTACATCCTCCCATTCACAGTCGGCTGATGCTGTTGGGGGTCTCCACTTCCTCATAAGTACTCCTGACTTTACATAATAACAAGTAGAAGCACCGGCTGACTCTTCTTCACTGTAAGCAGAGTTAGCTAGACCTTTCAACTCAGGGTCAGCAACCTGCAACTCAACCAACTCTTGACGAGACAAATTATCAACACTACGGGGTACTGCCTCATCTGGTGAGTGGTCCAAATTAGCAAGAAAAGTGTCAGCTAGGATAACATCATCATCATCATTATCCTCTAAATCACCAGTAACTTTAGACTTAGCCCTAGTGACAGCACATGCAGGGAACACATCAGGGACATCACAATCCTGGGTCGCAGCCACTGGCTCACTAGACAACTGAGGAGCTGGACACACTTGACTTCCACCAATATCATTTCCAAGTAAGAAAGTTACACCTGTCATTGGGAGTGTCTCAACCAACCCAACCATAACGGAACCATTAACAAAACCAGACTCTAAATTCACTCTGCACAGAGGGACAGAGAAGTAATTATTCCCTACGCCTTGTAAGATTACAGTTTCATCAGAGGAATTAACATTAGAGCCTAGAACACTGGTCAGCATAAGGGATTGGCAAGCACCTGTATCACGATATATTTTAACTGATTTCCTGTCATTACTGTCCAGAGGACTGACAAAACCATGAGACAGGAAATTAGCACATGAACTCTTGAGAGTGTCACCCACGTTACTGCTCAAAAGAGGAGCTCCATCATGAGAATTTAAGTTACCCCTCAAAGCAGGTTCAGTTAACTCAGTTAAAGAATTCTGGGAACTCTCAAGAGTGGACACTAGACCAATTGACTGAATATTTAAAGACTCCTTTTTGTTCACATCACGCTGTCTCCTGAAACATTTCTCCGTAGTATGACCAAGCTTACTACAATAAGTACATTTACTTTTCTGAAATCTAGAGGTGAAGCTGGTATTTACTTCCTGAGAAACATCATCTTTATTCTCTTTCCTGTTACCTGTACTCTGAGTAGAGGCAACGTACTTACTCTCAGCTTTCCCTTTTTCTTTAGAATATCTCTTGTGAGTGAGAACATATTCATCAGCTAAAACTGCAGCATCAAACAAATTATCTATTCTTTTCTCATCAAGATATAGGCTTACATCTTTTTTAACACACCTTTTGAAGTCCTCCAGCAAAATCATCTGCTTAAATTTGTCAAAATCAGAATCCACATTCTTAGAATTTAACCACTGCTCTAACAGATCTTCTTTGATTTTTGCATACTCAACATGGGATTGCTTATCTTGCTTATAAGTTGTCCTAAATTTTACTCTATAGGCTTCAGGAACAAGCTCATAGGCCTTAAGAATCAAGCTCTTAACTACATCATAATTATCAGATTGATCCTGAGGCAAAGATGCATAAGTTACTTGAGCTTTACCGGTGAGAACAGTTTGAAGGAGTACTGGCCAATACTTTTTAGGCCAATTAAAACCTGTAGCTACCCTCTCAAACAACTGAAAATACTTAGTTAAATCAGATTCATTAAAAGGAGGGACAAGTTTAACATTTTTAGCCACATCAAAATCATCAGAGCTAGATGATCCAGTTCCACATTGTTTCATGCGATACTCATGGTCTGCCTGAATCCTGGCAAGTTCAACTTGTGCCTGAGCCTGTGCCTCCTGAATCCGAGCCTGAGATTCAGCCTTCTTAGCATTTGCTTGAAATTCAGCCTCCTTAACACAAGCCTCCTTAGCCTGAGACTCAGCCTCCTTAGCATGTGCTTGAAATTCAGCTTCCTTCATACGAGCCTCCTGCAGGGCTAGCTGTAACTTAGCTAATTCAATCTGCGTTTGCTCATTTGGAGGAGTTACATTAAACAAGGTTTTATTAATCATGCTGAGTACACCGCTTCCCGTCCGATCAGCGAAGTTAAGCAACGTTGGGTCTGGTTAGTACTTGGATGGGTGACCGCCTGGGAACACCAGATGCTGTTGGCATCCCTACGTGTCAAGTAGGGTTGGTGGAGGATTAGTGCCCCTCCCTGTAAAACAATTAACCCTAAGCCCTTGGCCACCTCGATTGGGATACATGGCGTCTGGCAATGAATGAATGAATGAATGATTAATCATGCCAACAATTTGATCTTTAGAATGATGAGAGTGAACTGCAATTTCCAATTGTTGAGCAACAAGCTTAAGTTCATTCTTTGTTCTGTTTTCTACATCACACACTGTTTGCACATTTGACAAAAAAATCTTTGGCTTCATCAAGTGTAGTAATAGTAGACATCATGAATAAATCACAGTCACAAAATATCGAGCAATATCCTTATGATAATATCCTGAATATCCTGATATGAGGTCGCCAAATTTATGTTACGGAACAGAGAAAGATAATGTACACTTTAAGTGAGAATACTAAAAATCACTACTGTCCCGTAAAGTTCTAGGTTCAAAACAAAGAGTTAGGTAAAATTACAAGTTAAAGTTTAATGCTCAAACTAACAACAAAACATTCAGGACTCATAAGGATAATGTAATGGCAAAAAACAGGTTAAATATATGGTTAACTGCAATAGCCTCTATTAACACGAAATTAGCATGAGTAAATTTATCTAAGTCAGCCCTGATAAAATGAAAATACACTGGGTAATGCTCAGTTAATGCAAGATAAATTATTACAGATACAAACTATTATTAATAATTGCTGACAACAAGAATCTTTACATAAATCACAAAAACCTTACTAGGCCCAAGAATTAACCTCACGCTACACAGTACAAGAAAAAATGCAACAACAGTTATACTCAAATTACACACAGCTGCTAGATGGTTGGAGACTTCCGAGCACTCACAATAATAATAACTGTACAGGAGGACAGAGATGTGAGCAAAATGAGGAGTAGATCTAAGTGGCAATGATGCAGAGACTAAGCTCATTATATAGGGGCCGGCAGAGCTTGATGCAACTTGTAAGAAGGACGCGCAAATGAAGCCATAGGGGACAAAGAGTTGACAATCCTGCTCTGAACAACAGAAAGGACGACTTACTCTACTATAACGGTAGAAGGGGGGGACTGAGGCAGAACACGCTCGTGATCAAACATGCAGCATACTGTGTGTTAAAATTACACAAAGGATGATGAAATCATAGGCTATGTAACATAATAATAATAATAATAATAATAATAATAACAGACCCTACTCAGTCCGAAAACTTAACCTCTTTATCATTCCTGTGCTAGCCATCCACTCATCCTATCTGACGATTTTACAAGTGGACAATATGCAGTTTTGGAATTTTAGCACCATTAACTATAGTATAGTCCCTAAGGATCACAAAGAACCCCCATTGCTCCATTCTGAAATTGATAATTTCAGAGATAATGAATTTAATTTAAAATGGCCAACGGCCATACCACGTTGAGTACACCGCTTCCCGTCCGATCAGCGAAGTTAAGCAACGTTGGGTCTGGTTAGTACTTGGATGGGTGACCGCCTGGGAACACCAGATGCTGTTGGCATCCCTACGTGTCAAGTGGGGTTGGTGGAGGATTAGTGCCCCTTCCTGTAAAACAATTGACTCTAAGCCATTGGCCACCCCGTCTGGGATACATGGCGTCTGGCAATGGATGGATGGATGGATCTTCACTTGGCCACTCCGGGTAAAAAATGCGTGCGTTAGTACGTTTGTTTCTCTTCCCTTCGACAGCGCATGCGTCTCGTAGGTTTGTATCACCCACTCATATGCCTACTTTAGGTCACGTGATGGAATTTGGCCAATGATTTTAAATCGCGCTTTTTTATTCAATGTGGATGGAAAATTCAAATCCTCGCTATGGCCTCTGAAGAAGAAAGACGTGCTGTGTGTCCCTGGTGTGATATTGATTATTTACGAGTGATAAAGCATTTCCACTCGAAATCTGAGGAGGACACGGTGTATTACCTTCGGAAGTTTATTGCCCAGACTGTCAGGAACCTTGTAAATTTAGAAAAGACAGACATCAGTCGTACTGTGGTTGGTACAAAAAGTACGCAAAAACCAAGAAACGGGTACAGTGTAGTTTTTGTGTTTCTAACTGCAAAGGAACTTTTCTGGACAACACACACCTTCTGGCTTGGCAAATTATATTGTTCATAAACCACTGGATTCAAAGGTTCTGGAACCACGACGTTATTGCTAGACGACCCTCGTCCTGGACAATGGTATCTCTAGTGTAAGCACTCCCCTAGGATGGGTTAGGTATGTTGGGGTAGGTTTGGTTAGGTTTACTGTGTTGGGTGAGGTTATGTAACGTATTCCCCTGGGATAGGTTAGGTAGGTTGGGGTAGGTTTGGTTAGGTTTACTGTGTTTGGTGAGGTTATGTAACGTATTCCCCTGGGATAGGTTAGGTAGGTTGGGGTAGGTTTGGTTAGGTTTACTGTGTTGGGTGAGGTTATGTAACGTATTCCCCTAGGATGGGTTAGGTATGTTGGGGTAGGTTTGGTTAGGTTTACTGTGTTTGGTGAGGTTATGTAACGTATTCCCCTGGGATAGGTTAGGTAGGTTGGGGTAGGTTTGGTTAGGTTTACTGTGTTGGGTGAGGTTATGTAACGTATTCCCCTGGGATAGGTTAGGTAGGTTGGGGTAGGTTTGGTTAGGTTTACTGTGTTGGGTGAGGTTATGTAACGTATTCCCCTGGGATGGGTTAGGTAGGTTGGGGTAGGTTTGGTTAGGTTTACTGTGTTTGGTGAGGTTATGTAACGTATTCCCCTGGGATAGGTTAGGTAGGTTGGGGTAGGTTTGGTTAGGTTTACTGTGTTTGGTGAGGTTATGTAACGTATTCCCCTGGGATAGGTTAGGTATGTTGGGGTAGGTTTGGTTAGGTTTACTGTGTTGGGTGAGGTTATGTAACGTATTCCCCTGGGATAGGTTAGGTAGGTTGGGGTAGGTTTGGTTAGGTTTACTGTGTTTGGTGAGGTTATGTAACGTATTCCCCTAGGATAGGTTAGGTAGGTTGGGGTAGGTTTGGTTAGGTTTACTGTGTTTGGTGAGGTTATGTAACGCATTCCCCTAGGATAGGTTAGGTATGCTGGGTTATGTTTTGTTAGGTTTAGTGCATTTGGTGAGGTTTCGTCTGTTCCGTTACGTTAACCGGTGGTGCAATATATTTTTCTGGTGGATTTTGATGCGATCTGAGTTGTTTTTTTAATTCTTTTTTTTTTTTTCGGAAAATGCTTAATTTCACCTACTTGTCCAATCAAAGTTCATGATTGGAAAAGAGGGTAATGAGGCATTTCCGACAAAAATGAAGGTCAAAAACATTCGAATCGCATCAAAAACTAGCAGAAAAATATATTGCACTACCTGGGGGGTGTATTGTCCACTTGTAAAAATTTACTAAGACGTGAGAGAAAGTGGCCTATCAACCTGCAATATTGCAGAGGAACTTGGCATTCACCGCACCACTGTATATCGCTGGCTCGAGAGGTGGGAGGCGGAAGGCAACCTGAGAGATCACCCTAAACCTGGACGGGTGAGAAAAACCACGGCTGAAGAGGATCAGCGTATGAGAGTATACATTTTGATACCCATCCATATATACCCATCCATCCATATATATATATATATATATATATATATATATATATATATATATATATATATATATATATATATACATCCATCCATCCATCATCCAATCCTACATTGCCTCATGAGGAGCGTAGGAGCCCGGGGCTAAGCAGTTGATCCCGACATTTAAGATGAGAGTGACCAGCCTCACTCATCCCTGAGTGGCATTACATGAGCAATCAACCCCAACCAACCCTTGGATATAAACCTTCACAGGCTCAATCCGATTGGAGCGCAATAATTACTCACTAAACCACCAGGCGCCAAAATTTGGTTATATGGTTACCACCCAGCATAGTAAATGGAAACCATTTGGCTTGTCACTCAGTGTAGAGTCACCCACAGGCAGAAGGAAGAGGAAAGAATGAAGGAAAGAAAGACAAGAGGGAGTGTAAAGTTACCCGTAGGCAGAAGGACAAGGAAAAAATAAAGTAAAAGAAGACAGCAGAGGATGGAAAGAAAGAAGGATGGAGGAGAGGAAAGGGCAGACACCCGACAGCAGCACTACATCAAGTGAGTGGATGGTGAGCGCCCCCACCTACCACAATATATATAAATCTATCTATCTACCTATCTATCTATCTATCTATATACATATATATATATATATATATATATATATATATATATATATATATATATATAATTTATTTATTTATATTACAAGTGTCAACACACGAAATAAAAACCAAAACATGTCTTTATACATTATATAACATGTCTTCTAGGTATGATGAGAACATTTACCAGGTAGCTCGCAGCGGTCATGTGACTTGCAACGTGTGGGGATGAATTTTCCTGTAGGGGGTTGGACAGGTCACACAGACAGAGGATAGGTTCAATCCAGGTAAGTATTCGGAGATCCTTGAGGAAGTGATGATGCCCCCTGTCCGCTCCTACGCCTTCCCATATCCAGAGACCATTATCTTCACACAGGATAACAGCCCTGTTCACACAGCTAGGGTAGTGAAACGGTGGTTTGACGAACAGCGCCACGTTGATCTACTCTGGCCTAGCAACAGCCCTGACCTGAACCCTATAGAAAACGTGCGGGCTAACATTGTGAATACGTGGGAGCCAGCACAGGAAAGAACACCAGAGCAACTCATGCAACACATCACATCGGAGTGGCTAGTCTTGACAGGGTAACAGACTCTCATTCACAACCACGTGGCTTCCGTCCCAGAGCGCCTCCACAGTGTAATCGTGAAGACTGGTGGTTGGACAAAGTACTGAACTGTCCAGTAATATTGCTTCTTGTAACACTTCCTTGTCATGCCTTTTATGGAGCACATTTAATAACTCTCATGCGTGTTGATATTTCTGTTTCCCTACTAATGTTAGTAAAACTTAAATGTATTTATTTACAGTGGGATAATATGTTGAGGGTGGAAATATAAAACTTGTGTATTAAAGGTATGAAGAGAATGTGTATAAATAAAAATAAATGTAAACCAGTGGTTTGATTTTTGAGCGCGTGGCTACACAGTGAATTACGAGAACGTTTTGGAGCCCCGATACACACTTCCCTGTGATTAATAATATCTTAGAGTATCACTGATCAAAGGAAAATACTGTATTAACCTTCACTGTTCCTAAAGAACATGTAGGTATATTACTCATTATCAACATTTATACATCTTGGTGAACGTGTTAGTGTCTGATATAGCTCTCAGATATTCTCGGTCACAGTATTACTAAGCACAAACTCCTATCTGACGATATCAGTTTAGCTAGCCTCGTATAATTAACAGTACGCAGCATATATGTCTCGCTATAATGTTAGGTTAAATGCCGAAAATTTCCGTCGTCTCTATTTCGTCTTTCACAGTTTTCTTACCTAGATATTCCCACCCTCCTTTTCATAAAATAGTTACTGTATCTTGAACTACATAGAAATAAGTGATGATTGACAAAAATAAAATAAAATAAAACAACACTGATGCCCGGCAGCAATACATATAGGTGCAATGACAGGCATGAGGATATATATAATTGTTAAAGGTATCCCTCCTTTCAACACCATAGTGAGATGAGAAGGGAGGAAGGATTCATGGGAACAACGTGTGGTGAGAAGAGGTATGCCGAGCATGGCTTTTAGGCCCCTCCTATTCGACTGGAGCAATCTCCTCATAGTAGATATCCTATGAAATTAAAGCAAACAACACTGAATCATATCGAAATCCAAACGTTTAATAGGTGTTTATAGTTTCTACACGAACATCACAACATGCAAGGTGGTCAGGTTATATCTGTTGTCGAACTGATGGTGATGCGGCGAGGTGCACTGACATGGGGAAATGGAGGAAGAGTGAATGGCTGCGGGTTTAGGGTAGCGAGTTTGATCCCTGGTTGACCTACTAGAGCATTGCAGCCTACCTAACCTGTTTTATATATTCCAAATACGTTTGGATAGTTGGCCATAATATACACAAACAGTACATCCGTTTATGTAGACAATGGACCTAGCGTATATATATCGATAAAAGTGTTTAAATGCAGAATGACTGCAATGACTGCGCTGGGGGTAATTTACCCGGGGTTGAGACCCCTACTCAAGGGTGGAGCACTACAAGTAGCGTGCTGCCAGATTCATAGTGTGGACACTCGCTGCTGTCAGTATCACTTTGCAATGAAGTAGTTAAACTGCATCAAGTATTCGGTTATGAATCATGATACTAGGGGGAATAGTTAAGGTAGGTCCTTTAGCTGAGCAGGCAATTATTCTCTATTATTTAAATTTAACTTTCTGTAACCAAAATGAAGTAATTATAAATGACATCGTACTGAGAGAATATTATAAGACTTGCATAAACAATTTACAAAATATGCATTGCTAGTGATGTTGAACTGGAATGGCCAATCTTATATCACTTATATATTACACTAATTTTCAGAGCGTGTGTAATTACCTAACATCTCATATTAGCCCACTTCGTAAGGAAACTTTGCATCTCGATAGATACCGACACCAATTAGACAATGTGCCTCGGACAGGTTCCGCTGCTTCAAAGGTCAAAATCATTCGAAACTAACCCCTGAAACACCTTTCTCAATGCTAACACAATACCATACGTTAATTGGTACTCATTGCTACGTGTTATTCTTACTATAAATGTAATTACAGCTTGCTTATTTAGTACACAGACATCATCTGTATACATTACTTCTTGCCACATAGTTAATATTCAGTAATAAATAAGGGGCAAAACATTTGTTCCGATACTGAACGCTTCAGCCAATCACGTGCATCCTTAGAAAGGTTGTGGATTCTGAGTGATCCATTGAAAAAATACGAGTGTTTACTACGGAGCAGCTGCCATATATCGCCACACACCAGCATATTTGGTTGCACTTTCTTCTTGGCCAACTGTACATGACAAGAACATATACAAATAGTCTACGTCCCTGGAGCGAAGGCGTTAATAGTGTTGAGAGAGAGAGAGAGAGAGAGAGAGAGGGGACGTTACTGGTGTATTAAATGTAAGCAGTCAGCATCATATAGTCATTACAACTAGCCTCACATACTCGTATGCCCTGGTACCTCACAGACTTAAACACACTCTCCCCTTCAACTCGATGACTTATTCCAGATTATATTATTGTTGTCTCCACACGATTTTATTCAACTTGGGATGGATGTGTAGCAGTGAAGGGGTTTATTAAGGCTGTATCTGTCCACTGGAAATTGAAAAGTCTCCCATGAACTGAAAAAATTCGTCTAAAGATAGCAAGACGACTAAGAAAATGTAATGGGATTCAAGGCAATACCACGAGATGGCATCAGTTATCGACCACTTGTGGTGCTGGAGAGGGACGCCTTCATGTGGTAGCACTGATGTGGCTCCACTGCCTGATTATACAAACATCTCTAAACACCTCTCATTCTCCGAAAAAGGAGGATTTGCAGGATGAAGGAAAATTCAGCCTGCATTCCATATGGTTCAAGTTTCATATAAACCTGGGACAACAGTTGCTGCTATTACTACTACTCTCTTTGGCAGTCCCCAAATCCACAGGCATGGTAAGGTCCCGAGGCCAGGCCACAATCATGTATGTCCCAGGAAACCACCTACGTCCTTGTCAGCGTTCCACAGATGGAAAAACTTATGACCTCCTCTTGCATCCGAACCATGGCGAGCTGTTATATGACCTTTTACAATTGAAGATGACTCAAATAACAGTAGTCTTAATTCGTGTTATGGAATAGACTAATAATTCAACGGACATCATTAAGACACATACTAGACCAAACTAATTTCATAAAATATATGTTTAGAATGCGTACTGAGAGAAAATTTTAATATTTATAAAATTGTGCGTACTCAGCAACAATAAAATGAATAACACGTCATCTTATTGAAGAGGTTAAATTTAAAGCATTTTAACCCCTTCACTCCAATGACGTATATATATATTTATTCTTGCTAAATACCAGACGGTTTTATTCAGCTTAAGGGAGATATTTGGAATTAAGGGGTTAATGGAGGCCATGTCTGACGTATCCATTTCGTTAAGTCTCTCCTAAGATGAATGAAACCGTCTGGAAATATATTTGTAATCCCATTCATTCTGAACCATTTGGAGCGTAGGAGCCCGGGACTAAGCTGCTCAGTCCTGCTATTAAGGGTGGATGACCAGTACTTTGTCTCTGAGTGGCATCATGTGAGGAATAAACCCCAACCAACCCTCGGATGTAAACCCTTATTGCCGCATCCGTCCGGTTAGAGCGTCTTAGCCCACAACACCACCCAGTGTAATAAACTGCTTCCTGGGTTACAGGAATCCATCTGACTTGTCACTCAGTGAGGAGTCAATATCACTGTAGGCAACATCGAGTGAGTGGATGGTTTGCACAAGGAATAAATGAAATGGGTACTGAAGTGAAGGGTGTTTATTATTATTATTATTATTATTATTATTATTATTATTACGTACCCTGCCCTAGGGTGGGAAAGGAGGTCCGGATGATGATGATGATGATGATTATTATTAATATAATTATTATTATTATTATTACTATTATTAAATCAGGTTTGTAGCATCTTGGCTGGTGATCTTCGTGGCACAGGACACATCTTAGCATCTCTCTCAGTTATTTATTTCGCGTATCACATGTCTTCATATTCTGGCAGGTCACTGAGGGCAACCGTGTCCATACAATAAATACATAAATACCAAGAAACCTAATATCAAGGCGCAATAAATCACAAAGTTAAACGTATACATTTTATAAACTCAAGTCCAAAATTCCTGGTAAGGACGCAGACAAATTAATATATTATATAGTTTGCAATAATTATATCGCAGGTAATGCCAGTGGGGCAAGTATATTTTTTTAAACAAATTATTAGGCGCAATTGTTTCCAACTCTTTTTGGGACGCGAGGTAGAGGTTTTACTGAGCAAATTGATCTTGTTCATCTAAACTGTAAATATATATATCATGGAAAGTAATGTCAATGGGTAACGTACATGATTCCGGAAGGATGAAATGTTAGTCGCGTCCACACGTGCTCTCGAACATACTGTATGTTGGCAACACTGCTTGCAACATGTCTGGGTACATGTATGCAGCAGTATTTGGACAGATGTATGCAAACTTGTTTCAATGCAACCTTGAACACTGGCAGCAGATGCGATGTGTCAATACCAGGCAGCTGAGACTTCATCATGATGTTGCCAACATGATCTGGACGCTGCTGTTGCCAACATGTTTGCAGCGTGTTCGTTACTGTGTTGCATACATGTTGCCAGCACTTGTTCCAGCACACGAGTGGACGCGCATTAATACAGCAATGTCAGTGCGGATTACAGTACAGGCCCAAGAGGCGTTGTATAAAGGGACACTATAAAACAAATAAATCCTCTAACAGAACAATATCTTTCTGTGAGGTTGTTATTAATATGTACATCAAATTGCCGTAATTTAGTTCTAATCATGTGGGTAAATGAAGGTGGTGTTGTAAGGTGAACCAAATGGTGTGGCGTAGCGGCAGGAACAATGAAATATAAAAATGAACAGGTTGAAGAGGTTTGTGGCTGATCAGAGGCGCTAAGAAGAAGGCTTAGGATTAAACGCCGTATATTAATTGGCATAGGAGGCTTTCTAATGCCTCTTCCTTGGCGATTTATTTTGCATACCCGGTAATACACCATAACGTTGTCTTGTAAGTTATTTATATCGTTTTGTCATCGGCATACTTTCCACCAGTAACATACAATACCGAGAGGCAATGTGCAGAAGGAATCTCTATGGAAGAGATGTTACGAAATATCCCAAGCCACTTGCAGTGCCACGCTAAATGACTTTTATCTCTTTAGGTCAGACCTTTTGTAGCCAAGAGTGTGCAACATCTCTCTCTCTCTCTCTCTCTCTCTCTCTCTCTCTCTCTCTCTCTCTCTCTCTCCGCTTCATTTATAGTACGTACAGGATTCATTAATACCCCTGTCACCGTAGCCATTAAGCATCTCATAATAGGCACAACTCTAGTACTGTGCTACAACTATCGCCAGGTACTTACATTCATCCTAAGTGTTTTAATAGTGTCACCATTAACTTTCTTATGGTCGGAACGTTACTAGTCTTTCCACCATATGCAGACGGTTTTATTCAGGTTACAGTGTTCACAGAAAGCTGAGCTTGGTTTGCACGTCTTTCATAAGAAGCTTATTTTACCTGCGCTTAGTTTAACCCATTAGGGAGTTATTGCTTTCCTCAGCGAATTTGAGTCGTCTTGCTGTAGGCTATTCGGAGTAAAATATGTCACTCAAACCTCTTCGTCCATGGAGTTTATCGAAAGAGAAGGTACCCATTTTAAAATTCACCATGTAGGCAGTGCCCTCTAAAAGGTACGGTAAATATCTTAACTAGAGTGACGTATTTAATAATCATTCTTGGCAGCCTAGACGAGGCTTTTCTGAAGCTATTGCAAATTTTGTTACAAGAATGAGCGAGTCTAGAACCACATGGGTTGGACGTGCCAAGGGCTAAACATGTAGCATCTACAGGGGATTTATTAGTCTTGTTTTCTTTCTTTCTTTCTTTTTTTTTCTTAGCTACAGTCTGGTTTATTTTTTTCCTCTGTATATATCAGATATACAGATCGTACCCTGCCTGCTCCAGATAACCTGATATGTACTGTTAATCTGTCTATTGCCTCACGCCTTAATCCTTTATACGGGATGGCCACAAACAAATCGCCTCCAAGTCACCATCCCCCGCTATTTCACTGTCCTGCTCCCAATTCACACCCCACTCTCTCATATACCTCTCCACTCCATCCCTCCATCTCATCCTTGGCCTTCCCCTCCCTCTCTCCCCCTCCACCTCACACACATGCACTCTCCTTGTCGGTCTCTCACTCTTCATCCTCTCCACATGGCCAAACAACCTCAGTGTGTTTCTCCTAATGCTTCCTATCACATCCACATCCACACCACAACGCTCCTTCACAATCTCATTTGTCAGTCTGTCTCTCCATGTGACTCCACAGACTTCCCTCAAATAACTCATTTCCACTGCTCTCACTCTTGATTTGTGTCCCTCCAACAATATCCAAGCTTCACTTCCATACGTCAGTGTTGGTATCACAATACTGTCATATAATTTTTTCACTTCCATGCTCACTTCCCTGTTTCTTATCACTGCCTTCAAGGAACCAGCAACCTTTCTTCCCTGCTGTACCCTTTCAAGCACTTCACCCTCCAAACTTCCATACCTACTCATCACACTACACAAGTACTTAAACTTACTCACATTTTCCATTTCCTCATCATCCAACCTCACTGTACATTCACTGACTTCACCTCTCTCAAAGACCATCACTTTACTCTTCCCTACATTCACCTTTAGATTCCGTTTCTTACGCACTCTCCCAAACTCATCCACCAAGCCTTGCAGCTCCCCTTCGTCTTCACTCAACAACACAGTATCATCTGCAAACAACAGTACAGGGAGTTTCCAAACACTTTCTTCTCTCACCAGGGCCTCTCCAACATCCACTACCCTACCTTGTACCTCATTTATTACCCCATCCATGTACAGACTGAACAACCATGGAGACATGACACATCCCCGTTTCAACCCAACCTTCAAATAGAAAAACTCACTCAATTCACTATCCACACTCACTGCAGCCTTAGCACCATCATACATACTCTTTACAGCATTCAACAACTTCCCATCTACTCCATATATTCTTAATACTTTCCACAATCCTTGTCTACCAACCCTGTCATATGCTTTCTCCAAATCCATGAAAGCCGCATACAAATTCTTTCTCTTCTCAAGACACTTTTCCACTAAAGATCTAAGAATGAATATCTGATCTACACAACCTCTTCCCTTCCTAAAGCTTCCATGTTCTTCTCCAACTAATTCTTCTGTTCTTTCCCTAACTCTGTCAATAAGTATCCTACCATACACTTTTCCTATTACACTAAGAAGGCAAATGCCCCTATGATTACCACACACTTCTTTTTCCTCTTTCCCTTTGTACAAGGGAATAATTATACCTGATTTCCAATCATCCGGGACTTTACCTCCCTCCCAGACCAATCTGCACATCCATTCTACTACTATCTCTCCCCCATGCTTCAGCATTTCACCACACACTCCATCAATTCCTGGGGCTTTCCCCATTTTGACTTTCTTCAATGCTTCCACAACTTCTATCCTACTGATTCCTTCCTGTCTTCTCACCTCCCTCCTTCTCCCAGTCATTCCCCAGCCACTTATACTCACATTACTTTCAATGTCTATGTTTAACAATTCATTAAAGTGTTCTCATCATCTGCTCACTTTTTCTCCCTTCTCCACTAGTAATCTACCATTTTTATCTTTCACTCCCCAACTAACTTCATTGCCACCCTGTCTGACTCTCTTTACCTCTTTCCAGAACACACACAACTTGTAAATTACTGAATTTTAATTACCAGGCTAACACATTCACGGTCATGTCTTCTGTGTTATTTTACTCCAGCTTCCACCAGACTGATATAATTTCGTGAATGTGAGTCAAAGTGGGTTTTGTTGGACTGACGTTGTTTGTCGGTGAGAAAGTGTCATCAAATTAATTGACAAACATGTGATGTGAATGACAACTGCTCTTTATCCACCGTAGTTCCATGATGTATGTGGTATTTCAGCCTTACTAAGTCCTACGGACTGTGCTCCTTTTTGAGGTGAGTTTTTTTTTTTTAGTTTTTTTTTGTTTTTTTTTGTTTAACTGGGTGGTTAGATATCGCAGTTGCTAGAGCCATTTTATTCTACCTTGCATAATATTGCCACATCTGCATCGCCAGTGTGCTCTTGCAACATTATAACACTAGAATATTAGGTTAGTCATGATGAGGCGATATTGTAAGGATTTAGAGCCGCAGCATCATCTTTTGCCACTGAGCAACATGAATTAAGCTGAAAAGAACGACAATCTGGGTCAGGTTAAGGTGAAAACATATAACTCCTTCAGTACGAAGCTTCTTCCTTCAGATGAATAAAAGTGTCTGTGGGTAGCAATACTGAAGGAATTAATCTTACACTCTGTCGTGAAGACAATCACAACAAGGCGAACAGGCAATAAAATCAGGAGGCCTGTGTTTGACAATTACATATCGAGTCTTGAAATGATGAGGCTTTGTGAAATTTGGAATTAGTACATAATAATTTGAAATGGTATTACAAGAACAGAGCCCTTGAATCAAGTGATGATTTTTTATTTGTTTATTCTTGCCACCTCCACATGATTGTATTCAGACTGAGATTTATTTTTAACTGGCAAAGGAATAGGTATAGCCTTCAATATCCCCTTCAAAACGGGAGGTGTTTTTTAAACTGAATATAAACGTTTGGAGGCAGCAACGATAGAGTGAAAAGACGTCTATGGTTGAGGGGACTAACACATTCAGCTTGGGATGACGTCTTTTGCATGTCATTTCTGCCATCTCCTGACTGTTTTATTCTGATTAGAACAGGCATTGTTTGCTCGAGGGTGTTAGATAGCGCAGGAACAGCTTCAGCACGTGGGGCCTTTCCTAAGTTGAACACAATCGTCTGATCGCCGAATGAACAAGATAATAAGGACATACTCCGGATTCAAGAAGGTACGAGAAACATTGCGACAGGAAGATAATATGCGGAATGGAGGAATAATCAGACATTACTACTGGCCAGGAGAAGATAAATGCATAAATTACTGTCTATTGGCTGCACGAGGGTCATTCAAGTATAGAACAGAACTTTTATTTTTTTTATTTTTTTTTAGGAAAGCAATCTTCCTTCGCAACACGATCGGCAACTGTCAGTGTTACATGCAGCCAGCTTTACTGCTGGCTGAACTGGACAAGGGGCAAACAAAGTGCGTCCACCAGTCTGAGCGGCCGAAAATAGCCAGGAGTTTCCATGTACCATTTTCTTGGTAAAAATAGTTATAGCTATTGACTGTACAGGCCTTAAGTGGACATAACCCTGTGTGTAATATCTTCAATAATGTACTACTAGCCAGGTTCCAGTACACTGATGTATGACGCTCTCGTATATGTGGCAGCCACGGAACGTTGGAATCGCTTACGGTATACTGTACAAAGGCCTCATATTACAGACAAAAATACAGGTGATCCCACGACGTCGGTGTGTAGTTTACTCTTGCTGGCAATTGGCAGTTGTCTTCACTTTAGAACCGACTTTTGGATCCATTATTTAGTGGGTAGATATAGTTCTCGTTTATGTCTACAGTACACAAAGTCTCCCCTAAACCGTGCCACATCGTCTGTTCGATACCCCCTCCCCCAAAAAAAAAAAAAAAAAAAAAAAAAAATAGTGCTTGCTTACAAAACTTTGTGAGACAAAATGTTTCCTGATAACATTATTTTTGTTACCTTCACCAACGAAGATGGAGGAAGTTATTTATTCATCTGTGTCTGTCTGTCTGTTGGTCCAGACGATATCTTGAAAAGTTCTCAGTGAACTTCAATGAAATCTTGCGGTAGGGCGGGCGATGAGTCAAGGAAAAAGGATTAAGTTTGGGGGTGGATTCGGATCCGGAGTATCCCGCACAATATCTCCAAAAGTTCTTAATGAATTTCAATGAAATTTTGCGGAAGGGTGGGCCATTGGCCAAAAAAGAATATATTCAATTTTGGGGAGGATCCGGATCCAATGTCCACGGATCCGGATCCTTTTTAACAGCAATGGCATTGGTGGAGGTATTCCCTTTCTGAGTTGTTTCTAGTTTCCATACTGTTATTCTGACCACAATAACCAAATCTGACCAAAAAATAGAAAAAAAAGTACATAATATTACACATTATGACAGCTGACAATTACACGCTGTCGTGTTGCAATCGATCGACATTTTTTTTTTCTGACACTCCCTCGACTTACCCCAACCTAATGCTGGGTCAATATATGTTACCGTTCCCTTGAAAGAAGCGAACAAACGCACAGACACACATACATAGCTCGACTTCATGTTTTAGATATTTTGAGGGTTGGAAATAATATAACCGCATTGAGGAAAGATATATATATATATATATAAATATATATATATATATATATATATATATATATATATATATATATATATATGTGTGTGTGTGTGTGTGTGTGTGTGTGTGTGTGTGTGTATCTAGGGGCAGGATCCCACTGCTACCTGGCGTCCCCAGGTGGTGGATAGGGGAAGGCCTTGTAGATATACAAGGTACCGTCTTAGACGGAGCAGACCATGGGACCCCCTATAGATATATAGGGCTCCACCGAATATAACGAATAAGGTGGCAGAAAATTACATCTCACCAGAAACTATGTGGCAGGGAGGTGAGATTATTTGCCACAATCCTCCCAACCAAACATGAGTTCTGTTGCAAAGTACTTGACGGACGTTCCTGTTGGATCATCGTCTACTAAAGGTCCAACCGCACTACCTCCTGTGCTTACGGGCAGTGTGCCAGACTGGGATATTAAACACTCTTAAATCAATGAAGATCTATGCATACAATGTAAGAAGCCTCGCTGAAGATTACAAGCTTGATAACTTAATGGCTGAACTGGAAAACATTAGTTGGGCTATTGTAGGTCTGAGTGAGACCCACAGAAAAGAAGAAAAAGTAATTCAGCTCAGTGACAGTGGCCACCCATTTTACTACAGAGGAAGGGAAAATGAAAGAGTTAGTGGTGTTGGATTTCCAATTAACAGAAATCTTGCAGACAACATTGTTAAATTCAGTAGTGTACCTGACAAAGCAGCAGTGGTTGTAATCAGACTGTGCAAAAAATATACCCTGAAAATAATACAAGTATATGCACCAACTTCTCAGAGCTCAGATGAAGAAATTGAAACATTGTATGATGACATCTCCCAGATTATGGAAGAGGAAAAGACCACCTATACTATATTCATTGAAGACTTCAATGCAAAAGTTGGAAAATCAAAAAATGGAGAAGCATGTATGGGAAAATTTGGAGTGGGAGAAAGGAACGAAAGAAGAGAAATGTTGGTAAATTTTGCAGAAATGTTTAACATGAGAATAATGAACACATTCTTTCACAAAAGAATAGGGAGAAAGTGGACCTGGAGAAGCCCAAATGGAGAAACAAAGAATGAAATCGACTTCATTATAGCAGATAAGAATTACACGATCACAAATGTCCCAGTTATCAACAAAGTAAATATCGGAAGTGACCATAGAATGGTGGGTTGCACAGCAAGATTCAATTTCAAAAGTGAAAGAAATAAAATGATTAAAGATAAAAAGATATGCTCAATAAAAGTAAACGAAAACAAAGCAGCCTTTCAGTTGGAAATAAGGAACAGATTTCAAGCTCTCAGTAATGCTGAATGTGACACTGATGAGCTGAATGACAGACTAACAAAAGTGCTAAAAGAATCAGCGGAGGTAGTAGGGAAGCCTAATACAATCGAGGCTGAGAAGTATTCAGAAAAAATACTCGAACTCATGAAAAAAAGAAATGAAATGAAAGTAATAAGAAAGAAAGACGAAATGGAACGAGCGGAATTAAATAAGCTTATCAACAAAAGACAAAGAGAAGAAAAAAGACAGAGAAACATGGATCAGATCAAAGAAATCATCAAAAATGGAAAAAAGTCTGAAACAGATCCGAAGTAAAATGGCACTAGGAAAGCAACAAATGACATCACTGAAAGAAAAAAACGGTGAAATCATTAAATGCAGAGATAAGATGATGAAGAGAGTAGAAGAATTTTACAAAGAACTGTATGCATCAAAGACAGTAGTACCAATAGCTAACTTTTCAGTTGACACAAGAGAAATACCTGAGGTAACACCAGACGAAGTAAATAATTCTCTCAAAAATATGAAAAGAGGGAAGGCTCTGGGAGAAGATGGGATAGTAGCAGATTTACTGTTGGATGCAGGAGTAGAAGAACAAAATAGGCTTGCCCACTTATTTACTCGATGTATAAAAATGAAGAAAATTCCCAAAACATGGTGTAATGCAACAGTTATTTTACTTTACAAAAAAGGTGACTCAAAAGACCTTAGTAACTATCGACCCATTAGCTTGCTATCAGTCATTTACAAACTCTTCACTAAAGTCCTTACAAACAGAATAACTACAAATTTGGAGGAAAACCAACCTCGTGAACAAACAGGATTCCGAAGCGGGTATTCGACCACTGATCATCTACACACAATGAATCAGCTAATTGAGAAAACTACAGAACATAATAAACCACTGTGCTTAGGTTTTGTTGATTACGAAAAGGCTTTCGACTCAGTGGAGTATATAGCAATTGTAAATTCATTGCGAGAACAAGGAGTGAATAAGAACATTGTAAAACTGCTCGAAAACATATAAAGAGGGAACTGCTACAGTTAAATTACATAAGGTCTCAGAGAAAATTAAGATTGAGAAGGGCGTGCGTTAGGGAGATACAATTTCACCAAAGTTATTTACAGCATGCCTAGAAAGTATTTTCAGAAGGCTAGACTGGGAAAACAAAGAAGTGAACATAGATGGAGAGAAGCTAAACCATTTAAGATTTGCAGATGACATTGTCCTAATATCAGAAACAGCAGAGACATTGCAAGAAATGTTAAATGACCTGAACATAGAAAGTCTTAAAGTAGGGCTTAAGATGAACCGGAGTAAAACTAATGTTTAGTCCTCAAACGCCAAAGAGCGTCATAAGAATAAGTGGAGAAATTCTTGAAGAAGTCGAGGAGTACAATTACCTGGGACAAATACTAAAATTAACGAAAGCTCATGATAGCGAAATAAAAAGATGCATTACAATTGGATGGAAAGCTTTCGGTAAACAAAGCAACAATATGAAAAGTAGATTGCCAATTTGTATGAAACGAAAATTATATAACGAATGTATAATTCCAGCTATGACGTATGGTTGTGAGACTTGGAAACTGACAAAATCGATGGAAAATAAATTAATTCGTTCTCAGAGAGCAATGGAAAGGTCAATGTTGGGAATATCTTTAAGAGACAGGAAAAGATCAACTTGGGTGAGAGAGCAGAATACAAAGTCAATGATATTATAGTAGTTATAAAAGAACAGAAATGGAGGTGGGCAGGCCATGTAGCAAGAACAAGGGATAATCGATGGAGCAAGAGGTTGACTGACTGGACACCAAGAGATTGTAAACGTAGCAGAAAAAGGCCAGACAGAAGGTGGAGGGATGAGATAAACAAATTTGCAGGGAAAACGTGGCAAAGATTGGCTCAGTCAAGGAGGCCTTTGTTCAGCAATGGACTTGTAATGGCTGATATATATATATATATATATATATATATATATATATATATATATATATATATATATATATATATATATATATACTGTATATTAGGGTGGTCCTAATTTTCGATCTTGCGAATTTTTAGGACGATACCCCCTGAAATCCTTCCATATAACACGAAAACATGTCATGCAAAATATTTTTCAAAAATATTTATATTTAGAGGTCGCTCATCGGCCTTTTATGTTATTACGTATCGCCACATTCAGCTTGTCCCACATAGTTGTCACAGAAATGTCTTTCACACAATTTCGGTGTCTTGAAACTACTCAGTTCTGCATTGTACAAAGATTTAAATTCATAGCACCTAGGCAGATCACAGCTGCCTACTGTGAACCGGGCGTGGCAGTTAGATAAGTGTCGTTAGACCTCATGACTTGGTTATGCTGCTGATATTCGTGGTGACGATAATTTACTAGATTTCAATGACAATTTGGTATATAACAGTGTTTCACTTACTTGTTAAGTGCATGGAAATGTCACTGTTGTGTACTGATAGCATACAGTGACAATCTAATTGCATCCTTTAATTGCATGCTTTCTGCTTTTACAGGCAAACTTACATAATTTCTGATAACTGGTTGAACTGTGTTGATTCTGGACGAATATGGCTTCGACGAGTGGGAGCACTGATGCTAAAGCAAGGAACCTGTCTAGGACTCGGTCTGATGTCTACTTGCTCGACAAGTTGGAAGATGATATCAAAGGATCCAAACTGCCTTCAAACCGCCAAGCCCTAGGTTATCTTTTGCACCTCCACCTGAAGCAGACCAAGACAATTAAAACAGCAGTGACAGCTACAATTGAAAAAGTAGAACAGTTCTGGGAGCGTGCCCGTATTCCAGTTAGACAAACATGCAATTCCAATAAAAAATTGGGGAAGATTTTGCTTCAATGGCAATCTCTTAAGAAAAACAAGGGCAGGACAACACCAGCACAAGTCCAGGGTGAGCAATCATTTAAAGATACTTTGATGACCTTTTCGATACTGCACATGCTGAAGCCCTGACACTGATCACAGTATAAGAGGACAAGCAGTTTCTCATCAGTCAGCGTATGAAAGGTCGGCCGGGGACAAGACCCTAAATATCAAAAAAGCAAACAGCGCCACCGTGAGTATATGGAGCTCAAACGAAGAGAAAAGGCCGCCACTGCGCAGGCTCAAGAAATCGCTGAATTGGAGAGCAGCAGCAGCAGTACTTTGTCATCTGGGGCTGAGTCCAGTGGTAACTGCATGACTCCTGTAAATGAAGAATTAAATGTAAGTCTTCCTTCACCACCCAAACGTGGTTGGAAAGTTGTGCTGAGTCAAAATTTGTCGGCCACTCTGGATCGATATCAACTGTCTGATCGCGCTGCTCTGATGATTCTCGGAGAAACAGCAAAAGCTTTGGGTCATGATCTCAGTTCATTAATTCTGAACCGCAGCAGCATCAGGCGACAGTGACATAAATGGCGCAAAGAGACGGCGATGAGCATAATGAATGAGTTCGCTCCGGACGAAGTAATCATCGTACACTGGGATGGAAAGCTTCTTCCAGACCTCACCAACAATGAAAAAGTGGACCGACTTCCGATCATCATCTCGTCAAGTGGTAATTCTCAGCTATTAGAAGTTCCAAAATTAGAATCAGGGACTGGTTCGCAGCAAGCACAAGCCGTGGTCAGAGCATTGAAGCGGTGGGGAGTTGCAGAAAGGGTCCAAGGCATCTGCTTCAACACGACAAGCATAAACATGGGTCCCCACAAAGGAGCATGCATTATGGTGGAACAGCTACTGGACAGGGAACTCTTGTACCTCGCCTGCCGGCATCACATCTTAGAACTACTTGCAGGAACTGCTTTCAAGGCAGCCATGCATGTTGCACCGGCACCAGAAGTACTGCTCTTCAAGCGATTTCAAACTTTTTGGAGTTCAGTTGACCAGGATCACTTCCAAGACGCATCATTTGATGAAGTGGTCGCAGCTCAACTTGAAGATATCAAGGAGGAGGCCTGACCTTTGTTTTCACTACACTTCTACACAAGCAGCCTCGAGATGATTACCGTGAGCTACTCCAGCTGACTGCCATCTTCCTCGGTTCATCACCACCACGAGGTACTCATTTTCGTAAGCCCAGCGTGATGCATCAAGCACGATGGATGTCAAAGGTAATCTACACATTCAAAGTGTGGATGTTTCGTTCACAGTATACCTTGACCATCAGTGAAGAGCGTGGTCTCCGTGACCTGTGTGTGTTCTACACACGCTTCTATGTCAAGGCTTGGATAACAGCACCACTCACAGTGAGCACCTCACAGAACGACCTGCATCTGCTGCAGGCCTTAGTCGACTATGCCACCATCACCAATAAGATTTCCAGAGTAACAGCTCAGAAAATTGCCTCTCATCTGTGGTACCTGAATGAAGAGCTGGTGGGTCTTGCACTGTTTGATGATAACGTCAGTCAAGAAGTCAAGAAACAGATGGTGCAAGCTATGAATTTCAATGATGGTATGGAGGATCCTCCCAAGTGAGTGATCATTGCAACTTGTGAGGTTCATGGAAAGACTGTCACTGATTTCGCCACGAGGCAAAGAACCTCTTCAATAGACTGAATGTCGACGATGACTTTTTGAAGTTACCTGTTGACCAATGGTGCGACGATCGTACATACGGAAAGGCACTGGCATGTTTGCAAAAACTCGCAGTAACCAATGATCACGCTGAACGAGCAGTTGCACTTATCGAGGCCTTCTCCGGTCGTCTAACGAAGGATGAAGACCAGCTGCAATACATCCTACAGGTTGTGGCCGACCACAGACGCAGAGTTCCTCATGGAGTTAAGTGACGCCTGCAGCAATGAATGGTCAATGATTTGGTTGGCGACATATTGGTCATTTAATAATGTAGAAGCGACTGTATTGATAGGCGTTTACTGGTATTACAATTAAGTGTTCACCAAAAATCTATAACTTGCCTTGAAGCAATTCAGATTAGTTAAAAAATATATATACATATATTTTTCCAAAATTAACCGTTTGTGACAATCTGTGAGCTAATATCGCATCTGAAAAATTCATGAATGTCAGAAAATTTCAGATACAAAATCCTCTGAATATACACAGTTTGACTTCTATACAGTGATATTCAAGGGCAATGAGCAACCTCTAAAAATTGTCAAAAATATTACACATACAGTATTTTTAACCTGTTTAGAATGTTTTGAATGAGTATGGCATCAGAATTTTCGAAATCGAATCTTGGCCTTACTGTATATGGACCACCCTAATTATATATATATATATATATATATATATATATATATATATATATATATATATATATATATATATATATATATATATATTGAAAACTCGCAGGAAAATATAACCCCTTTAACACAATGAATTATTTCAGATTATATTATTGCCGTCTCCACACGATATTGTTCAACTTGGGAAGGATGTTAAGCAGCAGAGTTTATTAGACTGTATCTGTCCACTTGAAACTGAAGTATCCCCTGAGCTGCATAAAACCGTCTGCAGACGACGAAAATACATCATGGGATTCGTGAGGTTAACACGAGATGGCATCGGTTATTGGCCAATTGTGGTGCTGGAGAGGGACGCCTTCACGTGGTAGCACTGATATAACCAAGCGGCTGCATTGCCTGATTATACAAACATTCCTCAACTATCCTCCCTTTTCCCCGACATAAGGATGGTCTACAGGAGCAGGTCATTTTTAGTCTGCACTTCTGAGCCATCAAGTTTCAGATGAACCTGCGGCTTCAAACAATGCTATTACTGCTACCCTTTTGGCAGCCCCAAAGGCCCTAAGGCGTCGTAGGGTTACAAAAGTACTGTAGGTCCGTAGTCCAGACCATTAAAGCCCCAGGAACCCACCCAATGTCCCTCGCAGCGTTCCATTGATAAAACATACGGCCACCTCTTGGATTCCATTGGCGACATGTTGGTATATGATTTGCAATAGCCAAATGACTGAAGTTTTATCTGTTTAAACACTCTTGAAATTAATGTGCGCTATCTGTAATCATAACTAATGCACAGTATTTAAAGTTTAATACACCGACAAAAAAATAATATTCCCTAACTAAAATTGTGGGGATCCGTACATCATTTAATAATTTATGTATAAGAACTACGTACTTACCAGTTACTTTTTTGTTTTTGTATCAATTTAATATATATATAATTTTTTTATTTTTTATTTATTTATTTATTTATTTTTTTGCTAACGTCGCTGGAGCCTCAACTACAGAAAATATTGTTTTCACGAGCTACTCCAAATCACTTATAATTAACCAACATACTTAGGATTTTGTCACAGACTGAAGTCTTGCCATCAACTTCAGTTGGTAAGTGGTCCACGGCCGGAGTGACAGCGAGCTGAAGAGGTGTTTGGGAGTGGGTCACCCTAGCAAGATCGAGATACGGATTTGAGAGACCGCCATGCTATGTGCAGGACGAATGTTGGGAGGTGACACCCATGCTTTATAACACAAACACACACACAAAAATATTCATTTATTTTCATGTTAATGGACACTTGTTGCACTGTATTACGCTATGGAGATAACCTACAGGAGCACAATGACTAGCGCTACACTCAGCACTAAACATGTCATCTGAGCACACAACGTCTTCCTTACAATTTTTGTAAGTTCTCACTAAATATCTCACTTACTGTTATCATTACTATTGCAAAGGCAATTGATATATACTTAAGCACGTTAACTACGCATACTTGCATATGAGAGAGAAAATGTATCACTTGATTTCACCAACAATATTCACTTTTTCATTAATTATACAGGGGAATGTTAAAGTGTAATATGTAAAAATAAGTCGCTATGGAGGAGGTGCTACGAAGCCTGCCATGCCATAAAAAACATAAGCCACAGAACACACAGAGTAAATAAATCTCGTTGGTGAGCGCCCTGGTTACCTCCAAACCACTTTACTCAGCTGAGCAGACTTTTCCAATTTGGAGAGAGAGAGAGAGAGAGAGAGAGAGAGAGAGAGTGTTTCATTATCGTCACCAATAAAGGCCTGCACTAAAGTGAATAAAGTCGTTTGGAATGGCATTGTAAGTGGCCTGGGAGATTAACATCTTTTACTTATCAGCTTATTTCGCTCATTGCATCTCGGTATTCTCTTATATGTTACCGAGGCAAACTATGCCGATGATAATACGATATAAATAACACAGTAGACAATGTTAAGATGTAGAAAAAAAAATCGCCAAAGAAGAGGCGCCACGAAGCCTTCTATGTCACATGAAATACGGCCTTTAATCCCAAGCCTTCTTCTTAGCACCTCTGATCAGCCACAAACCTCTTCAACCTGTTCACCTTTATATATCATTGTTCCTGCCGCCTCACTACACCATTTGGTTCACCTTACAACACCACACTCATTTACCGACATGAATGGGACTTAGTTGTGGCAATTTAATTTGATAATGAGCAAATTAATAGGACAGCAAAATGTACCTTTTGTCTCTATTTATAGCAGGAATCTTGGATCTGTATTCTAATCTTTATAGAAAGTATTTTAACATTTCATTCCTATGGAAGTATGTATATTAGGCCTTGACATTACATTCCATGATATTTATATATCCAGTATCGGTAAACATTACATTTTGTTCAGCTTAATATTTTCACCCTGTGTCCCAGCAAGTAGGAAGCAACTGTGCCTGCTTCCTGTATTTGGAAACTTAAGTGCAACTGTTGATGTTATACTGGATATCTATAACGCTGCAAATTTGTCTGCGTTCTTACCGGGAAATCAGGATTTTTTTTTTTTTTTTTTTTTTTTTTACATTTGACTTAGTGGCTCCTGCCTATTACGCCTTGATAGTTGGTTTCTTGATATAATTCTATACAATGGACACAGTTGGCATCAGTGACCTGCCAGAATATAAAGACGTGATAAGCAAAATATATAACTAAGAAAGACGAACCACTGTCATAAAAAGACTTTGTAGTTACTTGTAGAGAAGTTACATATATTAGACTTGTGGACGAGCGGTTGTTATACTTGAGTTGTTGTAAGTAGATAATCTTGGTTCTCATTTGTCATGCAATGACAGGAGAGGTAAAGAATAGTATGGGACTCTTTTTATTTGTCTTGGAAATATTAACAAGTCTCTCACTCACGAGTGAGTATAAGTAGAGTCCCTGTCTCCCTGTCTCGCTCTCTCTCTCTCTCTTCCAAGTTGCTAAGCCTTTCTCCCCACTACCTGCCGATTCTATGGCCTCTCTCCTTCTGAGCTCTCTTTCCTAAATTCTGGTGAAACAGGAGTCGTGTCACGCGTGTTCACTGTGGTTGGAAGTTCTAGAAGCCTGTGTGTGAGTATGTGTGTATGGTCAACTAGGCTTTGTTCTCCTGCTGTATCGCTGACAAACTAACTGCATCATCTCCTGACTGGCTACTTCGTAATCTGTCGTCAGCTTTTCCTCAGTGTAACTTGCAAGATCATTTCCCATTCCCAGGCTCGCATAGAGCTGTCTATCTGTCTATTTATCTATCTATCTATTATGATTTGTAAATATAATATGGACTCATAACATTGCTCGGTCCACGCAGCTGAAGGTCCTCCGACAGCAATTATCATTGACACATGCTAATATATTAGTACATAATATTGATTATAATATTGTATACATATAATATTCATAGTAAATAGTAATTATCCAGTCATATTACATTTTAAACAAGTTGTGTACATATTTGAATAAATGCATTAAAAGTAAATTATTTAACTGTAATACAGTATGTACTTGGGTTATTGTAGTGAAATGCATACATGCAAGAAAAAAAAAATAGTTTAAAATTAAGATTATGGTAAGAGTTATTAATATTTCATTTAAAGATAATGGTACTGGTATGCCATACATGGGTCATTCTTTTTTTTGTATATATATATATATATATATATATATATATATATATATATATATATATATATATATATATATATATATACAAAATATGGACACTTCATTCAGGGGGGTTAACTTGGATGTTAACTCTCCCCCCTCTAAATACTGACTCCAAATTAGCAATTCTTGCATGCATTCTGTGCATTGCGAACAGCAGTACTGCAATACAATGCAGACGATTATAAAGACAGTAGGTGCTGGGCTATACACATAATATGGGTTGAACATACTCAAATTCAAATCTTCCCAGGGCTTCATTGTTTCATTGATCAGTTGCATAGTTTCAAACTTAGGGAAAGTCAGCTTAATACTTGTGCTCATGTTTAAGTCCATATTAGGCAGTGGGTGGAAATGTTTGTGTGTATGATTGAGGATGGCGTAGTGATTGATGGTGGATATAGTAGACATGGCTGGTGTAAATACCGCACAGTAGTCTGGTGCTATGTATAATCCTGAGGCTGATGTATGAGATGGTGGTATATCTGGACAGACTATGTAAACTGATGTGTTATGAGGGAAATAAAAAAACTGCGAGTGTCCAATGCGTTGATGGTGTACAAGTTTATCTGGAGCAAATGTGAAGTTGCAATGATTATGAATATTGTCATTTCTGATGATAGCCATTTCACAAGGGACTGTATCAGTAGGCTGAAACGTGAAAATGTACGCAGGACAAAGATGAACAGCATGTAAGGATGTGCGGCACTTTCGTTCAATCGTTGATTCACTTGCGAAAGTGACAGTGTCCCGTCTCTTGGAGACCATGATGAGTTCGGTGTCTGTGTTGATGTTGATGATGACCAAAGTGTTGTTATTTTTATAGGGAAAGGGGTGTATTTGGTATACTGTGAACAGGTCTTCAGTGATGAATGGTACATGAACTACTACTGATGTTGGTGTTAGTGTTGCTTCTAAATACGGATAATATTGCACGAATTCTCTACTGCGGAACAAAGGCTTCAATTTATGTTTATGTTTGCCTTGACTAATTATCTGACGTAGCTCATGAACTGGGAGTAAGTCACTTGTGATCTTGCCATCACCAGCATTCGAAATTCCTTGCATAAGTGCCCTGAAACGATCTCTAGTGTTGTCTAATTGTAGTAGAATCGTGTCAATATGTTCTGTGATGATGGAGAAGTGTTGGAAAAGTGTAATGTTTCCTTCCATTTCATTTATTTTATCTATACTCTCGAGAGCTATGTTTTCTGCTTGTTTCAGATTTTTCACAATTGTCTTCATTGCTGAGTTCTGTCCTGTGATGAATTTATCTTGGTATGTTAGTACCTGAGCTATCTTATTAAATTTGTTGTTTATTTCTTTAAGGTCATCCTCTGTAGCCAATCCAAAGATGTTCCCAAGAACTGCGCCACCCAGGTCGAACAAACCGCGCATTTGGCGAGTACGTGTGATGTTGTTCCTGTCGCTCAGTACCTCCGTTCCATAAGATGGGAGATCTTGGATCATGATGTGCATAGTTGACTTTGCCTGTTCTAGTTTCCATTTCGCTAACTTACCATTTCATTCACTTCCTTTGTGTTATGTGTTTGTGAAACATAATTCCTATCATGAAGTCCAGAGTTCGCATCGGCGTCGCAAGTCTGTCTAGATAAGTAGGTAATTCATACAAGTAATCTAGACTTATTTCAGTACTCATGACGTCCTTAACGATTGTAGTCGTGGCCGTTGATTCGTAGACGAGGTTCGTATACGTTCGCTGCTACCAAATGTCATAAAAAGACTTTGTAGTTACTTATAGAGAAGTTACATATATTAGACTTGTGGACGAGCGGTTGTTATACTTGAGTTGTTGTAAGTAGATAATCTTGGTTCTCATTTGTCATGCAATGACAGGAGAGGTAAAGAATAGTATGGGACTCTTTTTATTTGTCTTGGAAATATTAACAAGTCTCTCACTCACGAGTGAGTATAAGTAGAGTCCCTGTCTCCCTGTCTCGCTCTCTCTCTCTCTCTCTCTCTCTCTCTTCCAAGTTGCTAAGCCTTTCTCCCCACTACCTGCCGATTCTATGGCCTCTCTCCTTCTGAGCTCTCTTTCCTAAATTCTGGTGAAACAGGAGTCGTGTCACGCGTGTTCACTGTGGTTGGAAGTTCTAGAAGCCTGTGTGTGAGTATGTGTGTATGGTCAACTAGGCTTTGTTCTCCTGCTGTATTGCTGACAACTAACTGCATCATCTCCTTACTGGCTACTTCGTAATCTGTCGTCAGCTTTTCCTCAGTGTAACTTGCAAGATCATTTCCCATTCCCAGGCTCGCATAGAGCTGTCTATCTGTCTATTTATCTATCTATCTCTGATGATTTGTAAATATAATATGGACTTATAACACCACGACTTCTCCTATGCCACCTAGATCATAACAGCAACAACAGCAATAATAATAATAATAATAATAATAATAATAATAATCTGTCCAGACGCCTCAATCCCTTAAGGGGTGGCCACAAAAAAGTCACCTCCATGTCGCCCTGTCCAACGCCAATTCACTACCCTGCTGCCAGCTCACGCATCTCCCATATACCTCTCCACTCCATCCCTCCAGCTTATCCTCGGCCTCCCCCTCCCCCCCATCACCTCACTCCCATACACTATCCTCGTTAATCTCACGCTGTCCATCCTCTTCACATGGCCAAACCACCTCAGTGTATTTCTCCTAACGCTTTCTATCACATCCACATCCACGACACAACGCTCCTTCACTTCCATATTTGTCAGTCTGTCTCTCCACGTAACTCTACATGCTCCTCTCAGACATCATTTCCACTGCTCTCACTCTTGACTTCTGTCCTTCCAGCAAGGTCCAAGCTTTACACCCATACGTTAGCGCTGGTATTACAATAGTCATGCAGCAACCTTTATACTTCCATGTTCACTTCCCTGTTCCTTATCACTGCTTTCAAAGAACCAGCAGCCTTTCGTCCCTTTTGTACCCTTTCAAGCACTTCACCCTCTAAACTTCCATCCTTACTCATCACGCTACCCAGGTACTTAATTGTACTCACATTTTCCATTTCCTCCTCATCCAGCCTCACTGTACATTCAGTGGGTTCTTTTCTCTCTAAGACCATAACTTTACTCTTCCCTACATTCACCTTTAGATTCCGTTTCTTACACACACTTCCAAACTCACCCACCAGGCTTGTTCCCCTTCGTCTTCTCTTAACAATACAGTATTATTTGCAAACAAGAGTACAGGGAATTTCCAAACACCGCCCTCTCTCATTAGGGTTTCTCCAACATCCACTGCCTTACTTTGTGTCTCATTTATAAACCCATCCATGTACAGATTGAACAGCCATGTTGACATGACACATCCCTGTTTCAATGAAACAATTCAAACAGAAAAAAATCACTTATTTCACTATTCACAAGCACTGCAGCCTTTGTTCCCTCATACAAACTCTTCATGCCATTCAGCAACTTCCCATTTACTCCATATATTCATAATACTTTCTGCATTCCTAGTCTATCCACCTGTCATATGTTTTCTCTAAATCCATGAAGGCTGCATACAACATCTCTTCTCTAGAAACTTTTCCACTAAAGACCTAAGAATGAATATCTGATCTACACCACCTTTTCTCATTCTAAAACCTTCCTGTTCTTCTCCAACTAATTCCTCTGTTATTTCCCTAACTCTGTCAATCTTACCTAATACTTTTCCTGTTGCACTAAGAAGACAAATGTCCCTGTGATTACCGTACTTCTTTTTTCCATTTTCCTTTGTACAGTGGAATAATTATACCTGACCTCCAATCCTCTAGGACTCTACCTTCCTCCCAGGCCAATCTACACATCATCCATAACCATTCTACTATCTTTCCCCCATGCTTCAGCATTTCACCACACACTCCATCAGTTCCTGGGGCTTTCCCCATTTTGACATTTTTCATTATTTCCACTATTTCCACCCTTTTGCTAGCTTCCACTCTTCTCACATCCCTCTGTCTCCCAGCAATTCCCCAGCCACTTATACCTCCATTACTTTCATTCTCTGTGTTCAACAATTCCTTAAAGTGTTCTCTCCATCTGTTCATTATTTCTCCCTTCTCCACTCCCTGACTTCTTTCTCAACCTGTCTGACTCTCTCTACCTCTTTCCAGAAAATTTTCTTACATTCCCCCCACTTTACACTCAAATTCCTTCCCAATTCCTCATCCACTCTCTTCTTACTGTCTTACTAATCTATTCACCTTTCTCTTCCTTCTCTACATATAACTCTTCCGTCTCTCAGCTTCCTCCACGCCCCTGTTTCCCATCCTCTCAGTATATGGTTTCTTCTTTCGTGCCACAACCTGTTTCACCTCATCATTCTACCATGCTGTTCCTTGCCCCCCCTTTCGTCTTCTCTTCATCCGACACACCAACTCACATGCTGCACACATTTGTTCTGTGAATATCTTGCACAAACCTTCCACATCCCCCATCTGCTCCAAATCATATTTACCTAATCGTTCCTCCATTTCTCTCATATATTCTGCCTTTTTTCCATCCTCTTGCAACCTTTCTACCCTACTTGTGTGGGCTATTTCCTCATGTCCTTCCCTTCTACTCCACCATTTCGTTTGAACCTTGACTTTCACCACCACCATGTGGTGGTCAAAAAGTCCTCTCCCCCAACCTCTGTACCCGTATGCTTTTCCATTCATTACACAACTTCTAATTCTATCATCCACACAAATATAATCAATCACTGACGTCTGTTCATTCAGTACACCACCCACCTTTCTCATCACTCGTCACGTATACAATAATAATAATAATAAATAATGATAATAATAATAATAATGATAATAATAATAATAATAATAATACTAATAATAATAATATTAATAAACCCTCTTCACTTCCTCACCTTACTTTCTCATTTATTTTATTTTATTTTATTATTATTATTTTTTTTTGTGCCATCCACCCACTCAATGGATGTATTCTAGAGTAATGGTACTTTCAGGCGACTCTTCGCTGAGTGACAAGTCATATGGATTCCCTTAACTCAGGACACAGTTTATTATGTTGGGTGGTGTTGCCAGTAATGGACGAGACACTGATCATCCCTGCCTTAAATGACAGGACTCAGCAGCCTAGTCCCGGGCCCCTATGCTCCTAATGGGCCAAAAAGGATGGCATGACATAGATATATTTCCAGACGATTTCATTCATCTTAGGAGAGACTTTACCAAATGGATACGTCAGACATGGCCTCCATTAACCCCTTAATTCCAAATATCTCCCTTAAGCTGAATAAAACCGTCTGGTATTTAGCGAGAATAAATACGTCATTGGAGTGAAGGGGTTAACAAATAATTTAACCTCTTTAATCAGGTGACGTTTTATTCATTTCATTCTTGCTGACTCCGCATGATTTTATACTTTGTTGGAAAAACTTCGAATCCCAGGGATGTTCAAACTTTTGGAGCTTATTTCACATAGCTTAGTGGCAGAAGAAGCTAATATTACAGTTCGTCGTGGAATCCACAACACTTCTTCGTGACTATTACTACCGGTATAGTGTTAATATACAGTTACTGCTCAGCATTCAAGGTGGAGAGATGGTAATTTGGGGCCAAGGAGGAGTAAAAGGGTTATAGTTTTCACTTCCGCTTTCACTGCAAGTGGTCTTGGATAAAATCCCATGGAGGCAGCGTAAATAAGCCGACTAAATACATTACCTGATTCAAGGAGTTGAAAATGAAAACGAACTGGTATTTCCATAGAACTTAGTTCAGGAGAGAATATTCAGTTGGGAGGAGACAGATACGAATATTATCTTTAAAAAATCTTCAATAATACAGATCCTTCCAAGCGGAAATAATAATGCTTGAATATAAGAAGACTTAACAATACGTCCTCGGGTTGACAATAATAAGCCACCGTTGCCCCACCATTTCCTTCCCTATAGAAGTAACATACACGTAATTCTGTCCACTTTAACTATGCCAGGACAGTACAACTCAGTATCAGCTGAATATAATCGACGGACGTTACCTGAAAGAGATTACTAGAGTTGTCCCGTCCATGAGAGGGTTACTGGTAACGGTATTAACACTCTCGGGCTCCTATAACTCACTCTTAACTAAAAATAACTTGCCTGACGTTAGCTGGAATATAAACTGGAATTATCTCGTCCAAGGGAAGGCCACTGGTGATAGTATTAACACTCTCAGGCGCCGGTGACTCAGCTGAACAAAATCGTCCGACCTAAGCTGGAATAGTCATAGAACTGTTCCTCCCATGAGAGGGTTCAGGAACAGTTACACCACCAATACCACCTCTACTGACATCACATACGACAGTGCTATGACGTTACTGGAAAACAGTGTTGGTAACTGACTGCACTCTAACCATTTTGTTGATTTTCGTGACGGTAATAACCTGCAGGGAAATAAATTATATATATATATATATATATATATATATATATATATATATATATATATATATATATATATATATATATATATATATATATATATATATATATATATATATATATATATATATATATATATATATATATATATATATATATATATATATATATATATATATATATATATATATATAGTTAATGTCTGAATGAACACTTTTTTGTATAGTACACGCCAACACGGAAGAGCTGGCACCTACACAGTTACATTAAGTTCAGCCGATATCTGTACCATTATTATCAGCTCATATTAGGTCTACTACAGGACCGGACTTTCTCCTCGTTGGGAGATTGATAGCCACAATTTACTCTTTTCCAGACTAATGAAGTACGAATCGGGAGAGGGTGTCTGAAGAAACAGTGATGCATGTGAACGTTGTAGTGCTGTATTAGGTATGTTTGTGTATGTATCAGAGTCTGTATATGTCACAGATACAAGGGTACTCGGCCGCCCTAAAGGTTGCAACGTGGGGGTCGGAGTCAGCTCACAGGTGCAAAGACTACTTCCAAACTTGCCATAGAATTTATCTTTACCAAAAAATTTTATGGTGTTTGAATTCAATATATCTATCCTGTAACTCTAGAGCAAGATATGATAAGAAAAAGAGATAATTCAATTATGTATTACTGTATATATAATTGTTGGTAAATAAATTAGATAATTATAGAGAAAAAAAATGATGGAACGAATTCTTCTGAATAAAAAATGGTTATTATGCCATAATATAAGACTTATCAGCAACGGACTGTGTAGCCATGACGTAATTATGACGATATTCTTATCGGATCCACACACCCGACCTACTGCAGTGTGGGTGGCAGTGAATTTAAGCTCTTCCGGTCACGATGGTTGACAAGTTGTATACACATTAATGACAGGAAAAACGCTATAAATACATGACAGCCACACACCTATTAGACTTGCAGTGGCGAGGTGTGTTCCAGCCCCAAACATATGAGGGTGCTTGTTAATATGTATACAGGTCTTTTTAATGATGATGATGATGATGGTGATGATGGTAGTCTCTTTACCTTTTGCCTGTTGTCAGTAATGTCTTATACCGTCTTTTTTCATTTGTCATAATTCCCAACTTTCCTTTCCTTATACTGCAAGAGAAGCTGATTTTTAATACTGATATGCACTGGACATAGCCTTGAACAAAGCACTGTTTGTCACATTTTACACGTATAAGCTTCACTGCTACCTGCATATTATTGACAGACACATACAGCAGAAAGGAAAGCAGAGGGACAGGTATACAGAGAAAAGCTGAACACCGAAAAAAATACCTTAATATACTAACACGAATGAAAGCTACTTTTGCTGAGATATATGAAATGTTAACTATTCCCTTGCATTTTATTTATCGAGGTATAGTCATTATGTAACAAGAAACTCACTTCAAGATCCATAGTACTGTGCAATGGGTAAATATCCTTCAGTGTCGGATCCAGCATTTACTAAAAGGGGGCCAGTATTTATGTAGTCTACTGACGAGAAAGCTTTACCACAAGCGTCAGACTCATGCAAATAAGTAATGAAAAACGTTTATTGCTTATTGCTTTAATTGTTTCCTTATTGTAAGTTACGAGTTAATTGTTGGTAATAACGAAAGGCACTATTATTTGTACTGTCGGGCTGGCACAAATATGAACCAGCTGAAATATTATATATATATATATATATATATATATATATATATATATATATATATATATATATATATATATATATATATATATATATATATATATATACATATATATATATATATATATATATATATATATTCAGGACCCCTAATGCGCCAGTGTGCTGTCAGTGTGCTGTGTGGCAGTAAACGTTCCATGTCAATGTGTGGCAGTAAACGTTCCCTGTCAACGTGTGGCAGTAAACGTTCCCTGTCAACGTGTGGCAGTAAACGTTCCCTGTCAACGTGTGGCAGTAAACGTTCCCTGTCAACGTGTGGCAGTAAACGTTCCCTGTCAACGTGTGGCAGTAAACGTTCCCTGTCAACGTGTGGCAGTAAACGTTCCATATTCACCTTAAAGCAACCCTGGGCTTAGTAGAGATAACTAAATAGAATGTGGACGCGCTAAAAGGGTTAAGTGCTTGAGTATGAAATTCATAGTATTACACAGCAGGATTATTTTTGGTAAATCATTGGCCTTGAGTAGATGCATCATGACCGAGGCCTGACAATTGGTTGTGCTATGTAGCATAGTGATCAACATCATCACTCCTCTTATATGATATCAGAGGCAACAACACCAGCAACATACAAATGCAAAATTATAAGCACCATATGAAAAGACTGTTCAGTATAATGGGCCATACGTCATTATACGTAGTGAAATGTCGAAATTAAATGTTTATGGTAATCCGTAGAAACTTTCCACATTACTTTTCCTATTTACATTTACCTATTTCGGATGATTAACCTGACATCAGTAACAGAAATTAAAATAAAGATTTTAATGGAAATACTATACTGCTCAATGAATTTATCATTACCTAAGGCCAGTAGAGTTATATAACTTCTAGAAGAAGCATTAGAGAGGCAGATAGATAGTAAACAGTATAGGCTAACACATGGGAAGTGAATGGTAATGAAAATCCAACTCCTATATTAACAATGTCTTACTTTATATATTTTTCTTAGTAGTGGTAGTTGTTGTTCGAGTCCCAGGATCATCTGAATCATGGATCCAGTGGACTGCATGCCAGAGTTGATCTAAGGCAGACCACCATCCTCCGTCCGTGGGACAGGGAGGAGATTGAGAGAAATGTATAAACTGGCACCTCCACCGCCCATACATACCCGTGCCATCACGTGAAGGTGCCCCGCTCCCGCACTGTTTGTTTTTCCTTGCTACCATCCAAAATTTTTACTCAGCTTCGGAATAACTTTTCGGACTGGAGGGAGTTAGACACAGCCAACGTTCATGCCTTCACTATGAGAACCCTTTCCTAAACTGAAAACAATTATCTGAATGTAGCAAGAACACAATACAAACTGACATCCTTGGCCTGTATGAGTTAAGGATTACTGGCTGAATGAACCACCTTCACAACAGTGCAGACATAAGCTGTACAAATGACATTATTTAGAAAGGCATTATATAAAACCCTAAGACGTGAACCTGAGAACTATTTTAAAAATCACGATTTGGGCAAGGAATATATTTGCCTCCGTCAACGAAGCTGGAAGAGGTTATGTATTCATCTGTATCAGTCTATCTGTGTACAAGATATCTCAGAAAGTTATCTGGTTTCAGTGAAATCTGAAGGATAGGTTGGCAGGGCGTCAGTAAAGGCTGGATAAGATACTGAGGTTAATCCTGATCAGAATGCAGGAATATGAAATAAATTACACTGGGATAGGCGGAGGTATGCAATACCTGAGATTCAGTAACAGGGCAGACTAAGACTGAAAAATATACTGTTTGAGTATGTGAGGAAGGAAAATATTGATCGAGAAGGAAAGAAAATACAACAGCATATTTTAAATTCTAAATGCAATAGCGGAAGAATCGATTCTCTGAATGCTTTCTAGGTACCTATGATGTTTTTTTTTTTTTTTCTGACAAAGATCGCTAACCCTCTTCAACTTAGCTGATGGCACAGTGTAGTAAGGCTGGAGGGTTGATCTGACAAGTAACCAAGGAGACTCATTTCTACATCATAACTTGTACATCGTATTTAATGCAAACACGACTCAGTATTCAAGGTTTGAATATAGCCCAGTTCCGTCAGATGAAAACAAATCAACAATAGTAGGATGACATACAGTATTTCCTCGGTTTTATTAAGTGAATACCTTGATACCTTTTTTTATTATTATTATTAATACCACTTTGTATATTAGTTTCACCAAGTTAAAGAACTCTCATTGAGTGTGCAGAGTAAAAAAATAAAAATGTAAATTAGAAAACATCGATAGTCTGGCTGTGAGTGCATTCAGCATTTATTTGTAGTGGTTACATACAGTATACAGTGCAACTTTGTAGTGCTTCAGTTCTCATTGAAGGTCATACACTATCGCGCCATGGTTTGAAACCAAGAGGTGGCTATAGGTATTGGGTATTTCTGTTTGTGGAACGCTGGCAGGGACGTCAGGTGTTCTGGACTACCGTAGCCTATCCTTTGGGGCCTCTGGGGCTGCCAACAGGTTAGTAGTAGTAATTATAGTCCCAGGTTCATCCAAATCCTGAACCCTGTGGAATGCAGGGTGATATTTCCCTCCTGCTGTAGATCATTGTCTTCTTTTCAGAGGAATGGTTGAGTAGATAAGGAGTGTTTGTACACTCAGGCAGTGGAGCCGCATGGTTATATCAGTGCTACCACATGAAGGCGTCCCTCCAGCACCACTTGTCAATAACCGATGCCATTCCGTGTTAACAACTTGAACTTCATGACGTAATTTATTAGTCTTCTTGCTATCGTCAGACGACTTTATACAGCTCAGGGGAGACTTTTTAATTTCCAGTGGACAGATACAGCCCTAATATATCTCATCTTTGTTACATATGCTTCCCAAGTTGAATTAAATTGTGTTGAGACAGAAATAATAAAATCTGGAACAAGTCATCGGGTTGAAGGGGTTATGGGATTGTGTGTGCAAGGAACCGAGGAATATGTTAGCCTGGACTAAGTTAGGCTCTTATCTTGTATGGGCAGAACCACTACAGAGAAGAGAAGGATGGGTAGACATTATCTATTTAGATTTTAAGAAAGCATTTGACACAGTACGCACCAAAGACCTTTATGGAAACTATACTATCAAGGAGAAATTCAAGGTAATCGGTATTGTTGAATGCAATATTTTCTCAGAAAAAGGGAAACGAGAACAGTACAAAGCGGAATTACTCACCATGGAGAGGAGTGACTAGCAGGATCCCATATGGATCAGCGCTGGCACCAAAAATGTTTTTAGTACATATATATGACATAAGCAGCAACATCGGAAATGAAAGTTATCTAAATACGTTTGCTGATGTTGAGAAAATCTAAAGCAGAATCACAAACACAGACTTTAGCAGAGAGCTACAAGAAGAATTAAATAAGCTTCATGACTGGAGCAATAGATTTATCTATCTATCTATCAGCGTGGACAAATGCCACGTTATCACGTTTGGTAAAAGTGATAAAATACCAAACTGGGATTGCAAAATAGGATTTCAACCGTAAACATATCAGAAAAGAAGGGCCTAGGAGTGATTATCAAGAACAGACCATCTCCGGATGACCACGTCTGTGAGAAAGGAAGGAACATGTACACACTGCTTGCTAATATGAGAGTAGCATTCACATATATGAATGAAGACATGCTGAGAAAGATAACATCATTCATTAAACCAACCCTGGAGTATGCATCAGTAGTCTAGAATCCACACCCGAAAAACCACATATAAAAGACTGAAATGTTACAAAAGGTACAAGATAGGCACCACGTTTAAGGGATCTAAGCTATGAAGAAAGACTAGAAAATTAATCCTACCAACATTACAAGAAAGGAGGAAAGAGGAGACATGATCATGCTATATAAATGCATCACAGGGAAAGAGAAAATAGCCATAAATGAGTGTATAACCTATGGGGAAGCAACAGCAAGAGGACACTGCGAAAACCTGCATAAAAAGAGAGGGGATAAAGACGTAAAGAAACTCTGCTTCCCAAATAGAGCAATTGATCAGTGGAAAGCACTACCGAATGAAGTAGTGTGTTCCACGTAAATTTAAGGATATGTATGACAGACGTGGTTCAAAACACAGGACAGTACGAGCTTGACTCATTCCTTTAAAGATACAATTAGTAAGAACACACACACACACACACACACACACACACACACACACACACACACATCCCATAACCCCTTTAACTCGATGACTTGTTGCATATGTTTGGCTATTTCCACATCACTTTATTCACCTTGCAGCGACGGGGTTTCTTTCCTCTACAAAGGAGGTTATGTTTTCACCCCTGTCCGTCCGTTTGTTTGTTGGTTGGTTGGTTTGTGAGCAAGATTTAAAAAAAAAATACTGGACGGATTTCCACGAAACTTGGTAGAAGAATGGGCCTTGGCCCAGAACAGACTCCAGTAAATTTTGGTGCGGATCCGGATAAAGGTGCGGATCCAGGAATTTATATTCACTTTCTTTAACATTGTAAGATAGAGTTTTTCAACATTTTCCTAAATTTTTCGATGAATATTGCATGGATCTTGATGAAAAAAAATCAGGCATATTTAGGATGTTGGTATCTACGACTATGTACAGTTTGGCGAGGATCCATATAAAATTCCGAATCTAGCGGATTTAAAATAACGGGGTAGTCTTTTCCAGCTGCTGTACAGTAACAAACAGGACTTGATTGAATTAAAAGGAACTGCATGTTGGGCCTTGGCGGAGTATGCGCTTTACAGAGTGCCATTCTAGGTAAAGATATATTTTCTTACTAGGGAGTGAAACATCTCCCCTGAACTGAATAGAATCGTCCGAAGATAAGATAAAAAAAAATACGTCATGGTATTCAAAGGTTTAACAGGTCATGGCATCGGTTATCGACCATTTGTGGTGCTGGAGAGGGATGCCTTCATGTGGTAGCACTGATATAACCATGCTCAGGGGAGATGTTTCAGTTCCTAGTGTAGAAAAAATACAGCCTTAATAAACCCCTTCGCTGCAAGGTGAATACAATGATGTGAAAATAGCCAAACATATGCAACAAGTCATCGGGTTAAAGAGGTTATGGGATGTGTGTGTGTGTGTGTGTGTGTGTGTGTGTGTGTGTGTGTGTGTGTGTGTGTGTGTGTATTTCTTACCGACTGTATCTTTAAAGGAAAGAGTCAAGCTCGTATTGTCCCGTGTTTTGAACCGCTTCCATCATAAACATCCTTAAATTTACGAATAGGTGTGGAACACACAACTTCATTCGGTAGTGCTTTCCACTGATCAGTTGCTCTATTTGGGAAACTGAATTTCTTTACGTCTTTATCATCTCTGTGTTTATGCTTTTTTTTTTTTTTTTTTTCCAGTGTCCTCTTGCTGTTGCGTCCCCATAGGCTATATACTCATTTATGACTTTTCTTTTTCCCTGTAATGCATTTATATAGCATGATCATGTCTCCTCTTTCCTCCTGTCTTGTAATGTTGGTAGGATTAAGTTTCAAATTATTCTTCATAAATTAGATCCCTTAAACGTGGTGCCCATCTTGTACCTTCGTACCTTTTCAGTTTTATATATGTGTTTTTTTGGATGTGGATTCTATACTACTGATGCATACTCCAGGGTTGGTCTAATGAATGATGTGATTATCTGTCTCAGCATGTCTTCATGTATATATGTGAATGCTACTCTCATATTAGCAAGCAGTGTGTACATATTGCTTACTTTCTCACAGACGTGGTCATCCGGAAATGGTCTGTTCTTGATAATCACTCCTAGGCCCTTCTTTTCTGATGTGTGTACGGTTGAACTTCCTATCTTACAATCCCAGTTTGGTATTTTGTTACATTAACCAAACGTGATAACGTGGCAATTGTCCACAATGAATTCCAATTGCCATCTATTGCTCCAGTCATTAAGCTTATTTAATTCTTCTTGTAGCTCTGCCAAAGTCTGTGTTTGTAATTTTACTTTGGATTTTCGCAACATCAAACATGTTTAGATAACTTTCATTTCCAGTGTTCCTGCCAATGTCATTTATGTGTACGAAAAACATTTTTGCTGCCAGCACTGAGCCATATGGGACTCCACTTGTCACTTTTTTCCATGATGAGTAATTTCCGCTTTGTACTGTTCTCATTTCCATTTCTCTGAGAAAATCTTGCATCCAACAATACAGATTATCTTTGATTCCTCCTCGATGGTAAAGTTTCCATAAAAGACTTTGGTGCGTACTCTGTCAAAGGCCTTCTTAAAATCTAAAAAGATAATGTCCACCCATCCTTCTCTTTTCTGTAGTGTTCCTGCAACTTTATCATAGTACGTAGCTTAATAGATTACTAACATGATTTTCCCATTCTAAAACCTAACTGTCTTTCTGTTATCATATTGTGTTTTTCCAGATGAGTTACCTCATTTTTTTTCATCAGCTTATCTAATATCTTACTTACAACACTGGTCAGTGATACTGGAGAGAGAGAGAGAGAGAGAGAGGAGACGAGAGCGAGTACCTCTCACTTCCCTTCTCCACAGATCCAGGAACGCCCAAGCTAAATAAGGTAGGGTGAGAACCATGAGCAGGTGACAGGTAAAACAACAGAAAAATGGCGAAGAGATTTAATGAACTTCTCTCACCAAAAATTAGAAAAAAAAAAAAAAACAGTATTTAAAAAAACACAAAAGCACACGCAATAACAACAGCCAGCCAGAATGGAGAGAGTGGAAGCAGTGCTTGCTTCTAGTCTTGGGAGCTCTCTGCCGTCTTGTCCTGGATCAGGCAACAGGTAGTCTCTGTTGAAACATTGAGACAGGCTCGAAGATGTGGAATGGGAGATGAAACACCAACTGGAGAAGGTGTCGAACTGATCTCAAGGGCGGCAGGTGTCTCAAGGGAAGCAGTACATGAATACAGTGGAGTTTTCCCCTTTACACGACTTCCCCCACCAAGAGTCTACTCCCGGTAGACTGAGATGGGAAACTCCGCTTGGAACCAGGATGAAATGGAAACTTTCAAAAAAATGAGTTAAATGTTTACAAACATCTGCCTTGGGTAAAAGTCCCTACTCAGTTATAAAAGCAGTTAACATTCATCAGTTTCCTTCCACGTCCATTATTTGCAGACCGTTCAGAACTAAGCATTAAAATCGGCAAAATTCTTGTCAAATCTACTGTACTAAATTACAGTGAATACTGAACCCACAAAAATCAACCGACTAAGCGAGATACACGAGTCACCCGAGATTGGTATTACAGCAATCTAGACTCTACTAAGGAGATCGGCACCAATGTTGTCTGCCCCAGCTACATGGACTAAGCGGAACTTGTATGCCTGCAGACTAAGAGCCCATCGCAGGAGCCTGTCATTTTTTCCTTTGAATGTCTGGAGGTAGATGAGGGGCTTATCATCTACCTCGAGGATGAACTCTCGTCCTCGAAGGCAGTAATCAAATCTCAGAATACCAAAAACCACTGCTAGGCACTCACGTTCTATGGTGGAATATCTGATCTCTCGTGGAAGAAGTTTTCGACTTACATACGCAACGGGATGAGGACAGCCAAGATGATACTGAAGCAGGACGGCCCCTAGACCTCGACTGGATGCAACAGTCCGGAGAACAAAGGTGAGGCTGGCGTCTGGGAGCGGCAGTACTGGGCTGGAAGACAACACAAACTTCAGGTGGTTAAAACAGTTTTCCAACTCACCTGTCCAGGGCAGAGGCCCTCTAACTGTCTTCTTTAGCAAGTCCGTCAGGAGTGCAGTGAAATTAGCAGCCTATTTTTTTTTTTTATGCGAGGAAGAAGGAACCAAAGGCCAGGAGCCCACAATAACAGTTCCCTCCAAGACAAACAAAATACAAGAGAGAGCCAAATTCAAGATCCATTCATTTCGAGATGCCTGGACATACTGCTTTTGAAAGACTGGAGATCATAGGCAGCAGGAAACACAGACAGAGGGAGACAGTTCCAGAGTTGACCTGTTGCACAAATGAAAAACTGGGAGTAACGGTTAACCCTTGCATTAGTGAGTTGGACAGAAAAGGGACGAGAGTTTGCTGCTAGACGGGTGCTACGCGCCCGTCGTAGAGGTGGAGGAATGCATGCAAACAGTTCAGAGGAGCAGTGACCATTAAAGTAGCGATAGAAAAGAGATAAAGATGCAACAGTGCGGCAAAGAGACAATGGTTGAAGGGAGTCAGTAAGAGGAGTTAATAAGACGAAAAGCCTTTGACTCCACCCTATTGAGAAGAACTGTATGTGGGGAGCCTCCCCACACATGAGAGTTGTACTTCACACAGGGGCGGAAGAAACCCCTGTATACAGTTAACAATTGTGCAGGGGTAAAGAAAGAGCGGAGTCGGCTTAGCACACCCAATCTCTTGGAAGCAGATTTTACAAGAGATGTAATATGATCTTTCCAAGATAAGTCCCGAGTAAATGAAACCCCAAGCATGTTCAAGGATGATGCAATATTAAGCTGAATATTATTAAACCTTAGTGAGTATACCTGTGGAAGATTTTGACGGGTTGATAGGTGTAAGAACCGAGTCTTAGATGCAATATAAACAACAAGATTTTTTTTACCCCAGTCAGAGATACGAGCCAAGTCAGACATTAGTTGTGACATAGCCTCATCCCTTGTTTGTTGAAGTAACTGCTGAGATGGGCATTGTGAGAACCGAATGGAAAGGTGAAAGGTGGAGTCATCAGCGTATGAGTGGATAAAGTTAGATGTACAGCTTACGTCATTGATGAATAAAAGGAAGAGAGTTGGTGATAGGACAGAGCCCTGAGGAACACCACTGGATAGATCTAGGAGAAAAACGATGGCCGTCTACAACAGCAGCTATAGAACGACCAGAAAAGAAGCTAGCGATGAAGGCACAGATAGAAGGATAGAAACCGTAAGAGGGGAGTTTGGAAATTAAAGATTTATACCAGACTCGATCAAAAGCCTTTGAGATGTCGAGTGCAATAGCAAAGCTTTCGTCAAAGTCCCAAAAAGAGGATGACCAGGAGTCTGAAAGGTAGGTGAGAAGATCGCCAGTGGAGCGTCCCTGAAGGAACCCGTACTGACGATCAGAAAGAAGGTTGTGATAGGAGAGAGGCCTTAAAATTTTTCTATTGAGAATTGACTCAAAAACTTTTGAAATACAGGACGTTAAAGCTACTGGACGATAGTTGGAGGGTTGGGAGTGGTCACCTTTCTTTGGGACTGGCTGAATGAGAGCAAACTTTCAGCAAGAAGGAAAGGTACAAGTTGACAGACAAAGGCGAAAGAGTTTGCCTAGGCAGGGTGTAAGCACAGAAGCACAGTTCTTGAGAACAACAGGAGGGACTCCATCAGGCCCATATGCCTTGTTAGTAGTGAGGCCAGTGATGGCAGAAAATACATCAACTGAAGAAATTTTAATGTCAGCCATGAGGAAGTCAGAGGCGGGAAGTGATGGAGGAACAGGACCGGAATTGTCTAAGGTGGAATTGGAGGAGAAAGTCTCTGCGATGAGATCTGCTTTATCAGTAGAAGAAATAGCTACAGAACCATCAGAGTAGAAAAGAGGAAGGAAGGATGATGAGGTAAAGTTGTTAGAAAGGTTTTTGGCAAGGTGCCAGAAGGAGTGGGAAGAATTCGAGTTGGAGAGTTGAGAGCATTTAGTACGAATGAAATTATTTCAGCAGAGCGAAGAACAGACTTAGCACGATTCCGGGCTGAAACGTAAAGATGATGTGATTCAGGGGTGGGTTGGCTCCAGTACCTTTTGTAAGCCCTCTCCTTGTTGCGGACAGCATTAGAACAAGCGTGATTAAACCAAGTCTTTCTTGCATTAGTCAAAGGATATGAGAAAGGAATGTATGCTTCCATGCCTGAGAGAATAACCTCCGTAATGCACAAGGCACACTCAGATGGCTCCCGGCCATGGAAGCAATAATTATTCCAGGGAAAATCAAAGAAGTACTGCCTGAGGGCCTTCCAATCCACGGCTCCAAAATGCCACAGACGACATTTCCCTGGAGGGTCCACAGGCCGTACCAAAGTGATAGGACAGGTTAAGGTGATAAGGTTGTGATAGGAGGAGCCCAACAGAGAGAAGAGATTAACAGTGTAAGCAGAAGGATTAGTTGTAAGGAAGAGGTCAAGTATGTTGGAGCTCTCTCCAAGGCGGTCAGGGATACGGGTAGGGTGCTGTACAAGCTGCTCTAGGTCATTAAGGATAGAAAAGATGTAGGCTTGTTCACCAGGTGGATCAGTGAAAGGAGAGGAGAGCCAAAGGTGGTGGTGAACATTGAAATCTCCTAGAATGGAGATTTCAGAGAAAGGAGAAACGGATAGAATGTGTTCCATTGTAGGAGTAAGATAGTTGAAGAATTTTTGATAGTCAGTAGAATTAGGGGATAAGTAAACAGCACAGATATTTAGTCAGAGAATGACAGGAAAGCCGAAGCCAGCACAGATATTTAGTCAGAGAATGACAGGAAAGCCGAAGCCAGAGTGTAGAGAATTCAGAAGAATAGAGTTCAGGAACACAAGAGCAAGATAAGTCATTGTGTATATATACACAACAGCCACCTTTGGCTTTGAAATGAGTATAGAGAAAGTAGGAGGATACAGAAAAGGGTTTGCTGTTAGTTGCCTCAGACAGCTGAGTCTCAGTTAGAAAAAGAAGGTGAGGTTTAGAGGAGGAGAGATGGTGCTCAACAGAGCGAAAGTTAGAGGAAAGGCCACGAATGTTGCAGAAATGAAGAAGAGTCAGACAGTGGTTCCAGGCACCTCGAGTCGTCACCGGGAGAGGGGCGCAAGGTGGGGGCATATGGTCCCCCCCCTTGGGGACTCCAAGGCTGGGTGATGAAACGCCATGATTTTTTTTGAATTTTGGAAAAGGAAGTGTAGTGTGTACTGTGCATGTAGTTTGGTGTAGATAGATAGAGAAATTTGTGTTGGACAGCATGCTGGCCTACTCTCTGTGTAACCGAGACACTGAAAAAGTTCAGCAAAGGGGGATGGTCAGGAACTAGTCCTGAGGGCTGATGAAATGGGGGCTCCAGCACTCCCTATCATCAGCTTTCCATCCACCTCGGGAGTACTGCCCTTCTCGACTGGTGCTATGGTCTACTCCACACCTTGTAAAAATTCATCATACCAAGGAATCCACGTAAAAGCTTCATTGTTGGTGGAGGAGGTATGCGGCACAAAGCCTCCACCTTGGTGGGCTGAGGTTGTAGATGGTCTCCACCGAGAATGAAACCTAGGTACTGGATGGTCGTAATGGCACCTTGAGCTCTTGAGGGTAAGTCCATGGGTCCTAATCTTGTCGAACATAGCTTTAAGGGTGGAACAGTGCTGGGTCCATTCTAAGGAATAGACAAAGACATTATCAAAGTAAAAAGAAACATTGAGGAGGCCTGCAAGGACAATGCGCATAAGCCGGATGTCGGTACCGCATGCGGTGACAAACCCAAAAGGAAGACGGCAAACCTCCATGAGACCAAGGTGTGTGGGGAAGGCTGTTAAAGGCTTGGCCCTGTCAGATAAGGGGACTTGATAATGTGCCTTGCACAAGTTCTAGTTCCGAGAAGAATTTGGCCCCAGAGAATTTGTACAAGTCTTCTCCAATATTACAACAGGGCTCTGCATGGAAAACAGTGACTGCATTTAGGCTACGATAGTCTATGGCCATGCGGTAAGAGCTGTCAGGCTTACATACCATTACAACTGGGGAGCAGTGTTGCGATGATGACCGTCTGTTGATGCCTTGTTCAAAAGGCCTATTGACTTCCTCTTCAAAGAAAAGCTTGGGATAGATGGGGATCAGGTAGACTTTTGCTTGAATTCTACTGGTAGTAGTGAGGATGATGCCATGCTCGATGGTAGAAGTGAATCCAGGAACTTCTGAAAAAATGTCATCATATTCATGGATAAGCTTAAGTAAGGTAGCCCGTTATTCTGCATCTAGGTTGGGATTGATCTGGGGCTTCAAATCTTCTCCATTGACCTTGCCATTGGATGTCACTGGGAGTCTTGAATACTCGTCCTCTGGATCCTCTGTGCAAGCAAGTTCATCCCCGTTCTGCGTTTCCTCATCCTCAGGAGTGACTTCATCAAGAAGTTCAGCAAAATTGACCTTTGAATGACGAAAGTAGTGTTTAAGTAAATTAGCACGATACAACTTTGGACCTCTGGAACATTCAATCAGATAATCAACCTTACCTCTCTTTTCTAATACCTTGTAAGGCCCATCCTAGGCGACTAGGAATTTGCTAGTGTCACTGGGCAGTAAAACAAGCACCTCATCGCCAGGCTGGAACCGACGGTCTTGGGACTTCACATCAAAGTATGCCCTGTATTGGGAAGTGCTTACCTCTGCGTTCTAAGCAGCAATCTTCGCTGTTTCAGCCAATATTATCCTGCAGCTCTATTAAGTATCTAAAAGAGGACCATAGGTCCCGAAGTACTGACAGTGGTCCTCTGACTGCTCTTCCATACAGCAGATCAAAGGCAGAGAATCCAGTCCTGTCACTGGGGATCTCCCTGAGGACAAATAAAGTGGGAATTAGATAGTGGTGCCACTCACGAGGCTTTTCGGCGCACAACTTGCATAGGGATGCTTTCAGGGGAGCATGTAACCTCTCAACACAGCCGTTCGTACTGGGGTGGAAAGGAGTAGTAAAAGATGGCTTGACACACAGAAGCTCATGAAATTGTGCCATAAGTTGGGAAGTAAACTGTGTACCTTGGTCTGATAATATCTCTCTTGGAATTCCAACCCGGGAGAAAATGGTGAGTAGAGCTTCTGCCACAGAGATTGAGTCAACATCTTTAAGGGGGACAGCTTCCAGAAATCCGGTGGCATAGTCGATGAGGGTGAGAATGTATCGGTGCCCTTCTTATGAGGGAGGCGATAGAGGTCCGACCAGGTCGATTGCTACCCTGGAAAATGGTTCGGTTATTATAGGGGGAGTCTGTAGAGGCACAAGTCTAACTCTGCCCTTTGATGACATTCGTTGACATACATCACAAGACCTGCAAAAATCCCGAATATCCACGCTGATACCTGGTCAGAAGAATTTATCAGCTATTTTCATACAGGTCTTTCTGTGTGAAAAGTGACCAGCCAAAGGATTTTCATGCCCAACAGACAAAATAACAGGCCGGCAATCTTTAAGGACAACAAGGGAGAGTTTACCTACCTTCTCAGGGTCCTTGGACGAGATACACTTACGGTATAGTAGGCCATCGGACAGAAGATACTGAAATGATGACCCATCCTTAGATCTCTCCACTTTGCTGGAGTTGGCCTTGTCCCAAAGTCCTGCTAGAATGGGGCAAGACTCTTGCAGACTACCAAATTCTTCTGGAGTTATGGTTAGAGGCTGATTTTCTGGCAATATCAGTGGATGGACTGGCTTCACTCTACCACTTCGAGTCTGGACCACGTTGACTTGGTTCTGGACAGAACAGGGTTCCTGTGCAGGAGGCGAGCCGGCTATGCCTTCACACAGTGGCAGATGGGTGTGTTCGTCTTAGCTTGATGTTCTACCAGAGGTGGAGTTTGAAAGAACAGGAGGATTATCAGGTAAAGGATTGTTAGGATCACGTGCCCCAGGAATGTTTCCTATAAGTATGCTGGAGCACTTCACTGGAGCTCTTACCGTGTTGACCCATCCCTCATAGTACGGGCAGCGGATGTAACAGCGAACAACGGGGAACTCGCTAACCTGCCCCAGGAAGTCTTCTACTTGCACCTTGGGACATGAGGAAACGTCGGCATCGGGAGCTGCCTCTTCTGACACTATGACTGTGTTGCAGCCAGTGTCCCTGATGATGGTCGAGGTCCAAGAGCCGGTAATAGTGCCTGTAACAGAGAAATCCAAATGGGTACGGTCATTCATGCAAAATCCTACCTTGTGTTTTGATTGATCTACTGCATCATCCTTAAAAGCACATGGGTTCTTTGGACAGCGAGCCTTAAGATGGCCTTCTTCCCCACAGTTGTAACACTTCAACCGAGAAGTGTTCTTGGCAATGGAATGGAAGGAGGTGGTTGTGGCTTGTGAAGGTTCAGGACTAGCACCCATGAGCTTCTTGTGTGAGGCAGAAGACTTTCCTGAAGAACTGGTGGAGGTGTGCTTCAGGTAAGCATTGTGTGCAGATGCCCAAGCATCGGCCTTCTCCACTGCTGTCTTCTAGTCTGAGACCTGTTGTTCTTTGATGAAAAGGCAGATGTCTGGGAGGAGGGAGGCCAGAAATTGATCTAAAACCATAAAATCACGAAGGTCTTTAAATGTGGGGGGAACCTTGCTGGCTTCCAGCCAGGAGTCGAAAAGCGGATCGTGAACTGCCGATAATTCTCTCCGACTGTGATTTTGTTGTTCCTGAAGTCGAGTCGGTATCGTTCAGGCGTTTTATCAAAGCCAGTCAGCAGTGCCTTCTTGAGGAGAGAAAAGTCGCTTATGGTGTTAGTGTCAAAAGTGGAATATAATTCAGCAGCGTCCCCAGTTAATGAGCTCCCCAACCTAATAGCAAGAGAATCTTCATCCACTTTCAATAGTCGAGCTATTCTCTCAAACCTAGTCAGATAGGAGGCAATGTCCTCACCTTCATTGTAGACAGGGAGGCTAGGCAGTTTCACAAATTGGCCTGGCTGCTGTTGTTGAGAGTCTGTCGACTGTTTGGTCAACCAGAGTTTTGCCAGCTCAAACTGCTGCTCCTTCTCCTTCTCTTCATGCTCTCGTTCCTTCTCCCACTCTTCACGCTCTTTGGCTCTTTCATCTCTCTCAAATGCTTGCTGTGTAAGGATAAATTGGTACACATCACTCCTTTCTAACCCAAGACTTTCAGCCTGAACCCTGAGTTCTTCAATGGTAGAAAACTTATACATTGTGACAATACAAAGTACTACCCATTAAATACAAAAACCCACACAAAAGACACACACACAAAGAAATTATACCTTAAAAAAAAAAGTGCAACAAACAAAAAAACACCTAAACAGTACCCGTCCTGACAATGGAGGGACTTGACGTCCCAACACACTTGGTTGGCTACAGTGGTAACAGACACGGTCACTAGCCGGAAGATTACCTTTGCGGCTACTTACTCAACCAGAACAAGGGCGGTTAAAAGGATTAACCTGCACTTAACCACGAAAGAAGATTAGAAGGTTCTTAACCTGGACCTAATCTATACTCAAACCACAGTTAACACTGTCATGAGCACTTCATTCCCACACCTCACACTAGCGAGTGTGGTAGCAGCACAAAACAACTTTGAACAACTTGTGCGCTCATGGCACCTTACTTGTCCACCACCAAACTCACGTCACACTACACTGTTGGGAATCCTGGCGAACTAGCCACTTGTGAGGAGACGAGAGCGAGTACCTCTCACTTCCCTTCTCCACAGATCCAGGAACGCCCAAGCTAAATAAGGTAGGGTGAGAACCATGAGCAGGTGACAGGTAAAACAACAGAAAAATGGCGAAGAGATTTAATGAACTTCTCTCACCAATAATAAGGGAAAAAAAAACAGTATTTACAAAACACAAAAGCACACGCAATAACAACAGCCAGCCAGAGTGGAGAGAGTGGAAGCAGTGCTTGCTTCTAGTCTTGGGAGCTCTCTGCCATCTTGTCCTGGATCAGGCAAAAGGTAGTCTCTGTTGAAACATTGAGACAGGCTCGAAGATGTGGAATGGGAGATGAAACACCAACTGGAGAAGGTGTCGAACTGATCTCAAGGGCGGCAGGTGTCTCAAGGGAAGCAGTACATGAATACAGTGGAGTTTTCCCCCTTACAGAGAGAGAGAGAGAGAGCGGGGCATACGCGAGGTAAATTATGATGGCTTTATGATGCTGATAACTTACATTTTATAACCTCTCCCCCCTCCCTCTCTCTCTCTCTCTGAGCTGTTTGTAAGTCTCTGATTAAGATGGTACCAGCCCAACGCTTCTCCTGTTGTGTGCGTTTTAAGTTTGTGACTTAATGGTGAAAGAGGTTGGTGAATATATGTGTTCTTTATTTTGTTAGTTAACGCGTAGGCTTAGCTTAGAAGATGGGAAAAAATAGTGAGGTCATTAATATGTTAAGTGATAAGTTGAAAGGCTGGGAGAATGAGGCTGATATGGTGCTTGCTAAGGCAGTGCATGTAGCCTAGAGGCAGGGCCGGCCCTAGGGCGATGCGAGCGATGCAACTGCATTGGGTCCCGCGCCTCTAGGGGTACTGCGCTCCCCCGAAAAGAAAAAAAAAAAAAAAAAACTTTAGGTCTTTAGGGGGCCCACCCCTCACGAGCGGGCCCCTGATAGAGCATAATGTGGCGCTGCGCACTTGACATGTCTGCAGCTGAGCGGGCCCCTGATTGAGCATTATGTAGCATGCACCAGCCACGCACCTCTCTTATAGTGCTCATTTGGGGCCTCGCTCTGGCCGAGGTTAGATGTGTGACCCCTGCAAATTTATCACATTCTTCCTCATGTTTATCTCTTCAACACGTTTGCAAGAAGTGTGTGGTTTTTCTTGGCTTGACTGATTGTCTTGGTAGTTTGTTTATCAGATGTCTAATCACTTGTGCTGCATGCATTTTCCTGAATTAAAGAATGCTAACTGCTCGAGTTCTTGAACCAAGTGATTTCGGCTTTTGGCCTAGGTTTTATAGTTTTCTTGTGAGATCCTGATCGGGCTTATGAAAAAGATTCTGTCAAATATAGTCTGTAAATTTCTATTGGAAATATTTGCCTTAAATGATTGAATGAACTTCTACTGGGATTATAAGCATCAGGCTTGTATTCAGTTTGCAGTTACATGAGCTGACTGTGGGTATTGTGACATCCAAGATTAGGAGTTTAGGACCCAGGCCTTTATGTATTTGTGCTGATATCTGTGTCTTTGGATCCATTTGATAACAGCAATGTTTAGCAGTTCTTTTCACTGATTAGCGCACCAATTGTTAGTGATTTTGGTTAAGAAATTCCTCGGCCGAAAATCCCTTCATCTTCTGCTAACAGCAGGAGTTGAACAGCACTTAATTTAACACTTGTTAAGAAAATCTTTTTGAAAAATTTAAATATTGTTTAAAGAACCTTAGCCCTTCCCCCTTGCAAAAAGATGCCGAAAAGAAAGCGTGACATTGGCAGACTCTACCTGAGTGGCAGTGAAAAGAGGAAGATAAAGGCAGCAAAAGAAAATGAAGTCAAACGTCTCAGTGGAGCAATGGAGAAATTTATCATTAAAAAGAATGACACTGAGACCGAAGAGTCAGATTGTCAGTCGATCCATGGAGGTCCAAGATCTGCCCAATCTTCCTTCAGCTCCTTCCGTGCAAACTGCTGAATAAGCTACATCTTCATCTAGCTTGCCTTAGCAGGGTACATCAGAACTCAAAAGGAAAGACAGCAGCCTGGATGTTAGTTTTATTGAAAATTATGAGAATCCTGCATCTTAGCCAAAAGTTCTTTCCACAGTTCAGCGAGATTTTCTGGAAGTTAGATTTGAACCATGAACTCCCCAAAGATGCAGCAGGCAGGACATTTTCACATTCCTACCTACAGCGCAAATGATCAAATGGGAAGGTGATGCAAAGAAAATGGCTGGTGTATTCAATTAGAAAAACCAGATAATATGTTTTTGTTGTAAGCTTTTTTCCTGTGTTAATGTCGCGCTGTCCTCTGATGGGTTTCATGACTGGTCCAATGCTAGTGTGCATTTAGTTGAGCATGAAAAGTCCAGTGGTCACTTGCAGGCAAGTGTTCAATGGTTGGGAGGTTGAGCAAAATGTTTTTCAGCGCCTCCCTGCTATTGTTCAGTTTCTTTCAGAACATAACATGGCTTTCCGAGGATCTGTTGATAAACTCTTTGAACCTAAAAATGGCAATTTTCTTGGCTTAGTCCAACTGATTGCCAAGTTTGATCCTGTCATGCAAGAACACCTGCGACGAATCAAGGATGAAGAGATCCATGACCATTACCTTGGCAAGCGCATCCAGAATGAGTTAATTCAGCTGATGGGTAACAAAGTCCAGAAGACCATTATTGACCGTATAAAGGCCTCAAAATATTTTGCTGTTATACTTGATTGTACTCTACTGTAGATGTTAGTCATAAAAAGCAGTTGTCTCCGACAAATAGATATGTATCTGATGGCTCCACTGTTCCTGTTGGAATATATGAGCATTTTACTGAGTTCACTGAGGTGAAGGAAAGTACAGGAAAGAGTCTCCTGGATGTTCTTCTTGACAAGTTAGTGACACTGGGATTAAATTTACAAGATATCAGGGGCCAAGGCTATGATAATGGTGCTAACATGCGAGGCAATAAGTCTGGTGTTCAGGCTCGTCTTTTGGAAATGAACCCAAGAGGTTTCTTTTCACCCTGTGCATGCCACAGTTACAATTTGTTACTGGGGGATATTGCCAAGACGTGTCCAGAGGGAATGACCTTCTTTGGTATCCTTCAAAGGCTGTATGTCTTGTTTTCTGCTTCAACTCAGAGATGGGCAATTTTCACAAGACATGTTAAGGATCTGACTGTGAAACCTCTCAGTGAAACCCAATGGGAATGTCGTATTGACAGTGTCAAAGCTGTGAGGTACCAAATTGTTCAGTTTTATGATGCCTTAGTGGATATTGCTGAGGAAACAAATGACCCCTAAAGCTCGCAGTGAGGGTGTCACTATGCAGCAAGCTTCAAAATTTCAAGTTCATCGTTTCCATAGTATTTTGGTATGCTATCCTCTTTCAGGTCAATCAGGTCAGTAAACAGCTACAAGGTGAGGCAGTTGAACTTTCTGTTGCAGTCAAAAGCATGGAGAGAACCACTGCATGGCTGCAAAAATACAGAACTGATGAATTTGACAATGCTCTTGGAGATGCAAAGGAGATAGCCAGTGATATGGACATTGAACCTGTCTTTAAAGAGAACAGAATTCGTTGAAAGAAACGAACATTTCAATATGAAGCTCAAGATGAGCCAGTTCAAAATCCACAAGAAAGTTTCAGAATTGGATGTTTCAATCTCATCCTTGATAGAGCAATTTCATCCATGGAACAAAGATTCCAGCAGTTGAAGTCACAGGATGCTTTGTTTGGTTTCTTATTTTCTTTCCACAACCATACCAAAGCAGAAATGGGAGTGCATGCAGCCAACTTGGAGAAAAGTCTCACTGTAAATGGCACCTCAGATATTGATAGTTATATGTTAGCAGAAGAAATGGATGCTCTAAAGTCTGTTATTCCAGAGGAGATCGCTTCCCAGCCCTCCGAAATCTTAAGCTTCCTTTCTAAAAGGCACAGCTATGTAGATTTCCCAAATTTTTGGATTGCTCTGAGGATATTGCTGACTATTCCTGTTACTGTGGCATCAGGTGAAAGACGTTTTTCCAAGTTGAAGCTTATTAAGACATATCTGAGGTCAACAATGACACAAGATCGTCTAAATGGCCTAGCCGTAGTTTCAATTGTAAATGAAGTCTGATCTCAGCTAGACTACAATGAAATAATCGGAGACTTTGCAGGCATTAAGTCCCGCAAGATAATTCTCTAAGGTTCAGTTACATAACAACAGTTAAAACTGCACTGCAGCAGTGAATGATATCAAACCGCACAATGAATCTCTTAATCTCAAGGATGAAGGCAAAAAAGATTAATATGATTCAGCACATCCTCACTGTCTGTTTATCATTGTATTGGCTGTATATATCTATTGTATCTATCTTGCATATTATATTGTATCTTGTATATTATATTGTATCTTGTATCTTATAGGTATTGTATATATCTATGATATGGTGGTTTAGGAATCTTTGTTTTACATTTCTAATTCATAACGAATCATTTGCATTAATATCTGAGTCCATGCATTAAGCATAACTATAAAATTGTGTTATTTTGGGTGGCTTTGGGTTTGACATTCAAAATCAGAGGGTCCCCACCCCCACTCCTTGCATTGGGCCCCGCACCTGCTTGGGCCGGCCCTGATGATAGCGAATCATATGTGACCGATTTGGGCGATTTCGCTATGTTCACTCAGTGGAACAATGCTTATTTCGCCTATATTTTTGTGTGAAAACCAATATATTCTTGTACTACATGTTATTTTGTTCCACATTAATAAATATCTACCATTTCTGAGTGATTTCCAATACGTACCTCAACCACAGAAAACGGGGCAGCAGCCGAGCGCCTTTACAGAATACAGTACCAGGTGCGCGTTGGCTCACCTGTTTTGACCATTTCTGGTCTCAGGTAAACACTTTCTCTGTGATCTGCCATCGTCATCAAAAGTGGAGGCTTGAGCCAAAAAAAAAAGTATTAATAATAATAATCCAAAATCTACCGGGATTTGGGGGGAGGTCATTGGTGGAAAATTGGCCAGGATGGGGGGGGGGGGTTAAGGCCAGGGAAAATTAAAATTGAGGGAGTAGTTCGTGAACAGACAGACAGATGGACAGAAAGTGTCCTTTATACAGTAGATTACAACGGCATCTAACGGCAACGTTCAGTCGCCAGAAGTTCCTAAGCGTCAGTCATCCTTACCATAAAATATCTGGATCGTCAGGCAGAAAGACAGAGAGAGAAGTTTTATTTAAAAAAGGTAATGTGTAATCGAATAAATAAATAAATCTTATGGAAAATATATTACAGTATAAAGATAGAAAATGAAGTCATTAATGTGTATTATTTATCAAAAATGAAAAGGACATAATGTTATATAGTTATGTTCAGGAACACGTCTATGCATAGGCAAGGAGTGGTCGCGTAACATGCAACTTTTGGGGGTGGATTGGTTTCCATGGTGCTGGTAAGGTTACAGAGATACAGACAAGGTTCAGGGCTGTGCAGTATGTGGAGATACTACAGGAGGTGATGCTGCCTACTGTCCGTGCATACACCCTTCCGTAACCCGAGAACATCATTTTCATTCACGATAATTGTCCCGTGCACACAGCGAGAGTTGTGCGAACATGGTTTGAGGATCAGCTCCAGTTTTGCTTGACCTAAATCCCATTGAGTACGTTTGGGCCAATATTGTTAATGTTTGGGAGCTCAACGAGGAAAGGACGCCACAGCAACTGTTGTGTCACATGATGAGGGAGTGGGAGTCCTCAGGAGAAAGCCTCACATCATTCACAATCATGTGGCGTCACTACCTGACCGCCTTCACGATGTGATTACCAGCAATGGTCTCTGGACAAAATACTGAGTGTAATTAAGGTGGCAGATTTATTTTGAGTTGATAAGTTCATCCAATGATGTTTTCATGATAAAATATTATATTCGTTTGGGCAGTTTTCCGAATAAAACAGGAGTATTATGTATTTGTCATGTATAGATCACACATTATTTTGGAAAGAACATTATTTTATGTTATGAGGAATGAATATTTTGTCAGGAAATTCTCTCTCTATTGCCAGACGCTTTAATCCCCTAAGGGGTGGCCACAAACAAATAGCCTCCATGTCGTCCTGTCCCCCGCCATTTCATTGCCCTGCTCCCTGCTCACACACCCCTCTCTTATATACCTCTCCACTCCATCCCTCCATCTCATCCTTGGCCTCCCCCTCCCTTTCCCCCCCCCCCTACCTCACTCACATACACTCTCTTCGTCAGTCTCTTGCTCTCCATCCTCTCCACATGTCCAAACCACCTCAGTGTGTTTCTCCTAACGCTTCTTATCACATCCACATCCACACCACAATGCTCTTTCACTTCCTCATTTGTCTGTCTGTCCATGTGACTCCACATACTCCTCTCAAATAACTCATTTCCACTGCTCTCACTCTTGACTTCTGTCCTTCCAACAAGGTCCAAGCTTCACATCCATACGTTAGAGTTGGTATCACAATACCGTCATGTAGTAGCTTTTTCACTTCGTGCTCACTTCCCGATTTCTTATCACTAGTTTCATGGAACCAGCAACCTTCCTTCTCTGTTGCACCCATTCAAGCACTTCACCCTCTAAACTTCCATCCCTGCTCATCACACTACCCAAGTACTTAAACGTACTCACATTTTCCATTACCTCAGGAAATAAACTTACTGTAAATTATTATGATTTTCTTCTATGCCTACCTATGATGAGAATGATGAGATATAGAATAAACTTACTATAAATTAACATGATATATTTCTATGCTTACCGATGATGAGATATAGGCTAGTAGAGTTGAAACATTATCAGCATTAGTGACAAATATATGTTAGGCAAACACAAACCCTCATAATTGATTACCATGCCGTCCCTGTATTCATTTTCACCACCTGAGAAAACATGTCCTATTAATTTAATGATTGCGATGAATTTTCTTGGAAAGATAAAAGGAGATAAAATCGTTGTGAGATAATTATGTGTTGAAATCAGCACCGTGCTCATCTGGCGGCTATATCGCACACGGTCAACATCCTGGCAGTCGATAGTGATGCCGGTAAGCGATACACAAATAAAGTCAAAGCAATCATATGATCTCAAAGCCTGTATCGAACACTTTGTGGCAACTTTGATGGGCAAACCAGCGGACAGCCAGTGCCCATAGTGGAGGGAAATCATCAGACATTTCCCGGTGGTCTGGCGCCGGCCATGAGCCAAGGACCCTGCCATCCTCAAAAAGTTGCCTCTTTAACCATATTGTATTTCTGCACTTGTCATTGTTTTCTCTTTTTACAATTGCAACAATTTATATGCTATACGGCGTTATTTCTTTATCTTTTCAACTGCGTTGCGCATGGTCATATCGCACCCAATCGCTTCCGACCACCTACTGACTACTGGTCGACTTTACTGCCTGACCAGCTACTCAGCAGTTTGGACAACATCACAGTCATGCCTGACAGACTGTGACCAATGAGGGCACAGTCCTCCAGTTACTGCCCGATAGGCGAGAGTGTGAACGGGGCTTAACAACTTAGCCTACATCCGGGGACTGACTAACGTCAAGCAACATAATTATGTATTAAAATGAGGGAACAACCCCACGGCTGCCAGTGTTAATTGACACTAATTACCCATTTGGTTGCCTCTTCATTCCACTGTCTTCATCGTTGTCTCTTTCCTACAATCTCCTCCAAACACTGTGGGGAAGGGATCAGTGTTGGTTAGGTGCTGTAAATTAAAACTGAATATTTGGTTACATAGTCCCTGTTTGATGTTCTAGAACGATGTCTTATGCACCTCATGGACATGAAAGTAATTAAGTGGAGCTGCTTGGAAGAATTCTAAGGTAACCATCTTATAATATATGAATGTTGCTGATTATCTTATTATATTTTTGCGTTTCTAATGCAATGCATTTATACTGAGAATGAGTCCCGAGAGGGGGTATTGTCTACAGAGACGTGGGCGAAAGGGTTTTGGCGTCCCTTTGGTCCCGAATCAATCCTTTTCAGCTCGTCAACTGTCTCTCGTTTCTTTCTTTTTTCCTCGTGCTTGCTGTCCATTTCCCCCTCCTTTGTGCTACAAGGTCTTACTGGCTTAGTACAGTCTTCTCTCTTCTTATTTCAATATATTTGGTGAAATATAAAAGGTAGTAAGACAACAAATAGTTTAGTATTAATTTACTGCCTTTGGATAATAACAGATATCATGTGTTATAGAGCATAATGACCCTTCAAATTGATGAAATGTAATACTAATATTACGTTCATGAAAGGAAGCATTGCCGGTTAGCTTCGTTAGTAAACATCTATTAATCTGATTCACTAGACTTCGTTTCCACTGTTTCGAATATTATGATTAAACGAAACTACCAGCTGACATGCTGCTCTTCTGTGCTATGTTGCCAGTTACGTTTTACAGATTGTTGACGCTTATTACTCTATTATACTCCACGTTCGATCATGAAATACTGAAGTATTTTGTATATATTCTTTCGTACCACTTGTTACTTATTAACCTTGATTTACATATAATATGATGAGAATATTTGCTTCATCATCACTCGAAAGTTCAGCCAATCTCGGTCCACCTTACTCTGGCTCTAGGTTCCGAGCAGTTCATTCATAAAAATACGTGAACGTACTACGGGGAACTGCCAGATGTCTCTATATACCTCAATATTTTTTCGCACTTTCATCTTGCTCAACTGTACAAACGAACCAACACACACACACACACACACACACACACACACACACACACACACTGTGCCACATCTACCATATCTTGCTATTGGGTGGCCAAGGCGGAAACGTTACCGGCTGTACTATACCGTACCAAGCCTGACCGAAGCTCCCCTCCACAAACACATCCCCAGTCCCGTCATAGAAAGCTTCCCCATATCGCTACCTTAGCGATTTATTTAGCTCATTGCGCTTCACCATCCTCTTGTAAGTTACTGATCCAAACTTTGTCGATGATGAAAAAATAGACGTAACATACAAGAAAATCTTAAGGTGTAATAAGCAGGATAAATCGCTAAGGAAGAGGTGCTACGAAGCCTTCATTTGGCCAGATTATCGTCTTTTTTCAGTTTATTTCACGCAGCTCAGTGGCAGAAAAAGACAATACAACTATCCTACATCTTCTCTATAGCACTTCTTCGTGACTAGCATCACATTATATGATTAACCTATTGTTACATTCACGATGGCGAGATGGCAATTTTAGGTCGTTATATTAAAAACAGCCTAGATTATGGCCGCCTGTCACCCCTCCTAATCACGCCTCTCAACAGTTGCTTAATCCCTCCTTATCACCTCTCCCAACAGTCACCCAGTCTCTCTCAACAGTCTCAGTCACTCCCAGTCATCTCTCCTTTCAGTCTCCCAGTCATCTTGCCTAGCAGTCCCTCAGTTTCTGCCAATCAGCTCTCCATCCAGTCTGCCAGTTATCTCTCCCATCAGTCTCACTATCTCAAAAAAAAAAAAAAAACTAAGTCACGGTCCGTCCCTGTCAGCTCTCCAAACTGTCTCCCAGTCTCTCTCAACAGTCTCAGTCTTTCCCAGTAGCTTCACAGTCTCTCCCAGTCAACTCTCCCTACAGTCTCAGTCTCTAAACTCTCGTAAGTCCCAGTCTGTCCCAGCCAGCTGTACCAAGTCTCGCTCCATCCAAATTCTCTCTCATTGCACAGTCTCTCCACAGTCTTGCACAATCAGTTCTCTTACAGTTTTCCAGTCTCTCAACTCAACCATCCCATTCACCCTCCAGTTTCACAAAAACGCTCTTAACGTCCCTATAACTCAACTTTACTTAATTATCTTGAGAAAGAATAATGCAAGAAAACGACGCCGCCTCACCGTCGCCAGCCCGTTGCTGCGGGCTGAGCCGACTGATGAGGAGGCTTTGGCGGTGGATGTGTTCCGCCTGCCGACGGTTCGGCGACTGGGTCAGGGGGGTAAAGCCCCCTTCACACTTTCACGATTGTGATAACGACAGCTCAGCGACTTGAAATCGCCCTGAAATCGTGCGATTTTTGGCCCAATATGGTAACACTACGCGCACACTGAGACGAATGACGATGGTGTACAGATGGCACTGGGAACCCCCTACGCCTGCATCCGGATGGGTACAAAATTGAAAAATAACGGTCATTTCCGATTCCCGACTACACACCGACAGTGCATGGATAAGAACGATTGCATCAAGACGATAGGACGACGACACTGCGATTATGAGACGACCATCAGTGGAAGCCCCGGCACAATATAAAAAGCCCCCCATGCCCCTCCTTGAATCAGATCAGCTGTGACCACCATACTAGCAAGAGTCCCTGAGCCAGTCATCATGACAATCTATAGCAAACTACTGCCTACAATATGGAACAAAAAGTTAATTGCTCTTATGGTGTACCTTGAGAAATCAGACATTGAAATACAAATTCTCATGTACCAGGAACGCTTTCGTGTGCAGAAAAAAAGGAAGAGGAGGTCGTGTTGGGTACGCCCTTGGATTTCCCGTCGACTGCAGTATGGACAGTATGAACACCTTATGGCTGAGCTTCAGAGGGAGGATGGCAGTGGCTTCAGGAACATTTTATGGCCGTGTGCGCCTTTATACGCTGTTGCTACATCTCGTTAACGGTTTTTTTTCCGGCGATGAAACCACGATTTATCAGGACTGCAAATGGACTGTATCACGATGATACCCGATTGTACCCCGAATGCTCTCTGATGGATTTGACAATCGCCTAGGTCCACGATTTTTTTATGCCAGCATTAAAAAATCCTGAAGTTCCAGGACTCCATGGCGATGTGCTAGACTGCGTTGCGATGCCAGACGATGACTACCTGACCGCAGCACGATCCCTAATCGCGCTGCGGTCGGTTAAAAGATCGTGTAGGTGTGAAGGGGGCTTTAGTCGGCATCTGCCCCACCAACATGCCCGACCCCATCCCCGACCCCATCCCAGACTTCATCCCCAACCCCATCCCCCACCCCATCCCCGACTTCATCCCCAACCCCATCCCTGACCTCGTCCTCGATCTCGTCCCCGTCCCCGACCCCATCCCCAACCTCATCTCTGACCCCATCTCCAACCTCATCCCCGACCTCATTCCCAACCCCATCCTCGGCCCCGTCCCCGACCCGATCTCTGGCCCCATCCCCTACCCCATCCCCCACCCCATCCCCCACCCCATCACCGATCCCATCCCCAACCCCATCTCTGGCCCCATCTCCAGCCCCATCCCCCACCCCATCCCCCACCCCATCACCGACCCAATCCCTCACTCCATCCCCCACCCCATCGCTGACCCTATCCTCAACCCCATGCCTGGCCCCAACCCCATCTCCGACCTCATCACCAACCCCATCCCTGACCCCATGCCGGGCCCCATCCCCGACCCCATCTCCCAATCCAACCCCATCCCCAACCCTATCCCTGACCCCATGCCAGGCCCCATCCCCGTCCTCATCCCCCACTCCAACCCCATCCCCAACCCCATGCCTGGCCCCATCCCTGACCCCATCCCCCACTCCAACCCCATCCCCAACCCAATGCCGGTCCCCATCACCGACCCCATCCCTGACCCCATCCCTGACCCCATGCCAAGCCCCATGTCGGCACTCACTTATATCATAATGCCTCATACCCGTCTCCTATCCCCTCCCAGCCAGCTCAGCCTCACACCGTCCCAAAACACCTCTCTCCGCGTCCGCCTCTCTGTCTACCGTCACCACCACGCCAGCACCCATCTCCCTGCCCACGGAGGTTGAGGTGCCTCTGACCTGGGGTGAAGTAGAGGACGACCCCAAGGCGGTGGAGAACGATCCCACGGTGGTGGAGGACGACCCCACGGTTGTGAAGGACGACCCCACGGCTGTGAAGGACATTCCTAAGGCCATGAGGGAAGACTCCACAGCCAAGCCCTCCAAAACCAACTCCTGTACAACAAAAGGCTGGGCACCCAATCCCTTTGACCTGGACCTCCACAGTTCGACGATAGGATCCGATTATTCTTTTGGTAGGGTGCGTAGACGGGTCAATCTGGCTGGGACGGGAAAGATGACAGACTTGGTCAACCCTCCCAGGCCAAAAATTTGGGGAGTGAGTGGGGAATGGGGAGTGAGTGGAGTGTGGGGAGGAGAGGTGTGGAGAAGGATGGAACAGGTGGGCCACCAGTATGAAGACATGAAAATGGAGGCCCACCACCAATTTGATGATGTGAAGACAGGGTTGAGGAAGAAGATGGAAGCGATGGGCCAACAGTGTGAAAGGGTGAAGGGTGTGCTGGAAGAGGTGGGGGACAACTTGAGTTGGAAGTGGAATGATCTGAAGACTGATCTGGAATGGGAAACTCAGGAGAAAATGGATGATTTCAGTAAGATGATAGAAAAGGTAGGGAAAACGATGAGAGGGCTGTTTAATTTCGGGGATACATCGGCAGGGAAAAAAACAGGTGGATTCTCGATGTTCGGTTGAATGTGATTATGTAAGCCCATTGATGGGTCCACTATTGTACTTGTGGACCCGGTGGACCAAGGGCTGAAGATGCCGTTCACGCCGCTGTTGACACGCTTTTTTCTCACACTTCTTTTTTTTTTTTTACCTACTTTACTTACTTTACTTGTGACTGTTACTACTATTATTACTACTACTATTACTACTACACTTAATAATAATGATAATAATAATAATAATAATAATAATAATGAGAGAGAGACGTAGAGAGAGAGAGAGAGAGAGAGAATTCGTGGGTGTGAATTATCGGTGTGTGCGTTTAGTGGAGGGTGCGACATAGGTAGGAGAAGGGACGAAATGTGTCAGACCGAGGGAAGGGGGGATTACTTTAACGCTTCCTCATTTCAGTTTTCATATTAAATTATGCGTCAATTTTGTCAGAAAGCATCCAGAAATAAATATTCCCTTGCACGATCATCCACTACTTGAACCTCAAAAGGAAAGGGGAATTTGTTCAAACCCTTGGAAGTCCGTCTGCTTTCATGCCTAAAATTCATAACTCATTCTGCAGAACGATTTTTTTTTTCTTTAAATAATATATTTTTTCTCTTGTTTTCTGGTGTGCACACATACCTTAGCTTATGAGCTACTTGACAGGATTCCTAGTCTCAGCTGCTTCAATACTTTCATGTTTTACCTTGAATTACCCATATGAATAATGTACAATACGTACACCCGCGGACATACGAACCTGCTACACGTCAAGTGGCTGGTTGGCGATACATGGTAACTTGATGTAGTAAAGCGTACAATTCTATGAATGAACTTGGTCAGTTCTACCGGTGCTCCTGGTTGGCTGCTGTATTTTATGGTGTGGTTGGTATGAAAAAAAAAGGACTAATCATCGATACTTATGCAAGTTTATGTTATATAATGAAATTTTTTTGTACTAGTGTTCCTTGCCAGTTTTTTTTTTTTTTTTTAGGAGTAATAGAATTTCATTAAAAAGAAAACATACCAGACTTGTCAGTATCTTACTGCCAGGCCTTCCACTCAATATCGAAAGGCCAGCATAAATATAATATTTGGTCGCTGGAATTCAAGAGGTCTTAACCCCTTAACTGCGGGGATGTCAGGAATGCGCTTTGTCTGTCCCGCAGGGATAATCACGCTCCGACTGACTTTTTAAAAACATTTGCCAAAAATTAGTTATTAGTCCTAAAATGTTACAATTACATAAGCATATGGCACATACCACATACCTTCAGCTTTCGCCTGGGATGTTTGTTGAGCCTTCGTCGACTACCGTAGGACTTGTGGAGACCTCTGAAGTTGGGTAACGAAGTCTCCACTTTACACTTCCCGACACCCCGTAATATGGTTACCACTGCCTGATATTATCACTAGAAACACTATTCTATGAATTTCAAGTAGTTTGGAATCCATATTCCAAAAAAAAAAAAAAAAACTGTAAAAGCAATGTAAGTTACGAGAGCGTACAAGCTTTCCACCCACGCTCGTTCCCCGACGGTATTCTGAGGGGGAGCTGTCATTTATTGTTTATAAACACACTCACATTTTATATTCCTAGTACTTTATTACACTTATTTATATATACAACATTTATCCGTTAGTTTCTTTCAGTACTAGTAGTTTATTTCCACTCCAGGCTTTCACTTTCTCGTTCTGTAAACTAGCGTAGAGAGTGAAGCTGTCACTTTCACTTTCATTTCTCCCAGTATTCATACATGCTAGAGCGAAACTTTCACTTTCACTTTCATTACTCCTAGTATTTATAATCGTATTCTTATATTACTACTAATTTACGTTTCTATTTACATTCTCTATTTTATTTATATTATTTACATTTCTATTTTATTTACTCTATGTTATGCACTGTCACCTGCAGTAACTTATAAAACTATTTTTCACTGTTCAGTTATATTTACATTCATTGCTTTCACTTGTTATTTACACATTACACTTTATTTACATTTCCACTTGCACTGTTTTAGAGTCACCAGAAAGATTGTAGTCACTGTCCATCATTATCATGGATAAATAAGCCAGTTCACGTTCCACAGCAGAGTCACTTAGCCCTTTACCCCTTCCCACACGAGGTTTAGTAGGGGGTAGAGGTCACAGGGCCCTTTGTAGGGGGCTAAAAAGTGGTGGAATTGAACAGGCGTGAATCCGACGTGGTTTCACCTTGAAAGACGACAGTAAACTGAATGCTGTGGCCTAGGGGCAGTGAAGGGTTGACAATGCCAGCGTGGTGACAGCTGCTAATTTATATGCTATGAAATGTCCGTCTATCTATTGCCAGACGCCTCAATCAAATTCAGGGTGGGCACAAACAAATCGCCTCCACGTCGCCCTGTCCCCCGCCATTTCATTGCCCCGCTCCCAACTCACACCCCCCTCTCTCATATACCTCTCCACACCATCCCTCCATCTCATCCTCGGCTTTCCCCTCCCTCTTCCCCCCTCCATCTCACTCACATACACTCTCTTTGTCAGTCTTTCACCATCCATCCTCTCCACATGGCCAAACCACCTCAGTGTATTCCTCCTAACGCTTCCTATCACATCCACATCAACACCATAATGCTCCTTTATATCCTCATTTGTCAGCCTGTCTCTCCATGTGACTCCACACGCTCCTCTTAAGTAACTCATTTCCACTGCTCTCACTCTTGACTTGTGTCCCTCCAGCAGCATCCAAGCCTCACTTCCATACGTTACAGTTGGTATCACAATACTGTCATGTAGTAACTTTTTCACTTCCATGCTCACTTCCCTGTTTCTTATCACTGCTTTCAAGGAACCAGCAACCTTTCTTCCCTGCTGTACCCTTTCAAGCACTTCACCCTCCAAACCTCCATCCTTACTCATCACACTACCCAAGTACTTTAACGTACTCACATTTTCCAATTCCTCATCATCCAACCTCGCTGTACAGTTACTGACTTCACCTCTCTCGAAGACCATCACTTTACTCTTCCCTACATTCACCTTTAGATTCCGTTTCTTACACACTCTCCCAAACTCATCCACCAAGCCTTGCAGTTCTCCTTCATCTTCACTCAACAACACAGTATCATCTGCAAACAACAGTACAGGGAGTTTCCAAACACTACCCTCTCACACCAGGGCCACTTTAATATCCACTACCCTACCTTGTACCTCTTTTATTACCCCATCCATGTACAGATTGAACAACCATGGAGACATGACACACCCCTGTTTCAACCCAACCTTCAAAGAGAAAAATTCACTCAGTTCACCATCCACACGCACTGCAGCCTTAGCACCATCATACATACTCTTCACAGCATTCAACAACTTCCCATCTACACCATATATTCTTGATACTTTCCACAATCCTTGTCTATCCACCCTGTCATATGCTTTCTCCAAATCCATGAAAGCCGCATACAACTTCTTTCCCTTCTCTAGAAACTTTTCCACTAAAGATCTAAGAATGAATATCTGATCTACACAACCTCTTCCCTTCCTAAAGCCTCCCTGTTCTTCTCCAACTAATTCCTCTGTTGTTTCTCTAACTCTGTCAGTAAGTATCCTACCATACACTTTTCCTATTATACTAAGAAGACAGATGCCCCTATGATTACCACACACTTCTTTGTCCCCTTTTCCTTTGTACAAGGGAATAATTATACCTGACTTCCAATCCTCCGGGACTCTACCTTCCTCCCAGGCCAATCTGCACATTTTCCACATCCATTCTACTACTATCTCTCCCCCATACTTCAGCATTTCACCACACACTCCATCAATTCCTGGGGCTTTCCCCAATTTAACTTTCTTCATTGCTTCCACAACTTCTATCCTACTGATTTCTTCCTGTCTTCTCACCTCCCTCCTTCTCCCAGCCATTCCCCAGCCACTTATACTTGCATTACTTCCATCCTCTATGTTCAACAATTCCTTTAAGTGTTCTCTCCATCTGCTCACTTTTTCTCCCTTCTCCACTAGTAATCTACCATTTTTATCTTTCACTCCCCTGCTAACTTCACTTCCACCCTGTCTTACTCTTTTCACCTCTTTCCAGAACATTTTCTTACATTTCCTCCACTTTACACTCAAGTTCCTTCCAAATTCCTCATCCACTCTCTTCTTACTCTCTCTTAATAATCTCTTCACCTCTCTCTTCCTTTCTACATATAACTCTCTCTTCCGCCTCTCAAATTCTTCCATGTCCCTATTTCTCATCCAATCATTGTATGCTTTCTTCTTTTGTGCCACAGCCTGTCTCACCTCTTCATTCCACCATGCTGTTCCTTGCACACCTCTCCATCTTCTCTTCATCCCACACACCACATCACATGCTGCACATGATGAAATGACTTGCAGGAAATCTAGACAATACATAATAAATTAGGTAGTTCCAGGTGAATGTAAATATCACTTAGGGTTCTCCCTTCCTTTCTTATATATATTTTTATTACGAGAATAGGTCATACAGCATATTTCAAGGGGAAATAAACAGGGAAAATTAGCGAATGAGTGCATGTGGGGTGTTGCCAGGTGATAATTAGCCCATTCCAGATGTATGGCAGTATCAATTACCTTTTCTCTTTGTTTTATATATTATACTGTATATGAATAGGGTATAGGGCACATTTCAATGGAAAAAAGGAGCGGAAAAATCCGTCCAGTATTTGCCTAGTGCAGTGCGGCTGGGCAGGCAGGAAGTGAGGGTAATGGAGGGGAGGTAAGGAGGGGAGTCAAGGACAGGGGAAAAATGGCTAAATTGTCAACAGTGGATGGGAGTACAGATGACATTAGCAGAACTGAGTATAGCTGGACACTGGCAGTACTGCTAGATGATACAAGCCACCACTTGAAAGCCCAGGTGAATTCAAAATAGCACAGAATCACAAAAGTGACGCCCTACAGTATGATCCCTTGTGCCCGAGTGTCATGAAAGTGACGCCCCGTGGTTAAGGGGTTAATGAGAATGTTCTTCACAATATGTAGAGTAATACATTCTTAGTGTTAAAGCAATGGCTGCCATAATATAATGCAGGTAACTCACTGAAATTAAACAGTGACAACAGTTTACCATCCTGCTTTGCCACCTTCACCACACCAGGTCGGAGGCCAGTCAAGTCAGGATGACCAGCTTTTCCATCCCATATCACCGAGATAGACGATACACTTTTATATAAATAATAGAGATATTAGTCAGTGACCTCTTTATGTCTCCCATAACACACAGAATTTTACTGTGAGTTATAAGACAAGCAGACTAAACCATGTTTGAGCCCTCTATAGAAGTGATACATCTCCATGCTGTATTACTACCATAGCCTGGTTCACAGGCAACAGGGAATATTTGGTGGAAAGTAATATCAATGATTCTCCAAATATCAAAATAAAAACTCTTAGCCATTCATTTCTTTTATGTAAGGAAGAAAGAACCAAAGGCTAGGAGAAAGCAATTGAGGTGCCCCCTGCTGAAGTGATGCAAGCGACACAAACAAAAAGTCGAGAAAACAGCGTTTGAAAGTTGGCGGGCTGGCTCACTCCCGCTTGCCCTTGCCTCACTTCAGCTCTAGAGCAGAAGTGAAGCAAGGAGCAAATCGGTGGCGCTAATCTCATTTCCAACTCTCATACGCTATTTTTTCGGGTTATTATTAATCTACTGATAATACATGACCCCTTGAAGCACATACGATTTATAGGAGTTGAGTGGATAAAAAAAATGGCATCCTTTACCTATTAATAATCCTGTTGCTTTAAACTGTCTGAATAAGTGGCTGATGAAGACTGAAGGCCTACCCAAGCCACTGCGAGACAATGACCCTGATAATAATATTGTTGAATGTAACTGTACTTTGTCTTATTATTGTACTACTTCATCACTTAATATATTCTTGATGTCAGTACTTAATTTCCTCATTATAATACGGTGAATATTATTTTCTTGTAAATTAAAAAGAAATATGTAATGTAAAACTCGTAAGGACTTTTCAAAATAATATTTTTCTTTAATGTAGCCACGTACACACAACTTGCTCTTTACTAATAAAAAAAATAATAATAATGACTTTTTCATAATTTTATTATTCTTATTTTTTCTTAACACTAACTTAACACTAAGGCTTTCTCTTGGGCACCTCACTTAATCATAACCGTAGAACCCCCTTTGGCACAATAGGTCAAAGCTGAATAATATTTTCTTGTAAAAAAAAAAAAAAAACTAGGTAATGTAACACTGGTAAAGACTTCTCAAAATATTTTTCTTTTATGTAGACACGTACACACAACTTGATTGTTACTAAAAAAAATAATGACTTTCCTTTCAAAATAATATTACTTTTAATCTTAAAACTAGCTTAACACAACGAACCGTACAGGTCGAAAACCACACATAAAAAAGAAAGAAAGAAAAAAAGGTAAACCAGCTGATACATGGAAGGAGCTATGACTGACCGCCCTGCTGCGCTCCCATTGGCTGGCGGGCACCATGATGTTAGTGTGCTGATTGGTTGGGCACCTCTCCCGGGCTCTTGCCTCACTACAGATCGGAAAGTAAAGTCGTGCAGCATTTCCTCCAAAAATTCGTAGTTTTGTGTAGGATTATGGACCTTATGACCACACTACTTCCCTGAATCACTTTGGGAAACTTACCTGACATAGAGCTATTATCGTACTATTCGATGCAAGTGAAAACTAAATTTCGACCGAGGTGTCACTTGCATCACTTCAGCAGGGGGTGCCTCAATTGTTCCCTTCAAGAAAAAACAAAAACAAGATAACTGAGAGCCAAATTCAACATCAGTTCATCTTGAAATGCCCAGACACACTGCGTTTGAAAGACTGGAGATCATAGGCAGTAGGAAATACAAAGAAAAGGAGACAGTTTCAGAGTTAACCTGTTGCATACATGAAGGACTTAGAGTAACGGTTAACTCTTGCATTAGAGAGTTCCGCAGAAAAGGATGAGAGTTTGTTGCTAGACGGGTGCCACTCATCCATCATAGTGGTGGAAAGATGCAAGCAGACAGTTCAGAGGAACAGTGACCATTGCAATAGCGTTAAAAACGAAATAAAAATGCAACAGTACGGCGAAGCGACAGAGGTTGAAGGGAGCCAATAAGAGGCGGACAGTTAATAATGTTACGTCCCCACCCCGCACTGCCACAGGCTCCAACAGCAGTAGTACAGTACAGGAAGGACGTTGCCCAGTGAGTTGTTCTTATGGTCAGCCTTTAGGTGTGCAGTACACAAGATCAGCTGAGGCGAAAATAAACACTGGCTCCTTAAAGTTCACTGTCTTTATTTTCCAAATAATTCCACTTAATGCTTTTCAGCTTCACTGTTCTCACAAGCACTGGAGCTATACACACTTTATAGATTGCAGTTACACTTAATGTTTAACAACACTTCACAGTTAGTACACTTAATGCTTGCTAACACTTCACTTATTACACAAGTACTGAAAATAATCTTCACTGACAGTAATTACACTTAATACACTTCACTATCTTCTCAACTTCCAATGATATACAAACTTCAATAACCCGTCACTGTTTGCCAGTTTTCACAAGTACCAAAAATATACAACCTTCACTGACACGGACACTGCACCAAAACCGACTGCACTTCACTCACACTGAACTGAAACCCGACTCAACGCCAAACTGACTGACTAACTAAGCTCTTCCCCATCCTTGTATAAGCTTGCATTGTTCTAGAAACGTCCATTTCTCCAACATTCTAGGACATACTGTCTTGCATCAGCCCCTAGCAACAACAGTTACCAACTACGAGACATCAAAACATGCTAGAGTTTTCCTACATTACATAACACTCTAAATCATTAACCATACGAACTTAAATTACATAATTTAACAAGCAATCACTTAAATAAAACATTATAGAGAAAAGGAGCATAAAAATTAATGCATAACTTACGAAATAACTATGCTTACAAACACCAGGCAAACTGGCAACTCTGACGACTCGTACCGAAACTTACGGTACCAGAAACGTCTTGAAGGTACGAGACTACCTAACTGGCAAATCCCCTTTCATAACAATAAGAAGAAAAGCCTTTGACTCCACCTTTTTGAGAAGAACTGTATGTAGGAAGCCTCCCGACACGTGAGAGTTGTACTCTATAAAGGGGCGAATAAAGCCCGTGTATAAAGTCAACAACTGTACAGGAGAAAAGAATGCACAGAGTCGGTTTAGCAAACCCAATCTCTTGGAAGCAGATTTTACAAGAGAAGTAATATTATGTTCTTTCCAAGATAAGTCCTGAGAGAATGAAATTCCAAGTTCGTTTAAAGATGATGCAGGATTCAGCTGGCTACTGTTAAAAACTAGAGGGTACTCCTGTGGCAGATTTTGTCAGGTTGATAGATGTAAGAACTGAGTTTTTGTTACATTAAAAACAACAGGCTTACTTTTACCCTAATCATACATATGAGCCAAGGCAGGCATTAGGTGTGCCAAGCCTCATCCCTTGTTTGTTGAAGCAACTGCTGAGATGAACGTTGTGGTAAGCAAATGGAAAGGTGGAGAGTGGAGTCGTCAGTGTATGAGTGGAGAGAGTTAGATGTACAGCTAAGAAGGTCATTGATGAATAAAAGGATGAGAGTTGGTGATAGTACTGAGCCCTGAGGAACACCACTATTGATAGTTCTGCAAGAACGGTGGCCGTCTACAAAAGAAGCAGTAGAACGACTAGAAAACGAACCTAGAGATGAAGGCACAGATAGATGGATACAAACCGTAAGAGGGCTGTTTGGAAATTAAAAGTTTATGCCAGACTCGATCAAAAGCCTTTGAGATGTCAAGTGCAATGGCAAAGATTTCGCCAAAGTCCCGAAAGGAGGATGACTAGGAACCTGAAGGGTAGGTGAGATGATCACCAGTGAAGAGTCCCTGGCGGAACCCGTATTGATGATCAGAAAGATGTTTTAAAAGTTGTTTGTTAAGAATAAACTCGAATACTTTAGAAACACAGGATGATGAAGCAATTGGATGATAGAGGGATGGGAATGGTCACCCTTCTTTGGGACAGGCTGAGAGCAAACTTCCATCAAGAAGGAGAGATACAAGTTGACAGACAAGGCAAAAGAGTTTACTCGTACATAAGTAGGGTGTAAGCACAGAAGCACAGTTCTTGAGGACAACAGGAAGGACCTCATCAGGTCCATATGTCTTGTCAGTATTGAGGCCAGTGATGGCAGAAAATACATCAGTTGAAACCATTTTAATGTCAGTCATGAGCAAGTCAAAGGGGGGTGGGGAAGTTTGAGGAACAGCACGGGAATTGTAGAAGGTGGAATTGGAGGAGAAAGACTGAGCGAAGAGATCTGCTTAATCGGTAGAAGACGTAGCTACAGAGCCATCAGAGTGGAAACCAAGGGGGAAGGATGATGAGGTAAAGTTGTTAGAAAGGTGTTTTGCAAGGTGCCAGAAGGAGCGGGAAGAATTCAGATTGGAGAGTTCGGAGCACTTAGCATGAATGAAATTATTTTTAGCAGAGCAAAGGACAGACTTAGCACAGTTCTAGGCAGAAAATTAAAAAAAAAAGAGTTGAGATTCAGTGGTGGGTTGGATCTGGTACCTTTTGCGTGTCTTCTCCTTATTGTGGACAGCATTAGAACAAGCGTGATTAAACTTTTTTATTTTTTTTTTTTGCATTAGTCGTAGGATATGGGAAAGGAATGTATGCTTCCATGCCAGAGAGAATAATCTCCATAATGCAGAAGGCACACCCAGATGGCTCTCGACCATGGAAGCAATAATCATTCCAGGGAAAATCAAAGAACTACTGCCTGAGGGCCTTTCAATCAGCAGCTCCTAAGTGCCACACCCAACACTTCTTGGGAGGGTCCACAAGCCTTACTGGTGCGATAAGGGAGGTTATGGTGATAAGGTTGTGATCGGAGGAGCCCAGTAGAGAGGAAAGATTATCAGTGTAAGCAGAAGGATCAGTGTAAGGAAGAGGTCAAGTATGTTGGAGCTCTCTCCAAGACGGTCAGGGATACGGGTAGGGTGCTGTACAAGCTGCTCTAGGTCATTAAGGATACAAAAAATTGTAGGCTTGTTTACCAGGTGGATCAGTGAAAGGAGAGGAGAGCCTAAGGTAGTGAACATTGATATCTCCTAGAATGGAGATTTCAGAGAAAGGAGAAATTGACAGGATGTGTTCCGTCATAGATGTAAGATAGTCAAAGAATTGTTCACAGTCAGTAGAATTAGGGGACTGGAAAACAGCACAGATATATTTTGTTACAGAATGACAGGATAGCCGAAGCCAGAGAGTAGAGAATTCAGAAGAACCAAGTTCAGGAACACGAAAGCAAGAGAAGTCATTGCGTACGTATACACAAGAGCCACCTTTGGCTTTGAAATGAGTATAGAGAAAGTAGGAGGATATAGAAAAGGGCTTGCTGTCAGTTGCCTCAGACAGCTGAGTCTCAGTTACTCCAGGAGGAGGTGAGGTTTAATGGAGAGGCGGTGTCCAACAGGAAAGTTAGAGGAATGGCCGTGAATGTTGCAGAAATGAAGTAGAAGAGAGTCAGAGAACGGTTCCACGGTTCCAGGCATCTTGCTTGGTCGTCACTGGGAGAGGGGCGGATGGTGGGGACTTCGATGGTCACTCCCTCTCGTGGGGGACTCCGAGGGTTGGTGAATTGATGCCATTTTTTTTTTTAATAGGAAGTGTAGTGTATAATGTGCACATAGTTTGATGTGACAGTTAGAGGAACTTGCGTTGGAGGGTATGCTGGCCTACTCTCTGTGTTAATGAAACATTGAAAAAGTTCAGCAAAGGGGGATGGTCAGGAGCTAGTCCCCAGGGCTGATGAAACGGGAGCTCCAGCTCTCCCTGTCATTAGCTTTCCATCCACCTTGGGAGTACCACCCTGCTAGACTGGTGCTACAGTCCACCACCCAGCGTATTAAATGATTTCTTGGTTTACAGGAAATCATTAGGCTTGTTACTCAATGTACAGTTACCCAGCAATAGAGTATCACTACACTGAGTGAGTGGATGGTGGGTGCCACCACTGACCACTATCATTGATCATAATTCTATACAAAGTGGGACTAAGCATAGGTCCCTGAGGCACCCGGTTTTCTTGGATAAATATATCCGACATATGTTTCGGGGTTACTTGACAGAGAAAAATCTGTCCCTTAAAAAATTGGAAATAAGAAAAGGCAATGTAGCTCTTAAACCATATGCATAGAGCTTCATTAGCACACCTTGTCGCCACGTCATATCATAGCCTTTATGGGTGTCCAAGAACACTCGTATCATGAATTCTTTGTCGACAAATGCCTCCAAAATGCAGTGCTCCAAATGCATTAACTGATCTTGTGAACTTCTGCATTTACAGAGCCACATTGTCGATCAGTTAACAAACTCGTCGACTCTAGAACAGAAAGAAACCAATTATTTTCCATTAGTTCCATGACCTTACATAGACAAGAAGTCAACACAATAGGACGACGTGAAGTAGGATTCATAAGACAACCAGTCTGTTTGGGTATCGGTATGACGTGTGCAAAGTGCCATGAGTTTGGCAATGTTTGGGATGCCAAAAACTCATTGTGCAGTGCTGAGAGCGTAATCAGGTTGTCCTGATTAAGATGGTGGATCATACCGTACATGGCGGTGTCTGGTCCAGGACTGGTGTCTTTACAGGATTTAAGGGCAAGGAACAGTTCATCCATGGTAAATTCTTCGTTTTACGGGAAGTCTACGTGTTCTGTGGCAAAGAGTAATATTTGCAGCTCAGCCGTGCGTTTATGGTCCAGAAGACACAGGTCGTAACTGGCTGAGTTACATACTGTACGTGAGAAAGACTACTGGCGAGGATGTCAGTTACGTCCGCGGGATCGTCATAGATGGTGTTATCTACCTGCAGTGGTCACAGGGATGTTGGGACGTTTATTACTTAGTACTTTATTAGTGGACCAGACATTACTTAGTGGAGTAAAACCTTTCACCGTGGACACAAGAGACTGCCAGGCATCATGTTTAGCCCTTAAAGTTGTACTCCTTGCCTCAGCCCACGCTTGTTTGTATGCAATAAAGTTTTTCTTACTAGGCTGACTATCAAAAATCCTGTATCTCCTACTGTGTTTCCTTAATGCCTGTTGGCAATGTGGTGTGCACCCATGAGTTCTGTGCTTTACATGAACTGTAGAAGGCTTGGGAATAGCAGCCTTAGCCGCGTGTACAATGGAATTAGTTAAATTTTAGACTTTACATCTCTGGACTCCCCTGATATATCAAACTCAGCAATCCTTGACAAGGATCCCCATCTTCCTTCTTAAAGTTAAATTTTGGAGGTGGAGGGTCCAAAATAACGTTGCGTGTATAAGATAGACAGTTGAGTAAATGATCATTTCCCAAGGAACAGTCATAAGGATCCCACGAGAAATCTTTATGTATACCTGGGGAGGCCAAAGGCAAATTGATGGCCAAAAAATTACCATTATGATCATTGATGATCTACACGAGTCGCTCTACCATCGTTCGGAAGACAGAGGTTGGACTGTAGTATTAGGTGGGCTACTTGCTCCCTGCGAACATCAGTCCTCAAACTACCCGATTGAGAGTGATGAGCATTAAAGTTGGCCAACACTAACTTATTTCCAGGAAGGTGGTCAGAAGGTTAATTCAAAGCATCAGTATCCATGGGGCCATGTGGTGGACAGTAGAGAGAGCAGAGAGACAGACACGTGTTATTCAATTTTACTTTGCGCGTCACACCTTCCAGAGTAGAATTTAAAACCACTTCTGTTTCTGGATGTGGTTTGTGTGTGTATATGGCAACTCCGTGACCATCATATATTCTACATGAGTGGTAGTGTTTGAACTGTGGAGGATTTGGGTGATCCATCAAGTGCATCTCCTGTAAACAAATAACGTCTGGCCTGTGTATTGATAACAGGATTGCTGTAATGTAATTTCTTCACAAGAGTCCTACCATTCCACTGTAATACAGTGAATGCGACCAGTGTGCTTATATTCTTTCTGCCATCCGGCAACAGGTGAGCGACTGCCAGGGGTCCTGTCCCTATGCTTGCTGATGGAATCCATCATTTTATCATCAACAGCAAGACTCCCAGACTCCCCCAAGGAAGAGCTGACTCATCTCTCCCTCGCTGGAGCAGGAGCAGGAATAACATGAGGACGTGATTGTGTCGTACCCTACACGCCCTCAGTAATCCCTTACATGTTTCACACTCATCTTTAATTAGCTCGATATATGACTGCTGTAGATAGGCAGCATCAGAACAACAGCAGTAGGGAGTGTGGAGACAAGTGCAGAGAGAATCTGTAACATTAAAGTTAGGACAGTGTGACACTGTGTATCCCTGTCTGTCCCAATTCCCTCCCACACTACAAGGAAAACTGGTCCACACTCTGGGATTCCAAAACACAAAGATACCTCTCAACATAATTCGAATTTTCGGCCCACCTCAGGCCATCATCAGGTATTACAATTGTTCTATACAGTCAGCTCAGACTTGATAAAACTAACAGAACTTTATTGAACCATAAAACTAAAAAACAAGTAATAAACAAGTAAAAAAGCAAGTCAAATCAACCCTCCTCCCAGTATAAAAGCTCAAACAGATTTTTTTTTTTTTTTGGCCATCACCTTGAAGGGGCATTAGGCCAACAAGAATCAATAATCATGAAAGCCAAAATAATGATATGAAATATTTGCATCTATTTCATACCAATATTAAGTTATTATTCATGATTATGAAACAATAAGTATAAAGAATACATCAGTATACATGGATAGTACCAGGACAAATACTTCCATCTATACATCACATGTAGACTCAGTACTATACCACTACAAAATAATCAAATACTTATCAAATTTATATAATAAAAAAAGGGAACAATTACAAATTTACTGAACCTGAACAAAAGAAAAAAAATACATTTATATAAATGTAACCTCCTCCTGCGGTTCACAAATATATAAAAGTGTAGTGACGTATTTACATATGTACAAAAACCATATCCCTATATACAAAAAGAAAAAAAAAATAGATATATATAATAAACATGGAAACCACAACCAAGTTCATAAAATAAATCACAACTCTCTGAGTAATCTGGTCTCTTTCAGGAAAGTCATCAATGTATTAGTCACACCAACGTCCCCATCACCCAAGACAGAATCAAGTGTGAAAGGGAGCGCATTTATCCTACAGAAGGCAGCCAAAGAGGTACGTTCCCCAGCATACCTACTGCAGTACAAAAGGATGTGACTATTAGATAACACCGCATCACAGGTGGTACAACGCGGTGGAAATTGTCTGTTAATATATGGTAACATATGTGTCAATAGGGTGGAATTCATGTGGAGGCGAGCTAAAGCGACCTCCTCTTGCCTGTTTCCTCGGGAGGAACTGGACCAATCACATATGGTCCTTTTGACTGATGGAATTGCCAGGTCGGTCCACTGACTTTGCCACAGAAGATTAATTGATTTCTTTCCGAAAGAGAGACTAGACTGTAGCTCACGAGGAACGTCCCAAGTCTCCTGGAGTTCTACAGCTGATTTAACTAGTACGTCAGCCTGCTCATTGCCGTAAATACCGCAATGACCTGGCACCCAGATCAGAGAGAAGGATTTAGCACACGTGTGCAGCTTATTGATAATGCGGCCCAGGACCTCGTGTGAATCAGTCCTACATGAATGAATTGCCTGAAGGGCGGACTTAGAGTCCGAGAAAATGACAAAACTGTTGTGATCTGAACGCAAAGCATAGTCTATAGCTTGATCTATGGCAAATAATTCAGCAGTGAATACAGACGTATGGGGGGGCAAGCGCAAACGGATGCGGCATTCCATAGACCAAACACTCGCACCCACACATTCATCCATCTTAGAGCCATCGGTGTACAAGTGGAATGACGCTAGGTGTCTAATGAGGATCATCCGGAACAACTGTCGTACCTCCACCTCCGGCGCCTTGTACTTTGCGACGGAGAGCCAGTCAGTATTAAATGTGGTAGCAAGAGACTCCCAGGCCGCTATTTTTTATGTTAAAACCTGATCCCCATTAGAAAGGTCGTACCCTAACACCTCACAGAGGAAGTGAAGTCTCACAGCCACTGGCTTGAGGGCCGCATACAGCAGATATTCCCACTGTAGGAGGATTCGGAAGGCCAAGTGAGCGTTTACGGTGGGTGGTGATACCGTAAGAAAATAGCAGGTGGTCACGTAAACGGAGGGGAGGCACATTAGCCTCCACTTCCAACCGCTCCACACGAGTACATCAAAGGGCTCCGAGACATATACGCAAGCACACGTTCTGAAGCACATCAAGTCTACGGAGGACAGCATCCGATGCCTGTCACAAAAAGGACTTTGTAGTTACTTGTAGAGAAGTTTTGTAGATTAGTTATATATATATTAGACTTGTGGACGAGCGGTTGTTACAAGTGAGTAGATTTGTAAGTAGATAATCTTGGTTCCCTTTTGTCATGCAATGACAGGAGAGGTAAAGAATAGTATGGGACTATTTTTATTTGCCTTGGAAATATTAACAAAGTCTCTCACACACGAGTGAAGTTGAGCAGAGTCCCACGAGCTACCTCCTGTCTCGCTCTGTCTCTCTCTCTCCCATGTTGCTAAGCCCTTCTCCCTACTACCTGCCTGTTCTATGGCTAGCCTCCTTCTGACCTCTCTTTCCTAAATTCTGGTGTAGCAGGGGTCGTGTCACGTGTGTTACACTGTGGTTGGAAAAGTTCCAGAAACCTGTGTGTGAGTATGTGTGTATGTGTGTGCATGGTCACGAGGCGCTGTCATGTGCCTATAAAGCATTCCTTGAGTTAAGAGTGTGTAAGCATGTTTAGCATTGCTCGATTCTCGCAGACACAATACCTTCTCATCATCTGACTTCCTGCTTCTATCTGTCTCTCTATCAATCTATCTATCTATTTATCTATTATGATTTGTAATTATAATATGGAGACCTGACATGCCGACCCATACACTTGTGAGCCATAGTCAAGCTTAGAACGGATAAGGGACTTATACACCATCAATAAAGACGTTCTGTCTGCTCCCGATGATTTACCAGAAAGAAACTTAAGGACGTTTACTTTTTTACTACAAGAAACAAGCAAATGATTAATATGTGTTCTCCAACTGAGCCTACTGTCAAAATGTAGGCCCAAGAATCTTACTGAATTTTGAAAAGGTATCGGCTGATCATCTAAAGTCAAATACAAAGAAGGTACGTTAAGTTTACGAGTAAAAACAACACCGACACACTTAGGGACGGAAAATTTAAATCCCCACTCCAGGGCCCAACGCTGAACAGATTCAAGTGCCAGTTGAATCTGCTCTGCTGAGGATTGTGCATTGCGGGAAGAGTGCCACACTGCACAATCATCAGCATAGAGTGAGTATCTAATCGTCCTGGGGACGGAAGCGAATGACAGACTGTCATTAATGGCAACACTGAACAAAGTAGGGCTAAGCACACTTCCTTGTGGTACCCCGTTCTCTTGGACAAATATGTCCGAAGTTACGTTACAGGGTAATCTGACAGAAAACGTTTTGTCAGTAAGGAAGTTCTGAAGGAAAATAGGCAAATTACCTCTTAAACCATAAGCGTAGAGTTAATGTAGTATTCCGTTTCACCAGGTCATATCATAAGCCTTATGAATATCCAGAAAAATCCCTATCATGAATTCACGATTGGCAAAAGCCTCGGCTATGCAATGCTCCAGGTGCACTAAATGATCCAAAGTGGACCTGTATTTCCGGAATCCACTCTGTTGATCATTTAACACACCCTTCGACTCTAAAACAAAAAGTAACCTTTTATCAACCATACGTTCAAAGACCTTACATAGACAGTCAGTCAGCGCAATAGGTCGAAATGAACTGGGACTTGTAAGGTGACCATCCCGGCGAGGTATCGGTATGATGTGCACGTAGTGCCATGAGTTTGGGAACGTGCGAGACGCCCAAATCTCATTGTACACCGCTAACAGCTTACTCAGGTTGGCCTGAGTAAGATGCTGGATCATACCGTACGTAACGGTGGATGGACCGGGACTGGAGCCTTTACAGGATTTAAGGGCAAGGAGAAGTTCATCTAATGTAAATTCGGAGTTGTAGTTCTTATCTCCGTCTTCCGTGGCAAAGTCGAAATTTTGCAGCTCAGCTGTACGCTTATGGTGGAGAAAGCGAGGATCATAGTTGGCTGAGCTGCTTACCTGGGCAAAATGGTCGGCCATAGTATTAGCAATGTCCACGGGATCGTCAATGACATTCCCGGCCACCTCAAGTGTGGTGATTGGTGACTGGGTGTACTTGTTATTTAGTACATTTATGGTGGACCAGACCTGACTTAGTGGGGTGGAGCGATTCACCGTGGACACAAAACTACGCCAGTTAGTCCATTTTGCTGCTTTAATTGTCCTCCTTGCCTCAGCCTTGGCTGCTTTGTAGGCAATAAAGTTTGATTCTGTTGGCTGTTTCTCAAAAATCCTGTATCTCCTATTGCGCTTTGTGAGTGCTTGTCGGCAATCTGGTGTCCACCACAAAACTCTACGCTTGTTTGGAATTGTAGATGTCTTGGGAATAGCAGCCTCAGCTGCGTGTATAATGGAAGTCTGTAGGTGTGAAACTTTCTCGTCAATGTCATCTCCCGATATATCTAGACTGGTGACCCGTGAGTAGTACCCCCAATCTGCTTTCTTAAAGTTAAATTTAGGTGGTGGAGGAGGCCGAGAATCGTCGCGTGTATAAGAAAGACAGATTGGAAAATGATCGCTACCCGTCGAGTCGTCATATGGGTCCCAAGAGATGTTAGTGTGTATATCAGGAGATGACAAGGACAGATCTATACATGACATGTTACCAGTGCGGTCGTCTACACGAGTCGCTCTACCATTGTTTAGAAGACAGAGGTTTGACTGCAGTATGAGGTCGGCTACTTGCTCCCCCTTACCATCACTCCTCAAGCTTCCCCATTGACAGTGATGGACGTTAAAATCGCCTAAAATTAATTTACGACCCGGAAGTTGATGGGTTAGTGAAGTGAAAGCATCACCATCAATGGGACCACGGGGAGGACAGTAGATAGAACAAATAGACAGATACGTGTTATTAAATTTTACTCTGCACGCAACAGCTCCCAGAGTAGAACTATAATCACTTCCGTTTGTGGGTGTGATTTGTGGGTGTATATGGCGACTCCGTGACCATCATATCTTCTATACGAATGGTAGTGTTTGAACTGTGGAGGATCTGGGTGATCCACCAAGCGCGTCTCCTGTAAACAAACAACGTCTGGCCTGTGTATAGATAGCAAAATTGCTATATTGTGGACTTTATTCCCAAGAGTCCTACAATTCCACTGTAACACAGTGAATGTCGCGGTTTAAGATTTACAAGAGGGGCCAGTGTGCTTAGCTTTTTTATACCGCCTGCCACCAGGCGAGTGGCTACCGGGGGACCTATCCCAGTGCTTACTAACGGAAACATCCATATGTTGCTCATCAATAACTAGGCTCCCAGAGCCCCCCGAGGAAGAGCTAACTCTTCTCTCCCTCGCTGGACCAGGAGCAGGAAGGACATGAGGTCGTGACTTGGTGAGGGTGGTCATATTTTTCTTACTAGAGTTGTCAGGCTTCGGCTTAGGCTTGACTGACTGAGAGGCAGCAGCAACCTGAGAGTAGGAAGGTGCAACAGGGGTGTCAGTTTGAGAGGTGGATTGGACAGGAGGCTCAGATGGAGAGGTAGAGTGTGAGGCAAGAGGAGCAGGTTCAGGGTCAGTCTGTGTTTCCACGGTGCACATGACGGGACGGGACATTACCGCCGAAGCATAGGACCTACTCGGCATGGGAGTTGCATCCAACTCCTTCACCTTTTTCCTAGCTTCGTAGTAGGAAATGCCCTCAGTTGCTTGCACTGCACAGACCTCCTTCTCCTCCTTCCACTTGGGACAATCCCTAGAGGAAGTGGAGTGTGCGCCCTTGCAGTGAAAACAACGTACCGTCTCCGATGTGCAGCGTTCAGCATCATGTCCCTGTGTTCCACATTTGCCACATACTGACTGGGAAGCCCCACAAGTCTTATCACCGTGCGCATACAATTGGCACCTTAAGCAATGAAGTGGATTAGGGATATAAGGCCTGACGTTAACAATTTCATATCCAACTTTAACATGGTCTGGGAGTGACACTTTTCCAAAAGTCAAGACAATGGTGGCAGTCTTCGTCCTCACGCCTTCGGAAAATCTAGTGATAAACCGGGCACCGATTACGTCCTGCTGGGCAAGTTCCCGTATGATCTCATCCTCTTCCATAACCATGAGATCCCTGCAGGTGATGACACCCTTGCAGGAATTCATGGCGTGCGGGATCTTCGGCTCGACATCATATGAATGGAATTTACTCAGTTTCATCAAGTCTTTTACCTGGGATGAGTTTACTGTTTTGATGAGCAGGTCTCCGTTACCAAGTTTTTTTACTTGTTCCACCTCCCCAGCACAGTAATCAATAACTTTCTTGATGAGGAAAGGATTGAGACTGCTCAAGGGAGTAAAACCTAGAGCATGTAGGGTCACATATTGGGCATTATTTACAGGGATGTCCAAGAGATGTGTCTGGGGCCGTTCAGTCTGCGGGCGGTCAGTCCGTGAATCTGTCGGGGTATCGTCAGGACCACCTCCCCCCCTAAAGGGGGGGGGAGGCAGCAGGGGTGTCCGCCATAGGGACCACTTCCCCCTAACGGGGGAAGTGGGAAGGAGGAGGAAAAACGAACAAGGGACAAACAACCAGGGACCACACACCTAAGGCTGAAATTGTCCTCTCAAACCACTCCAGGGAGGCCCGACCGTGTTTATTCACGCCCCAGAGCGATCAGTGGGGGGGACCCTCCGTGGGCGATAAGCAAAGGTAATCTCAGTAAATAGGAACAGACACCTACTGTTCCAAACTAATGGGGAGGGGAGGAAAGTTAGAAACTAGCTAACCTATACGTCACCAGAAGGGTGAAAAAAAAAAAAATGCTAATTGCCGGTAAGGCAGCCCTGAAAGCTAGAGAAGAGAGCAGATGGAAAACACGCCTGCACTCCTCACGACCATACATCAAAGTGTCAACAGAAATGAAACAGAAATGCCAAGAATCACTCAGAGAAGACCCAAAGAAAACTACTCAAACCCCACACTGAAACATCATTCGTCTGCTGGAACACTAAACTCAAACCCCTCCCAAACTGAAGCAAACAAACCAAACCCACCTATAGATTCGAACAGACCATTAAGTACTATTTGCTACATTGATTTCAGGTCTATACTTTTCTATTAGTAATTTTTCTCCTAGTAAAGCATCAGCCGAATTACTGAATTTAGCTACTATCTGAAAATCATTGTAAGAGAAAGGGTGGTCATGGGTTAATGAATGCTCTCTAATAGCTGAAAAAGCCATTTGATGTAAATATTGCCCTGTCCTGTAGCTCTTTCCCATATGTTCAGATATTCTCATTTTGAATGAACGACTTGTACATCCAATATACCCAGCCTTACAACTAGGACATGTAAATTTGTAAACAACATCTGGACATAGAGGAGTAGGCACTCTATCTTTGTGATTGAAAAAATGCTTTATCTTAAAGTCATTTACTTGCTTTTTTACTTGTTTTTTTAGTTTTATGGTTCAATAAAGTTCTGTTATTTTCATCAAGTCTGAGCTGACTGTAGAGAACAATTGTAATACCTGATGATGGCCTGAGGTGGGCCGAAAATTCAAATTATGTTCAGAGTGTTTATTGCATTAATTTTACTACTGTTCTGGAAGTTGCGATGTCCAAGATCGCCTGCAGATGTCTTACAAAGATACCTTTTATACTTTACTATATCTAGCTTAGAACAAGACAGTTATATTACTTTTGCAACACAAATGCAATCAAGTCACTCAGTACATGGAGATTTAACTCAAATACTTATAAGTACAAACCCTTAATGTATCATAATAACTCATGAGTATCATATCTTTGAGTAGTTACTCACTACAAGAATAACCGCTATAATTATCCCCAAAACCAGGGACTAGCATTAATTATTGCTGGTTATCGAGCAGATGCTAACTGGCATTTATAATTTACGCCCAGGCATGTGAAATATCCTTGTCTTGCACACTCACAATCTCCCCATCGTAGCTACTGCCACTCACCAGATACCTTAAGCTGTCCATGGTCGTGTGACTGTCTGCTCCTCTCAGCAGAGCTGTTGTCCCGAGACACTCCCGAATCTGCCCCGTCTGCCAGCCACCTAAACCTGTACTCTGCTGTCCACCTTCATGCCTCTGCTTATGTCTACTTCCTGGAGCACTGTCTTGCCTCTCACTCAAACTGTCTAGCTTCACCTGAATCACTTACATCAAAGTTAATGATGCTTTTAGGTGTACCTTCTCGTGACCTCTTACTAAAATTAATTATTCACTTGAGCAGGACACTCATCATAACCCCTGTTTGTTCACTCCACGCCCCACAAAGCGTCCTTGGTACTCCACAAGAGTCAGGCCAAGGTTAAAAGGTCTCATGATGCCTACTTTTAACAGCTTTACATGACTCTGCAACTTCAATCTTGGTGTATAGCAGTATTTTCCTTCTCCTCATGTTTTTTCTCCTTCTCTTCCTGCGCTGTCCGCAGCTGATCCTAAGTCAAGCTTAATGGGTGTGTCAGGGAGGCTAAGAGGTTTAGCAGAAGACCGCCTCATATGTTTACCCGTTTAATAAACTCTTGCCCCACATGTGTTGGCTTCGGCATGGTCGGGATCAGTGACATTATCCAGCGTTTGGCTGTGCTGACACCTGTTTTGTGAGATGGTCAGATTAATCTTACTACATCTGTCACACTTTGGTTTAGACCTTACTGACTGAGTGGCAGCAGCCTCTTGAGAATATAAAGTAGTTGTAGGGATATCAGACAATTGGAGCATACAGGAGGCTGAGATGAAGAGGTAGAGTGAGTGGCATGAGGAACAGGGGCAGGGGCAGCCTGTGTCTCGACAGAGCACATCACAGGACGGACCATGACCGCTGAAGCATAGAAGGTATTCGGCGAGGGAGTTGCATGCAATGCCTTCACCTTCTTCCTACCATTTGTAGTAGGAGATGCCCTCAGTTGCCTTCACCTTCTTCCTACCATTTGTAGTAGGAGATGCCCTCAGTTGCCTTCACCTTCTTCCTACCATTGTAGTAGGAGATGCCCTCAGTTGCCTTCACCTTCTTCCTACCATTTGTAGTAGGAGATGCCCTCAGTTGCCTTCACCGTGCAGACCTCCTTCTCCTTCCACTTGGGACAATCCCTCGAGGAAGTGGCGTGAGCACCCTTGCAGTGAAAGCAGCATACTTGAACAGTCACGGATGTGCAGTGTTCAGCATCATGACTCTGAGCCATATACTGATTGGAACATCTGACAAGACTTGTCACTATTTCCATATAGTTGACATTTCAAACAGCGAAGTGGGCTAGGGATATATGGCCATATGTTAACAGTTTCATAGCCAACTGCAACTTGATCGGGAAGAGAAACTTTACCAAGAGTCAAGGTAATGGTTGCAGGCTTAGTCCTTATGCCTTCCGAAAATCTGGTGATGAATTTAGCATTTATGGCATTTTGCTGAGAGAGTTCCTGCATAATCTTGTCCTCACTCATCACCATGAGGTCTCTGGAAAAGATAACACCCTTGCGGGAAGTCATGGTAACAGGGATCTTCGGCTCGAGATATCCAATGAAACTTGCACAGCTTTAACAAGTCTTTTACTTGAGAGGAAGTAACAGTCTTTACGAGGAGTTCTTCATTAGTCAGTTTCTTGGCCTGTTTCACTTCACCAGCACAGCCATCAATCACCTTAATAATGAAAGGATTTAGGCCAGCCAGAGGAGTGGAACCAAGAGCATGATGACCAACAAATGATGCATTATTTACAGGAATGTCGAGGGAAGCACGAGTCTGGGGCCGGTCAGTCTGGGGGCAGTCAGTTCGTGACACAGTTGGGGGTCTGTCAGGACCACCACCGCCCTGCACAGGGGGAGGTGGTTACTAACAAATCTCCATAATGTTCCTCACATTTTCAGGTGCAAACAGCAGCCTAAGCCTACGACACAACTCTTAATTTCCAGAAGGTTCCCCGCATCTCCAAACACAAAACCCACCCTAAGCCTGCTGGCATAACAGTATTATTATTAATAATGTGCTAGGTGAGGGCGTTCACCATCCACTCACTCGATGTAGTGCTGCTTCGGGTGTCTGCCTTTTCCTCTCGTCCTTTCTTCCTCTTCTGTCTTTCTTCTCTTCACTCTTTCCACTTCCTTCTGCCTATGGATGACTTTACACTTCCTCTTCTGTTTTTTTTTTCCTTCATTCTTTTCCCTTCCTTCTGCCCATGGATTACTCTACACTGAGTGACAAGCCAAATGGTTTCCTGTACACCAGAAAACCATTTACTACGCTGGGTGGTAACCAGATAACCAGATTATGGCGCCTGGTGGTTTAGTGCGTAATTAAGACACTCCAGTCGGATTTAGGCGGCGGAGGTTTATATCCAAGGGATGGTTGGGGTTTATTGTTCACGTAATGCCACTCAGGGATGAGTGAGGCTGGTCACTCATCTTAAATATCAGGACCAACTTGCCTAACCTCGGGCTCCTCTGCTCCTCATGGGACAATATAGGATTGGATGATGGATGGATGGATGGATTATTATTAGTAAATTACTGAACTTAACACTGACTTTTATCCACTAAAACATATTTTTCTGTCCCGTCTTCGGAAGTTATGCAATAATAAACGAAGTTCCCCCTGTTCATCTCATTTATTTTTCTGTCCGCTTCTTCTCATGTCATTTTCTCTTCTTGAACTTTTGTTTCGATTCTCGATCTGAATGTCTTTTTTGCACCAATTATGCGTTTCTTATCGCCTGGGTCCTTGTAATGGTCAGGATTACGCAGGTACAGCGGTGTGTCGCCCTTACAAGTCTTTTACCTGGGGTTGGTGGAGGCAGTTTAACTTGATCATTCGTGATGATCGGGATGCCTGGTGCTGTTTGACCTGCAGCCATGGCACTACCTTGAACAGTCGTGATCGGGATGTCTGATGCTGTTTGACCTGCAGCCATGGCACTACCTTGAACATCGTGATGATCGGGATGCCTGGTGCTGTTTGACCTGCAGCAATGGCACTACCTTGAACATCGTGATGATCGGGATGTCTGATGCTGTTTGACCTGCAGCCATGGCACTACCTTGAACATCGTGATGATCGGGATGCCTGGTGCTGTTTGACCTGCAGCCATGGCACTACCTTGAACAGTCGTGATCGGGATGTCTGATGCTGTTTGACCTGCAGCCATGGCACTACCTTGAACAGTCGTGATCGGGATGCCTGATGCTGTTTGACCTGCAGCCATGGCACTGCCTTGAACAATCATGATCGGGATGCCTGGTGCTGTTTGACCTGCAGCCATGGCACTACTATGAACAGTCGTGATGATCGGGATGCCTGGTGCTGTTTGACCTGCAGCCATGGCACTGCCTTTATCATTCGTGCCGGGTAAAGAACTGCAGTTTTGCTTTTCACCAAAGGCTGGCAAACGTAACCAACAAGCATTAGATGTATCAGGTGGTATAGTTTTGTCATTTTCCTGGCCAGTATATCGCAAGTAGTTAGACATAATGTTGCTTTCCTCCGAAGGTCCAGTGCTAAAAGTGCAATAATCCCTTCCAGCTTGTTTTTGTGTAGTATGTACCATTTCCCATTCAGGCATGTCGAGTGGTTCATCTTGTTCAAGTATGGTACGCACCACTTCCCAATCAAGCAGTGACTCATCCGTGCTGTCACCAGATTCATAATTCCAAGTGCTCATATTGCTCATAAATACTTGTCACCATATACTGTCTGGGATTTAGAATTGTTCCGCTGTAGTTTGTCTTTCGTAAAATATTGTGCTGATTCAGGCAGTATTAAAATACTAACAAAAACACTAATTAGAATATACTGTAGACTAAAACACTGCTGAAGATGTTTATACACTTAATTGCAGACCTTGCTTCCTGAAGTGATGGAATGGCGGGTGAATGTGTTTGCGTTGATGCTGCCACGAACACCGCAAAAATAGGAAGCCATCGTAAGAGTCAATATACTCTTCACATAAAACTGTCACTCTCCATCTTGAGCGGTGAGCTGTAGCAAGAAAGTACGACTACAGTATATCCTGACACAGACACTAAGTGAAAAAATATGGAAAGGATGTAGCCTACCTGCGTACTGTCTTATTATCTCATTGACCTGTAACACAAGATTATCTTAGAGCATGGTGCTGATTATGAAAAGAAGTTATGGCAAAGACGTTAAGATCATGACCTCTTGATATCAATAAATGCTCAACTGCAAAGGAATAAGCTATCAATATGGTCTTGATGTCACAAAGGTGTGCCAGCTACACTTCTGCCGCAGAAATAGGAGCTTTGTTCTATTAATGCGCGTCCACACATGTGCTCGAACAAGTGCTGGCAACATGTATGCAACACAGTAACGAACACGCTGCAAACATACTGGAAACAGCAGCGTCCAGATCATGTTGGCAACATCATGATGAAGCCTCAGCTGCCTGGTATGGCCACTCATATCCCATCACCTCTGCTGCCAGTGTTCGAAGCTGCACTGAAACATGTTTGCATACATCTGTCCAAGTACTGCTGCATACATGTACCCAAACATGCTGCCAACCGTGTTGTCAACACATGTTCGAGGACACATGTGGACGCGCCTTTACATGATGGTTAAGGTTAGAAAATTACATGTCTACCATAGGTTATAAACAAGCAAACAATTTTAAGAAATATAATAAGTATAACAAGTTGATAAAGTATAAAACGAAAAAGGAAAAATGACTATGTACAATGAACAGACAGGGGTTTAAGTACAACACATCCACCCTGCCTGACACCACACAGTTACTAAACATATGATGAATTAACACAATCTAAAATGGATAAGTAAGTAGCCAAACTCATACCACCTCGCCCTTGTTACACTACCAGGTGCACAACCAAACGTGAAATCAAGAGGGATCAGTAAATAATAAAAATCATGGAGGGGGAAGGTACAATAGGCGTCAGCCTTGGGATACGGTAGGATAAGATCTGCCTGTCTGTGGATGATTCAAACACAACTAGATCAGTAAAACAAACACTGTCAGTAGTCGTGAAGAAACACATAATAAAACAATATGAATATCAGGAACATCACACAAATAACAGAATAATTTTCATAATAAGATACACACAATAAACAGTGGAGGAGGGAGCACTGAATTACATTAGACAGATGCCAACAAGTATAACAATTCTTGGTCCCTTCAGCCAGCATTCTATCCATTTTAAGATATCGCTGTCTATACCGTGGTCGAACCCTCCTAACTAACCTTTCGTGTGGAACCCTATTGAGAGTTTTACTTAGGCAGGATACATAATATCTTCAGGTTTATCGCTATCTACTGCCTCATAGACCCTCGAGAAAAATGATTAGTTTGTGAGGTAGGATCGTCTTTGCATAAATCCCTGCTGACTTTCATTTAGGAGATTAAGTCTTTTTGGTGCTCTGATTATATATTTTAAAACTGATTCTAGCATCTAATATATTATAGTAGTAGCCATGTGTGTGTGTGTGTGTGTAGAGATAGATAGATATAGATAGATAGATATATTATCTCTCTCTCTCTCTCTCTCTCTCTCTATATATATATATATATATATATATATATATATATATATATATATATATATATATATATATATCATCATCATCAGCCGTTTGAGTATCCACTGCAGGACCTGCCTATCCCGACCGAAGTCGGGACGATACAGCCAATGCATCTCTACCAAGTGGCTTAGGCTGTCTGGTAGATATTGTATGTAGGGCTTGTAAGTGTAACTGTAGTGTTGGAGTGGCTTTGGATGTGTGTGTAGTCTGTGAACCAAGTGTAATCGGTCCGCGCAAGCCGACTCGGTGCAAGCATACTTTATAGTAAGCGACACTGGTTCAACCACAGCACCCTTTGTGTCCGCCAATGCAGTACATGGCCGGGTGAACACTCCCAAAGTTTATTATCCTGGCGGGGTGCGAACCCTGGTTCACCCGTGTACGAAACGCACACTCTACCACTGTACAACAGAGGCTCCATATATATATGGAGCCTCATATATATATATATATATATATATATATATATATATATATATATATATATATATATATATATATTGGGCAGCCGAAACTACATGTTCAAATCGCACCAAAATTGGCACAAAAATCGCAAAAAGTTCGCTGATGTGAAAAAACTTGGTCCCATTAGGATTGAAAAACTTTTACTCTATTTAATGAGCGATCAAATTTTGACCAAAAAAAGCCGCTCCTGGCTCCCTGTCGGTTGCCGTGGCCGAGTGGTTAATATCTCGGACTTGCGTGCAGATAACTTGGGTTCCATTCCCGAAGCTGCAAATAACAGATCAATTGGTTAGCTGCAAAAAATCCAAGTGACAACGTTAGACTGGAACAGCACATAAACGGACCATCATGGACCCTTTGATATCGCCTTGACGGCCAGTAGTGACAACGTTAGACTGGAACAGCACATAAACGGACCGTCATGGACCCTTTGATATCGCCTTGACGGCCAGTAGTGACAACGTTAGACTGGAACAGCACATAAACGGACCATCATGGACCCTTTGATATCGCCTTGACGGCCAGTAGTGACAACGTTAGACTGGAACAGCACATAAACGGACCGTCATGGACCCTTTGATATCGCCTTGACGGCCAGTAGTGACAACGTTAGACTGGAACAGCACATAAACGTGGCTCAGATTACCTGAAATGATCGCAACGCGCACGCGAAGCGCGAGGAAACGAGTGAGAAGCACGAGGAAACGAGTGCAAAGCACGAGCAAGCAGGTGCACAGTGTGAGAGCCCACCGCAGGAGCAGGTGCGAGAGGGCCCGAAGGGCCCACGAGCACTTGTTTAATTAACTATTGATGTCAGTTATCGGAGTATAATTTGACGCAACTGATTTATCACCCTTTGTAAAAGTGTGTACTACGTTGATGTCTTCCATTTACTACGCTGGTGGTAACCATATAAACAGTTTTGACGCCTGGTGCTTTAGTGGGTAATTATTGCTCCCAAGTCGGATTGAGCCGGTGAAGGTTTATATCCAAGAGGTGGTTGGGGTTTACTACTCACGTAAGGCCACTCTCATCTTAAATGTCGGGACCAACTGCCTAGTCCCGGGCTCCTACGCTCTTCATGGGGCAATGTAGGATTGGATGATGGATGGATGGATGAGTTCTTTATCGTGTTCATTTCGTTTCCTAGTTTTCTGCCTCGTCATTTTGTTTCATGTTATTCAGTATCTTTCAGCGATTACACTGTCAAGCCATCCTTACCTACTCTTTTTATTGTCAACAGATCTTTCAACCTTCCCTTTACTCTTGTTTTCTTGTACCCACTCAGCTTTCTCTTTCTTGCCCATTTACCTTCATTTGCTTTGTTCTTTACATTTTCTGCTGTCATATAATGTCTTCTCTGCTTAATAATCATCATCATTTATTTCCTTCAGTAAGGTGATGTCTCTTATTATACCCGAGCTCACGAAGCGAGAGCAGGTATTGCGTTTTATTCAGTGTGTGTGTGTGTGTGTGTGTGTGTGTGTGTGTGTGTGTGTGTGTGTGTGTGTGTGTGTGTGTGTGTGTGTGTGTGAACAAAATAACTTAGTTTTCGACCGATTATAACCAAACTTGGTGGGAGGACTGACGGCCAGCCAAGGAGTAAACTCAATGTTTTATAGAACAATAAGTAAAAGGTCAAGGCCACAGAAATGGGTTAAAGTCTGACCAAACGTGGTCAAGTAAGTTTTTATTCAATTTATAGCAGTTAGTGGAAGGGTTGGGGATACAACAAGAATGAAGGGATTCCATTTTATAACAATTAATCAAAACGCAAGGTAACAAGGGCAAGGGCAAAGCTGTATTTCTGTGTCAAAAAAAAATAGTTTTGATCTGATTTGGCCCAAACCTGGTGGAAGGATTGAGTATCAGCCAAGAGGTTAACCTGTTTATATATATATATATATATATATATATATATATATATATATATATATATATATATATATATATATATATATATATATATATATATATATATATATATATATATATATATATATATATATATATATATTGACAATCTGTCTTCATAACCTGGTTGAACATAAAGCACTCAGCAGTTTTCAAAGGAACGCTTCAAGGTCACAGATACTTAAGCTCAGTGAACAAACTTTTGTAATTCACCATCAGGTACGTCACATGCCCTCGCTAAAAGCATTGCCCCCTCCATTATCAATTATTATTTGTTTTTTCTGAAATATAATGTGACTTCATAAAGTCATGTAATGTTGAATATTGTGAAGCTTAACCATTTTCAGTATTTAAAGTTTCACTATGTTTGCAAAATCTGGCCGGTATACAGTTGAAACACGTAATAAATAAAACTGGCTTTAGTGTGTGTGTTTTTCCCCATGGCGTTACTAGAGCACTTGAGGACACTGCAACGTATGTCTGGCAGCACACATCTTGACACTGAGAGGCTGTGGAGTGTCATGTCAACCTTGGAGGGAATACCAGGACCACAGTGTACCATGGGATACAGAAACACTGTACTTGGGCCATAACTAGGAGCATAAGGAAATGATATCACGCTCAGCGGCCCTCCATGCAGCCATTAGATGCCAAAGTATTCATGAGGGAATCCGAGGAACACCTTACATGATAGAGTACTAGATTCACTTGGCACTGGACGAGAATTATTACAGTTAAATCTGGAGAGGAGAGAGCAACCTTAATTAGGCAGCCAAGTGTACGCGTTTCCCAGATGATTGACGATAACAAAGGTGAGAGAACGATGTAACGTACTACAAGGCTCGTAACCAAGCTTGATCTGCCAAACTAAAGGAACTTTTGAGCTGTGCTACACCTCTTGACAACTTTTGTAGACGCTCTCCAACTAAGTATTTAGTTATTTTAAGTATTTATTTATTTACATTTAAATTTGTCGAGCTGCAGAAAAAGAGGCAAAATATTTACATTTATGTTATTATCATGAAACGACGGATGTGTCTGGACAGGAACAACTGAATGTTTGTGTGAGATTTGTCACTGCACCATGCGTAGTGCAGGAGAAATTACTAGGATTTTCTGGAGTTTTAAATAAAGCTCGTTATGGCAAGGCTTTCACACTAAATATTCTTCCCAACTGGCAACTTGCATATTAACACAAATTTCAAGGAAGGAAAAGACTATGCCGCTGCTGCTGATAATGTTGTAGTGAATTCATTGGCGTGCACCCACTGAAATATTTATCGGCACCCCTTGCTTCGAAACACTTAGCAACTATCACCGGAACAGAAGCCATGAATACGCGGTAAAGGACTGTACACCTGATTCTCCCTCCATCAATCTCTTCTCCCCTCCCCTCCTCTCTCTCTCTCTCTCTCTGTCCAGATATAGTATAAGGCCCTTGGCTTCATGTCGCGTATAACGAACAATTGATAGCCATGGACATAATGCTCCAAGGAAGGTCTCAAAACAGCAAAACATTATTCACTGTATTATGTATAAATCAGTGTGTTATTTACCTGTTTGGCATCCATTGGACCAAAGCATTATTCACTGTATTATGTATAAATCAGTGTGTTATTTACCTGTTTGGCATCCATTGGACCAAAGCATTATTCACTGTATTATGTATAAATCAGTGTGTTATTTACCTGTTTGGCATCCATTGGGCCAAAGCATTATTCACTGGATTATGTATAAATCAGTGTGTTATTTACCTGTTTGGCATCCATTGGACCAAAGCATTATTCACTGGATTATGTATAAATCAGTGTGTTATTTACCTGTTTGGCATCCATTGGACCAAAGCATTATTCACTGTATTATGTATAAATCAGTGTGTTATTTACCTGTTTGGCATCCATTGGACCAAAGCATTATTCACTGTATTATGTATAAATCAGTGTGTTATTTACCTGTTTGGCATCCATTGGACCAAAGCATTATTCACTGTATTATGTATAAATCAGTGTGTTATTTACCTGTTTGGCATCCATTGGACCAAAGCATTATTCACTGGATTATGTATAAATCAGTGTGTTATTTACCTGTTTGGCATCCATTGGACCAAAGCATTATTCACTGGATTATGTATAAATCAGTGTGTTATTTACCTGTTTGGCATCCATTGGACCAAAGCATTATTCACTGGATTATGTATAAATCAGTGTGTTATTTACCTGTTTGGCATCCATTGGACCAAAGCATTATTCACTGTATTATGTATAAATCAGTGTGTTATTTACCTGTTTGGCATCCATTGGACCAAAGCATTATTCACTGTATTATGTATAAATCAGTGTGTTATTTACCTGTTTGGCATCCATTGGGCCAAAGCATTATTCACTGTATTATGTATAAATCAGTGTGTTATTTACCTGTTTGGCATCCATTGGACCAAAGCATTATTCACTGGATTATGTATAAATCAGTGTGTTATTTACCTGTTTGGCATCCATTGGACCAAAGCATTATTCACTGGATTATGTATAAATCAGTGTGTTATTTACCTGTTTGGCATCCATTGGGCCAAAGCATTATTCACTGTATTATGTATAAATCAGTGTGTTATTTACCTGTTTGGCATCCATTGGGCCAAAGCATTATTCACTGTATTATGTATAAATCAGTGTGTTATTTACCTGTTTGGCATCCATTGGGCCAAAGCATTATTCACTGTATTATGTATAAATCAGTGTGTTATTTACCTGTTTGGCATCCATTGGACCAAAGCATTATTCACTGGATTATGTATAAATCAGTGTGTTATTTACCTGTTTGGCATCCATTGGACCAAAGCATTATTCACTGTATTATGTATAAATCAGTGAGTTATTTACCTGTTTGGCATCCATTGGGCCAAAGCATTATTCACTGGATTATGTATAAATCAGTGTGTTATTTACCTGTTTGGCATCCATTGGGCCAAAGCATTATTCACTGTATTATGTATAAATCAGTGTGTTATTTACCTGTTTGGCATCCATTGGACCAAAGCATTATTCACTGGATTATGTATAAATCAGTGTGTTATTTACCTGTTTGGCATCCATTGGACCAAAGCATTATTCACTGGATTATGTATAAATCAGTGTGTTATTTACCTGTTTGGCATCCATTGGACCAAAGCATTATTCACTGGATTATGTATAAATCAGTGTGTTATTTACCTGTTTGGCATCCATTGGACCAAAGCATTATTCACTGTATTATGTATAAATCAGTGTGTTATTTACCTGTTTGGCATCCATTGGGCCAAAGCATTATTCACTGGATTATGTATAAATCAGTGTGTTATTTACCTGTTTGGCATCCATTGGACCAAAGCATTATTCACTGTATTATGTATAAATCAGTGTGTTATTTACCTGTTTGGCATCCATTGGACCAAAGCATTATTCACTGTATTATGTATAAATCAGTGTGTTATTTACCTGTTTGGCATCCATTGGGCCAAAGCATTATTCACTGGATTATGTATAAATCAGTGTGTTATTTACCTGTTTGGCATCCATTGGACCAAAGCATTATTCACTGGATTATGTATAAATCAGTGAGTTATTTACCTGTTTGGCATCCATTGGGCCAAAGCATTATTCACTGGATTATGTATAAATCAGTGTGTTATTTACCTGTTTGGCATCCATTGGACCAAAGCATTATTCACTGTATTATGTATAAATCAGTGTGTTATTTACCTGTTTGGCATCCATTGGGCCAAAGCATTATTCACTGTATTATGTATAAATCAGTGTGTTATTTACCTGTTTGGCATCCATTGGACCAAAGCATTATTCACTGGATTATGTATAAATCAGTGTGTTATTTACCTGTTTGGCATCCATTGGACCAAAGCATTATTCACTGGATTATGTATAAATCAGTGTGTTATTTACCTGTTTGGCATCCATTGGACCAAAGCATTATTCACTTCATTATGTATAAATCAGTGTGTTATTTACCTGTTTGGCATCCATTGGACCAAAGCATTATTCACTTCATTATGTATAAATCAGTGTGTTATTTACCTGTTTGGCATCCATTGGACCAAAGCATTATTCACTTATGTATAAATCAGTGTGTTATTTACCTGTTTGGCATCCATTGGGCCAAAGCATTATTCACTTATGTATAAATCAGTGTGTTATTTACCTGTTTGGCATCCATTGGGCCAAAGCATTATTCACTGTATTATGTATAAATCAGTGAGTTATTTACCTGTTTGGCATCCATTGGACCAAAGCATTATTCACTGGATTATGTATAAATCAGTGTGTTATTTACCTGTTTGGCATCCATTGGACCAAAGCATTATTCACTGGATTATATAGAAATCAATGTTCTATTTGTCTGCTTGGCACGCATTGTATACGAGGTTACCACCTTAGGATTTTCTTACGCGTTGTGATACAATGGCAAGCACCGTTAACATTTTAAGAATGGGTTGGCGTAGAACTTTGTAGGCCTAACTGTCCAGTATACACAACATCCCATGAACAACGCATGTAAAGTATATGCAGTATGAATAGTAGTATTGCTATAAAATAAACCACATCAGTGACATGTCAATGTAGCAGTGCATGCATTATGAGACATCGCCAGTTTGACGATGGTAAAAACGTCGCGGAGGCGGTGAGAGGTAGGCCTATTCGTTTTTTTTTTAGGATAGGCATTTACCTCAGACGGTTCTCGATATGCATCTGTGACGAATATGTTGCCTACGAAACTGCTTCAGCTTGGACAATATGAGCTTCGAGTGAACAGTACGGGTTTTAAAGCTGATTCTGACTCTGATCTATACTACATATCAACATCCTCGTTTATAACTTTTAAGAAAACTATGTTGATACTCAAACTCCCTACGTAAAATAAGACAGTGATAAGTAATAAGCAAAACAAATCGCTTAGTAAGCGGTGCTACAAAGCCTCCTACAGTATACAATTAGCTAACCTAACCTAACCTAGCCTAGCCCAACCTGAGCTAACCTAAGCCTGCCAACCCAGTCTAGCCTCGCGCAGTGACCCCACCAAGTCTAACTGGGTGGGTTGAGGAACGAATCACTGGAGATGAGGCATCGTCCATCTCGTAACTACCTGAAAAGTCCTGAGAGAGAGAGAGAGAGAGAGAGAGAGAGAGAGAGAGAGAGAGAGAAGAAAAACGGGAAGAATGAGAAGGAAAGATTCAGAAATGAATGTTGTTGGTTTGTGTTTAATGGCCATCGCCTACTATGAGGGGCATTAGGCCAAATAAACACAAAAGTACAGTATACAAAAAGCACTGAAAAATGCAGGAGGCAAGTATTCCGATCCACCGATCCAGGTTGGCAAGTGGGTAGTCTAGGGGGCCAACCGTGGAGGCATCATATTGTAGAGGCACGAAGATCGGCCAGACGCACCTCCTCCTCCCCCCACCTGACAATCAGAGGCGGTGGAATCCCCTCACCCAGGTCGGCCGCTCGGAGAAGATCACGGAGGAGAATAGAGACGGAGTTGTTGTTGTTGTTGTTGTTGTTAAGATTTACCTCCCGTAGCAGGACCGGGCCAAATAAGGTCCCGCCAGAGTAAGTGGACTTAAGTAGAGCTCAGGTGGTGGAGATAAATGACGGGAGGAACTGGCTTGATCCAGTTAGCCTGTAGTGACGGAGAATTCGCGAAACGATGTAATTGATCGCGGCCACATCTTCGGAGTGAGTCTGGCAGGTGGTGAGGAGACATTCTTCATGTAGATGTTTTTTTTTTTTTTGGGGGGGGGGATATTCGTCCCAGTGGAAACTGGGACACGGGCAAACAAAGAGCCTGTCACAGTTGCGCATATAGTGCACATGCCAAAATTATCGTGGTGGAGGGTAGTCCCTAACCGTGGGAAGTAAGTAATTAAAAGATGCCCTGGCAACAATGCCAGCAGCATCCAGAAAGTCATTGCCCGATCGGGCACGGCCCACATCGGGGCAAGACCTTAGCAGAGATGTAGCAGGGCAGTGAAGGAGGTAATGTAGGAGAGGCACATCGGACCTGGCCAAACAATGAGGACACAGATCAGGCTCCGTACCAGCGATTTGGTTGAAGCAGAGGAACCCCAGGCGCAGTCTGCCGAGTCCCACTACTAAATAATTAGGCAGGCCCTTGGGAGGCAGGAGGGAAGAATATGATGTAGCGGTGGCATACCAATCTGCAGAGCTAGAGCCTCCCGAGATGCAAAGTTGGTGTTCCTCCCGGGACAGCCTGCCTATGGTTGCCTTTAGAGCTCCAACAATGTATGAGGGGCTTGGGCGGAGGGGGAATGTGATCTCCGGATGAGAACAGGCAGCGCGTGCCGCGGCATCAGCTCGTTCATTGCCAGTAATCCCGACATGACCTGGGAGCCAGTGTAGAATGATAGTGGCTCCCCTCCGGACAAGAAGAGTCACAACTGTGTAGATTGCTCTCAGGAGAAAGACATTATTATGTAGGGAAAAAGAGCGTAGCCGTTGAAGGGAGGAAAGACAGTCCGTGTGGAGAACGACACGTCTGTAATGATGATGGTGAGCGTGGTGCAATGCACCCAAAATGGCTGCAAGCTCTGCCTGGAAGGCAGACACTCCTGGGGAGATGCGCCACAAGTCAACCAAATTCCCCACGACAAAAGCAGATCCAGCAGAGCCATCAGAGGAAACAGAGCCATCAGTAAAGTAGATGGCCGAACCCTGGGAATTTAAAGCAGCCACCCGACTAAGACCATCCTGACGAATCATGGCAGGAATAGAAGAGCGAGGTTTGGCCTCTGATGGACTGATGATATGGAAAAGGGGTGGAGTCCAAGGCGATGGATCTGCAAAGCCAGGGAAAGGAGAATCAGGGTCCTGGCACAAGCTTGGAGCAGCTTCCAAATTGTGAATGGCGGCAGCTGTGGTTCGGGCCCAGTCACGTTGAGGGAGTGCCTCAGGTGGACGGCACAAAAGTTGTTTGAGGAGGGTTGAGACAGGTAAATCAGGCCGGTGCTGCACTAGCTGGAGAGAGAGATAATTGCCGCACATAGCGCAATGCGGAGCGCCAGTGACGGCAGACCACTCTCCATGCGCAAATTTGCTAGCCGAGTTCAACGGGGAGCTCCAAGCATGACACAAAGAGCGTCATTCTGTATGACTTCCAGAGACTTGGAGTGAGGCAGGGCGAGAGCAGTCATACATATTGCTCCATAGTCCACCAGGGATCGTATGGAGTGAACGTAAAAACTACAAAGGACAGACTAGGATGTCCCCAAGCTCCTTTTTGAAAGGTACCGAAGAGCGGCCAGGCGGGTGGAAGCACGTTCCCTCAGGTATCTGACGTGGCATGCAAAGGTAAGTCCCTGGTCAGACCAGACCCCCAGGTACTGGTGTGTAGAGACAATGGAGAGCTGGTGACCCCTGAGCAGCAGTGGAAAGTCTGGAGGATAGAGGCCGAAGGGCAGACACTTTGATTTCTCCAGATTGATCTTCAGCCCTAGCTCATTGCATTTGTCACGGAGTTTAGAGAGGGCAGAGTATGCCTGGGAGAAACAATCCCGGCGTGTGAAGACCAGGGCCAAATCATCTGCATAGCACAGCAGAGAGATGCCTGGCCCATAATCAACGATCAAAAGCCCCTCCATTAAGATGTTAAAAAGAACAGGGCTTAAGATGCTCCCCTGGGGGGTGCCATTGGGATGGAGAGGAAAAGCTGAGAGATGCCCCTGAAAACGGACCCCCGCAGATCAATCATGGAAAAAATCCTTGATCCAAGATAGGAGCCTGCCTCCTACACCCCTTGCTGCAAGAGCCGCAAGTATAACAGTGGGGTTTGCCAGTTCAAATGCCTTTTCGAGGTTGAGGAAGACAACCATTCCCTTTCCTCCCCTCAGCTCCCCAAGGAGTGACGCGAGGCAATGAGTGGTACTCCTGCCAGGATGGTAAGCGTAAATCCTTGGGTGCAGTGGTCCCAGCCGCCAAGCAAGACGAGCCCACACAACCCTCTCAGCTGTCTTGGCAACACAGCCGAGAAGGGAGATGGGGCGCATGGCAGCGGGATCATGAGGCTTCGGAATCGGGTGAATGACAGCCGCCTTCCACGACCTCGGCAGACGCCCCTCAGACCACGAGAGGTTAAGCAGATCAAGCAGTCGCTTGCTACCACAATCTCCAGCGTGTGATAGAACAGAGTATGTGAGCCTGTCAAGCCCCAGCGCAGTGTCCTCCCTGCGTTGCAGAGCTTTCTGAAGCTCTCCACTGGTGATTGGACAATCAGCGGGGTCAGGCTTATTACACGCTGCCTAGATAGCTACAAGACGAGAGGCGGACAGCTGCACCTGCAGGGCTCTTACAGACTGCGGGAGATTGGAAGATGCAGAGCGGTCGGCGAAGTGCTGAGCAAGACAGCTTGCCTCAGCGGCAGGGTCAGGATGGGAGGGAGGGCAAGGAGGGCGTGGATCAGACATAGACCTGATTCTCCTCCACATCTCACAGAGAGTGGAGTGAGAGTCTAGGGTACGACACCATCTGATCCACGCCTCCTCCCTAAGGCAGCGTTTCTCGGAAGCCACATGCCATGTAACAGCAACCATGTACCAGCGGTGCGGAGGTGTACGGCGCCGTCGGTACTGCCTGCGTGCCGCATTGAGCCTCTGGTTCAGTTCCTTGACCCTGTCGCAGTAGAACCAGCCGTCTCGGTAGGACCTTATCGAGCGCTGCCGCAACGGGATAGCAAGAGAGGCAGCTTGTGCAAAAGTACTTGCTACCTGATCTGCTCTGCTCTCGAGATCTAAGGCAGGAGGGGATGTCTCAAAGGCCGTTGTGACAGCACGGGCAAAGGCCGTCCAGTCCGCCCTGTGTAGGTCCCACCGTGGTGGTGGAGGTGGGGGTGGCGGGAGGGGAGCGAGAGGCAGGTCAACCATAAGTGCGAAGTGATTACTCGCAAGTTGGGCATGGAGTGACCACGACGCCAAGGCCGTGAGTGATGCTGACACAAGGGAGAGATCGAGGTGACCTCACCCAATATGGGTGGCCTCTGCCACATCATTTAATAGGGAGACACCACCCATCTCCTCCAGAACCAAAGAGATGTGCCATCCTGCTTCATTGGACTGAAGAGGCGAAGATAGAAAGGCGTGGTGGGCGTTAAAGTCACCCCCAATGTACACGGCCCCCCTGGCAGCTTGGGAGAAAAGTTCCCCCAACTCCAGGGTGCTCCTCTGGCTCTAGTATACATTATATACCGTCAGGGGCGACGTAGCCAGATGGAGAACCACGCCCTGAACCTCCACATCAGGTCCACAGAAAGGAGGGGGTTCACAATCCGTGCACGCAATGTGGTCCTGGACCAGAACGGCACATCCCCGTGTAATGCCACAAACGTACGGGAGGAGATGGGTGGTGTATCCCGGGAGATGAAAAGTGGAATTGTTTGGGAGCAGGGTCTCCTGCAGTAGGATGACATGGGGGCGGTCCTTTGCGGCCGCTTCCTGCAAAAGGGGGAGCTTGCTCCGTGCTCCCAAGCAATTCCACTGGAGGAGCCTGAGAGAGAGGTCTACTGGCCGTCCGGCGACAGTTGCGGACGGTCGTTCTCCTGCAGCAGTGGTGAGGCCCTGTCCATCACTTTGGACCCAGATGGTGTTAGGGTTTGCCCCAAACGATGACGATGACGAGGCAGCTGTGCGGTGGAAGGCAGAGCATTGGGAGGTCGTGGTTTGACCCTCCTGGATGGGCGAGCTGACCTGCGCAATGTGGGATGGGGTCGTCCTGCCGAACGAGCTGGGCAGCGAGGGGACAGAGGAGCACCTAGGCTCGCCATCTTCCTCTCGATCGCCTGGTCTACAAGGCGATTGGCAGCTTCGGCAAAGGGCTTTGTTGGGAGAGGGATGTCGAGGGTTATGGCTATTGTCTTGGCGAGGGTCATCACTAGCTCTGTGGCAAAGGTCCTGAGCTCCTCCATCGTGAACGAGATCACCTGAGGAGCAGGAGCGGGCGGTTGGCTGGGCACTGAGCTGGATGGTGGTAGCAGAACAGACGTTGGCGGGTGGTGGACTTCCGCCGTGGTCTCGCCCACGGCGAGGGCAGAAGGTAAGGGTGGAAACTCCTGCTCGCTGAGAGCAGGTGGGCTTGAAGCAAGAGGGCGGTGCTGTTGTCCCCAGACGAAGGTGCCTGGGGGAGCTGGAGTGGCACTGGTGGTCTGCCGCTCTTGCACCCATGCAACCTGCCTCTCTCGGCCCTGTTTCACCCTCTTGACCCTCGCGGGGCAACTGGGGTGCCAGGCATGGTGTCGCCCTGAGCAACTGGGGCACTTGGGAGTTGTCAGCTCCTTTGCCTTGAGCCGCTGCAGGCACTGCTCCGTATCGTGCGCTCCACTGCATATCCCGCAGATGATGGGGTGGTTGCAGGTGGCGCGATGGTGGCCAAAACGATGACACCTGTAGCAGCATAGTGGCTCGGGCGTGGAGGGGTAGAGATAAAACACTCCCCAATTGCCCAGGTCGACAGATTTCACTAGAGGTCCCCGCAGCGTCACACAGACCTGCAGCGTCTCCTCCTACGTACGCTGATTTTGGCAGCGCACTGCCTCTTCGATGAGGTCATGTTGGAGTAGGATATCTACTGGCATACGCCGGGGATATCCCATCACCACCGCCTTTGTTGTTTGGCCGCCTTGAGGCAGCTCGACGATCTTGACGATCGGGGCCGCCTCCTCTGCCACTGCTTTCAGGCGAAGGTACAATCCCTCTTCGGTGGGGATCAGCACACAGCTTTCGTCGCGACCAAAGTGATTCATGGCTGTGAGGCCGGGCAGGTGTCGCTCCAGAGCCGCTACCGTGTCGTAGCTGGTGCTGAATCCTTCCTGAAGGGGGACACGAAAGGTCGGGAAAGCAAAGTGTGGAGGCTGAGGAGCCGCGACCAAGACCGAGGGGCGTGCAGCGGGGGGAGGCCGCCAAGGCCCTGGAGGCTTCGATGCAGGTGGAGATGCATTTCCCTGCGGAGCTCGCCGTGTTTTGCGCTTCACATGGCTGAAGCCTTCATCATCAGGATAGGCAGCAGGTACAGCAGAAGAGGCTGCAGCTAGTGTATGCACCACTTGGGGTGGCTCATTATGGCATGTGCCAGTGTTGGGATCCAACGTAGCAGAAGGTGGCGTGGCAAGGTCAGGTGCCGGGCAGCGAGGAGCCTTGGGAGGAGGGGCAGCCTTACGGGTTGCACCAGTGGATGGATTAATGGCAGGAGGAGCATCCGAAACTCCCTCCATCGTCTCATGTACACGTGTAACCTTGGCTGCACATGTTGAGGTGGAAGGGGGGGATGAGGCGTCATTCTGTGGATTGGGAGTGGGCCTTGCAGGCCTGGAAGGGGAGGCGACAGAGGCCTCGCCAGACGTTGACGAGCGAGAGCTGGCATCAAATAGATGCTGCTCCCGCTTCGCACCTGGCACAGTTGCAGGGCCAGAAGGCCGCTGCTTAGAAGGCTTAGGAGAGGAGTGTGGGCCAGTAGTCCTGCCAGACGTCGACGAGCGAGAGCTGGCATCAGACAGACGCCGCTCTCGCTTCGCGCCTGACACAGTAGCAGGGCGGACAGGCCTCTGCTTGGAAGGCAAGGGGAGGGCTTGCCCTGTGGGTCTAGGGACCTGGGTCCCCTTCATTGTCTCTGACAGACAGACACAAACACAAACACCCACAGACACCACTCACACACATATACCACACACCCACAAAAACAGACAGACAGACACACACACACAAAAACATGGCTAAAAAAGGCCCTACAGTAGAGGGGACCTATTCTCCCCGCCCTCTAAAGGGCGACGAAGGAGACCCACTACTGCCCTGTGAGGGACTTAACCTAACCCTGACAGAAAAGCTGCCCCCAACGTTTCCTATAACCAGGCCCTAAAGGCCCCCCCTCATGGAAGTGCCCTAACGGCACCCCTTCAGGGTTCGGCGTCGTACCACGTTGGGGGACACTAGCGGCTGGCCGTGAAAAAAAAAAAAACACACACACCCACACCCACAAGCTCGCCCCCACACACACAAGCAAGCAGGGCCTATCTGTCAGAGACAGAGTCTCGCCCAAAACGAGAGAAACAACCGAAAATCACTCTCAGTAAATCTGGCTAAGTCCAACGAAGCCAAAAAGGTCGAAAAACTCCCGAAAATCTTTCTCAGGCAATGAGACAGAGTCGATAGCTCAGGAGAGACTGGCCAGAGGTCTTCTCACCACGAGAGCTGGACAGGGAGTGGTCACCCGCCTTTTTTTTTTTTTTTTTTTTTGAAATATTCTTCCCACAGGAAAGGTGGGGAACGGACAAACAAAGAGCCCGTCAGGGGAAAATGCGAAAAAAGCTCCTATAAAGGAGCATAGCAGGGACGAAGACTAGCAGACAGGGCAAGGGCGGCAGAGGAAGGGAACGAGGCGATGGCGATGATAAAACAGCTCGATGATCAACAAGGTGAGGGGGAGAAAGCGGTGGACAGCACGGAGCTGATGGAAGGGGCGCCGGCAAGCTCAGGTGGATCCCAAATGACTCGGCGATGGTAGGCGGCCGGCTGCTCGGATGTACATATGTAGAGGGCAGAGAGGGACGAGAGCTTGGTAGGCAAACCGATGCCGATGGTAAGGGCGCCGAAGCTCAGGTCGAAGTCCCGAACTCTGCCCTCAACCCCCATCTGACTCGCTCCAGCTCTCCACAGCAGCAGGTGGAAGCATAAAGGGAAGGCCCAGTCCAGGTGTACACGAAGGGCACAACCCTGGTCAAGGTAGTGGCGGAGGAATGGCGGTCGGCCATGGAAAGGGCGGACGAGCCTACATCTCCTGGTGGGCTGACCAGGGCACTCCCACAGGTGGAAAGGACAGGCCTGTCCCTCAGCTGAAACGGCTGCTGTGGAGAGCTGGTCCCGCCGGGAACAGTGGTGGAGGTGTTGCCTCGGCGAGAGGTGGACTGCGAGTGGTCACCCGCCCGCGACCTTCCCTTAAATACCCGTCTTCCCGATCTGGCCCCATCCCACCCGCAAATGGGAAGGAGGCAGAAGCCGGGCTGCGATCTGGCAGCAATCACATATAAGGATTTCAGCCAGCACGTCCCTTCGGACTTTGATGAATGGTCGTGGAGAAGGAAGACGTGTTTCTGAGCTCTCCTCTAGCTGCAGGGCTGCCTCACCGGCGTTAGCGTTTTCTTTTGTTCACCACTAGGGCGTTTTTAAATAAAGTTAGGTTAGCTAGACCTCATTTTCCTCCCTGGCCTTAGTAGATATAGTAGGTGTCTATGTCTAATTACTGAGATTGCCTTTGCTTACTCACCTCTGGAGTGTACCCCCCACTGATCGCTCTCGGGTGTGAGTCACACACAGGTGCGTCCTCCCAAGAGTGGTTTGAGAGGGTAATCTCAGACTAGATGTGTTTTGCCCGGGCAATTTCTCCCTTGGTCGTTTTTCTCTTTCTTCCCACCTCCCCTGTCAGGGGGAAGTGGTAACTATGGCGGACGCCACTACTGCCTCCCCCTCCTTCAGGGGGGGAGGTAGTCCTGACCGACCCCCGACTACTGCACGGACGGACTGGCCCCAGACTGAACAGCCACAGACACGTACCCACCTTGACATTCATGTAAACAATGCCGAGTTTGTATTGATTCATGCGGTTGGTTCCACTCCCTTGGCCAGTCTCAATCCCTTCATCATCAAGAAGGTCATTGATGGGTGTGCAGGAGAGGTGAAACAAATGAAAAAACTTGCGACTGGAGACCTCCTCGTAAAAACCATGAATTCAGTCCAGGTCAAGGATTTGCTTAAACTGAGGAAGTTCCATTGTCACGATGTCCAAACAACGATCCCCAACTCCATGAATTCCTGCAAGGGTGTTATCACCTGCAGGGATCTTGTGCTTATGGAGGAAGAAGAAATTGTACAGGAACTTCCTCAGCAAGATGTCATAGAGGCGAGATTCATTACCAGATTCTCGGAAGGCATAAGGACGAAGACCGCAACAGTTGTTCTCACTTTTGGCAAAGTATCTCTTCCAACCAATGTGAAGGTTGGATACGAAATTGTAAATGTTAGACCATACATCCCGAACCCCCTTCGTTATTCAAAATGTCAGCTCTATGGACACCACGAAAAGGCTTGTCGGGCTTCCAACATCGTGTATGGCAAGTGCGCGGCTGTAGGTCACTCTGCTGACAACTGTACATCCGAGACCGAGTGCTACTTTCACTGCAAGGATGCTCACTCCACTTCCTCGAGGGCTTGTCCCAAGTGGAAGGAGGAGAAGGAGGACTGCACAGTAAAAGCGACACAGGGCATTTTCTTCTACGATGCTAGGAAGAAGGTGAAGGAGTTGCATGCAACTCCCAAGCCTAATATCTCCTATGCATCGGCGGTTGTGTCCCGACCCGTGATGTGCACCGTTGAGACACAGACTGACCTTACATTCGCTCCACATGCCCCACGCCCTACCTCTCAGTCTAAGCCTCCTGTACGTTCCAACTCTCTGACGGACATCCCTGTTGCTACTTCCCACTCCCAGGCTGCCGCTGCTCCTTCGCAGTCAGTGCGGCCAAAATCGAAGCCAGACAAGTCTGACAAGATTAATTTGACCACTCTCACTAAACAGTCACGTCCTCATGTCCTTCCCACTCCTGGTCCAGCGAGGGAGAGAAAGAATAGCTCTTCCCAGGTGGAGTCTGGAAGCCTTGTAATTGATAAGAATATGGAGGTTTCCATGAGTAAGAACCGGGAAAGGTCCCCCAGTAGCCACTCGCCTGGTCGCGGGGGGCATAAAAAAAACTAAGCACACTGGCCCCCCTCGAAAATCTTAAACCGCCGCATTCACTATACTACAGTGGAATTGTAGAGGTATTGGGAATAAGTTACACAATATAGCAACCTTGCTTTCTATACACAGGTCAGACGTTGTTTGTTTACAGGAGACTCGCCTGGAGGATCACCCTGATCCTCCACAGTTCAAACACTACCACTCGTATAGAAGATATGAAGGTCACGGAGTAGCCATATACACACACAAATCACACCCACAAACGGAAGTGATTCTAAATTCTACTCTGGAAGCTGTCGCGTGCAGAGTAAAATTTAATAACACGTATCTGTCTATTTGCTCTCTGTACTGTCCTCCACATGGCCCCATTGATAGTGATGCTTTAAATTCACTAGTGGAACATCTCCCTGGGAATAAGTTAGTGTTGGGCGATTTTAACGCCCATCACTATCAATGGGGTAGCTTGAGGATTGATGGTCGTGGGGAGCAAGTAGCCGACCTAATACTACAGTCCAGCCTCTGTCTTCTGAACGATGGTAGAGCGACTCGTGTAGATGATCGTACTGGTAACTTTTCGGCCATTGACTTATCTTTGGCCTCCCCTGGTATACATCAAGATCTCTCATGGGACCCTTACGACGACTCCTTGGGAAGTGATCATTTACCCATCTGTCTTTCTTATACACGCGACATCATTTCGGACCCTCCACCTCCAAAATTTAACTATAAGAAAGCAGATTGGGGATCCTTCTCAAGGATCGCCAATTTAGATATATCTGGGGGGACCATAGATGTTAAGGTCGAAAATATAACTACTTCCATATTACACGCAGCTGAGGCTGCTATTCCCAAGACTTCTACAGTTCATGCGAAGCATAGAGCACATTGGTGGACGCCGGATTGCCGACAAGCATTAAGAAAACGCAATAGGAGATACAGGATTTTTGATAGTCAACCCATTGAGGAAAACTTTATTGCATACAAACAGGCACGGGCTGAGGCAAGGAGAATAATAAGAAGGGCCAAACGTGACTCCTGGCGGTCCTTTGTGTCCACGGTGACTCGTACAACACCATTAAGTAAAGTCTGGTCCATCATAAGAATATTAAATAATAAAGGCCCATACTTCCCAATTACCACCCTGTAGGTAGATAATACCATCTATGACGAGCTCGTGGACGTTGCTAACATCCTCGCCAGGAGTTTTTCTCATGTAAGTAGCTCAGGCAATTATGATCCGCGTTTCCATCACCATAAACGCACGGCTGAGCTACGGATCATTGACTTTGCCACAGAAGACGTAGACTCCCCATTAAACCAAGAGTTTATGCTAGATGAACTGCTCCTTGCCCTTAAATCCTGTAAAGACACCAGCCCTGGACCAGACACCATCACGTACAGTATGATCCAGCATCTTAATCAGGACAACCTGATTAAGATGTTAGCATTGTACAATGAGATTTGGGCGTCTCGAACGTTCCCAAACTCATGGCACTTTGCGCACGTCATACCGATACCCAAAGAGGCTGGTCGTCTTATGAATCCCACTTCATTTCGTCCTATTGTGTTGACTTCTTGTCTATGTAAGGTCATGGAACATATGGGTAACAACAGGCTTCTTTTTGTTTTAGAGTCGAAGAATTTGTTAAATGATCAACAATGTGGCTTCTGTAAATACAGAAGTTCACTAGATCATTTAATGAATTTGGAGCATTGTATTGCAGAGGCATTTGCCAATAAAGAATTCATGATAGAGGTGTTCTTGGACATCCATAAAACCTATGACATGACATGGCGACACGGTATACTAATGAAGTTCTATGCTTATGGTTTAAGAGGAAATTTGCCTGTTTTTATTTCAAATTTCTTAAGGGACAGAACTTTCTCTGTCAAATTGCCCTGTATCGTAACATCGGATATATTTATCCAGGAAAACGGGGTGCCACAGGGAAGTGTGCTTAGTCCTACTTTATTTAGTATTATGATCAATGATATTCTGTCATCAGCTCCCATCCCGAGGAATCTTAAATACTCGCTCTGTGCTGACGATTGTGCAATATGGCACTCTTCCCGTAATGCACAATTTTCGGCTGGGCGGATTCAAGCAGTCCTTGACTCCATCCACCAATGGGCCTTGCAGTGGGGATTTAAGTTTTCCATATGTAAGTGTGCCGCTATAGTTTTCACTAATCGTAACGTACCTAATTTCTGCTTAACTTTGGATAATCAGGCGGTACCTTTTCAAAATTCTGTAAAATTTTTAGGAATACATTTTGATCGTAGAATGAATTTTAAACTTCACGTTAATACTTTGCTTGCTCGTTGTGATAAACCGTTAAATGTCCTCAAGTACCTAGCGGGTACTACCTGGGGTGCCGACAGAAAATCTTTATTAATGGTGTATAAGTCCCTTATTCGATCGAAGCTAGACTATGGCGCACAGGTGTATGGCTCGGCATCCGATGCCACGCTGAAAGGATTGGATGTGCTACAGAATAAATGTTTGCGATTGTGTCTTGGAGCCGTCCGGTGTACCCGTGTGACTCTTATGGAAGTGGAGGCGAATGTGCCTCCCCTCCGTATTCGCCGTGACCACCTGGCCTTGTCCTACGGTATAAGGACGTTAAGGAAAAGTAATATCGACAATGTGGCCTGTACCCCCCTGCGTCAATACCACCACCTTCTGCGGGGGGTGCGTCGGCCACTTGCCGCTCGCCTCCACTTACTGACTCAGGAGCTTGATGTGGACCCCAGTGACTGTGACAAGTTGGTGCTTAAAAATATAGCGCCTTGGGAGCCACCCGGCTTTACAATCGATGTTACATGGCTCCCAGCACCAAAGGCCAAGGCGCCGGAGGCGGAGGTCCACCACTTGTTTCGTAACATCATTGTTCGTGACTTGGGGTCCCATCAATTGTACACCGACGGCTCCAAGTCGAGTGAATGTGTGGGTGCAAGTGTGTGGTCGACTGAATGTGCCCTCAGGTATCGGTTGCCGACTCATACATCTGTGTTTACTTCAGAACTTTTTGCTATTGACAAAGCCATAGACTATGCTCTTAATTCTAGGCATGACCCATTTGTCATATTTTCAGATTCAAAATCAGCCCTTCAGGCAATTGCATCTTGCACTACGGACTCTCACGAGATCCAAGGCCGCATCGTTAATAAGTTGCATTCATGCAACAAGTCATTGACGCTGATCTGGGTGCCTGGTCATTGTCGTATCTACGGCAATGAGCAGGCTGACTTACTTGCAAAGTCGGCTGTAGAGCTCGAGGAGACTTGGGACGTTCCTCGTGATCTACGGTCGAGTCTCTCTCTCGGAAAGAAATCAATAAATCTTCTGTGGCAAGGTCAGTGGACCAGACTAAATATTCCAACCTGTAAGCCGTACCTGGGCGACTGGGACACTGCCAACCGTCCCAGTCGCCTAGAAGAAAAAGTGTTGGCACGGTTACGGCTGAATGCCACCATTGTAACCCACATAAAACCATATATGGAAAGACGCTTCCCACCGCACTGTGACATCTGTAATGCGGTGTTATCTATTAGTCATATCATCCTGCGCTGTCGGCGATTTATTCGTGAACGCGCTTCACTTATAAATTACTGCGGCGCAGTAGACATCCCCTTCACCCTTTCCACCATCCTGGGTGATGGGGACATTGTTATGACTGATAAATTGATGGCTTTCTTGAGAGAGACCGGACTGATCAGAGTGATGTGACTTTTTTACTGTGTGGTTATGGTTTTTATGAACAGTAAATATGTATATATTGTAATATTAATTAGGGTTGACAGTTGACATATTTTAAATAGTTCCTCCTCCCACCGATCTATTTTTAATATAGATGTCCCCTACATTAAGCCAAGTTCCTCGCCTGACAGTCACCAGCTGATGAGTGCAAGTGTGCAATATAGGAAGGTATTGGGCACTTGCAGTCGATGGTGGTCTGCTGGCCGAGGTTCTTCACTTTTTGTACAAATTATGTAAATACATTATATTATCTTGCTTAAGTTATTCTAATTAGGGACGACAGCTGACGTATATGGAAATGTTCCTGACTCGTCTGGTTCCCTTTCATATATTGATGTCCCCTATATTAGGTTGTGCCTCGACTGACAGTCACCAGGTGATGAGTGCAGGTATGTAATGTAGAAAGGCATTACATATCTGCAGTCGATGGTGTTCTCTTGGTCGAGGCTTTTTGAATATTAGTGTAGGTCTAGTTATTTGTCTCTTAGGATTTAGTATAGGTTAGCGATTTGTCTGTTAGGTGGTTAGTTTTAGGGTCTTTAAATTAGGTATTTTTTTTATAAGTAATATAAGGTTAAAAATATAAAAAATAAATAAAAATAAAAATAAAACTACAAAAAAATAATAAAATAAAAATTATTATATATATATATATGTACGTGTGCATGAAAGTGTGTATGTTCATATGCATGGATGTGTGTATGTATGTAAGTATGTATATATATATGTTTGTATATATATGTATATATGTGTCAATATATATACATATATATATCTGCCTTAATGACCTGGGACTTCGGCCTCCATGGTCGATAGGCAAAAAAAAAAAAAAAAAAAAAAATAGACGATATTGGCAGACTGTCAGAGTAAGGTGTAACAGACAGAATGAATCGCCTAGGAAAAGTTGTTAGGGAGCTTTATGAATAGTATGGGGATATTGGAAGGCTTATGTCAGAGAATAGGACAGCAAGGCGTAATAAACAAAATAAATGGCTTAGGAAAAGGTGATAGGGAGCTTCCTTACCCGACGAGGATTATGTGTGCAATAAACCCAGCCATTTTGTATTTAAATTTTTATCAGTTCGGAGTGCCATAACCCACTGAACCACCAGGCGACGAGTAATATTAAAAAGATCTATATAGATGTTAGAAATACGTTAATACATATAGGGTTTTCAATTGGCAAGGTTAGGGTAATGTTAAAATGTACTTCAGTTGAATTTCACTGCAGGGGCTGTATGTCCTTGAAGTGTCCTAACTGCATATAACATCCATAATCCCAGTTAGGTTATTTTGTACTCATTATTGATACAGGAAAATCATTTGAACGTTCATTTACATCACCTATGGACATTCAGGATAGACCTAGGTGTCCTGTGAGTACATGAAGTATCCTGATGTCCCTGAAGTGATGTAAATATTTCTGAAGTCAGTTTAATGAGCCTGGTAAGGACAAATTTCCCTAGCCGCCAAAAGGTATGAAACCATTTATAACCCTGGGTGATTTGTGGTTAGGTTAAGTTCTTGTCCATTCTAGATTTATTATATTCGCCTCAGGTATTTTTGCATCACTTCAGGAAAGTTTCAGGGCAAGTCTGTCTTGTCCTGAAGCTGCTTGAAGTATCCTATATGTACCTGAGTGACTTTGAAGTCATATTGTACTATAATGAACATTAATGAACCGTCATATTCTTAATCGTGCTTAGCCTAACTGTTTTGTACCGTTATGTAATAGAAAGAGGCTAAGCTGGCATTTTTAAAGTAATTCAAATGGATCTGAAGCCTAATTAGTGGCACTGACATGAGTTTAGTAGCTTTCAATAGGTTATCTCGTCGTGGAGAAGCCAAAAAGTCCCGAATAAATCATTCTGCCTTGAAAACAGCTGATTTGGCGGGCGAATTTTATGCTGCCGTCTGTATGGGAGGATTAAATGAACCTGAAGCCTAATTAGTGACACTGATGATGATTTTAAGGACCTGAAGCCTAATTAGTGACACTGATGATGATTTTAGTAGCCTGCAATTAATTATCTAGTCGTGGAAAGGTCAGAAAGTCCCTAAAATATCTGTTCATTTCGGCGTGTGAACAGCCGATGTTGGAGGACGGAATTTACGTTGACGATCGTAACCAAAAATGTCTCGATATATGGGTTAATAAACAATTTAGAGGGACTGGAGGGGCATGGAGGGAAAGAGGAGAAAATGGAGACATAGGAGACATAGGAGAGATAGGTTTTGTAGATGGAGGAGGAGGGAAAATTTCAATATAAATGTTTACTCAGCGTCACTTTTGTCACCTCAAACCCTGCAGGTTTTATCGTCTCAAAAACTACTTTCTGAAGTCCAAATCACCTGGTCCTATATATCAGGAGAATCTCTGAATCACAGAGATTATATATGTAACTCGAATTTAATTCACGGCGTGTAATAGAGGAGAAATTAGGTATGCATTGGTTTTTCTCTCCCTCCTTCATAATGTCTCAAAAAAAACCTTTCTAGAGTCCAAATGGCATTGATTAGTATATCAGGCAAATCTCTGGCGTTCACATTTAGTGTAGGTAATTGCCATTTGATTTGACTGGCTGTGTTTAGGGAGAAATTAGACTTTTATTTATGTGTCCCTGGGTTAGAAGTACATTCGCGATTCAGTGATTTTTTGGAGGTGATAAATATCGTAACTTCTATTGTATCTTCGGATTCCCAGGTTCTTTATCTGTAATTGTGCCAAGTTTTAATGAATTTGGTGGGAATAATTTTTTTAAAAAGTGGCTGAGGTGTTAACTCGAATTAGACAGCGTTTATTCGTATCCTTTCGTCTTGCTGAGATAAAACACACAGATTTTAAAAGAAACTCAAAGATACGGCCACTTACCTCCAAATTCGCATATGGAACTAGCTTAGAAATATTTTTGTTATTTTAATAGTGTGTGTAGGTGTGTATAAATTGTAAAATGATGGAAAAAAAGGATAATCTCAAGAAATGTTCGTTACACAATCGGACAGCGGCAGGCAGCAAGAAGTCATTCGGAGTTGCAGAGCGGTCGGGGGAGGGCGTTCGCAAGGTGGGTCCTACATAATTAGTGTTTTGTGCCCAATAAAGGGATATTATATGGTGAATTATGTAAGGTAAGTTGTATTAGGACATCGTAGATCAGTGTGTTATGGTGATTAGTGATTTTTTTGGTGTTAAGGCGAAATGATGATTGGCCGACTTGCATACGTACAGGTAGACCCGGTAGACCCCGTGACGTCATCCAGCTGGCCATGTGACATCATACCTTCAACTCTGACGTCATTCTCTAACCCAGCGACACACTGGCTGCCGCACTGCGATTTTATTCAGTTTATTTATTTTTTACAGGCTACCGTATTTTATTTATTGATATTAGCATTATAGTTGACGTAACATATTGCTGGGACTGGCTGTACCTGTTTTTAGGAACGTGTCACGTGGGACCCCTACTGCTGCTCTCGTCTACTTTACTACTACTACTATTATTGTTACTATTATTACTACTACTACTACTATTACTACTACTACTATTACAACTGTTATTAGTACTATTACTACTACTATTACTGCTTTACTACTATTACTGTTACTACTATACTACTACTACTATTACTACTACTATTACTGCTTTACTACTATTACTACTACTGCTACTACTGCTACTACTGTTACTACTACTATTACTACTACTACTATTACTACAACTACTACTATTCTACTACTGCTATTACTGTTATTACTACTACTATACTACTACTATTACTATTACTACTACTACTATTATTACTTATACTATTACTACTACTATTACTACTACTACTACTGCACAGCTATCACTACTACTGCTATTACAACTGGTAGTAGTTGTAAAAATAGTGGTGGTGGTGGTATAGTAGTAGCAGTAGTGTAGTAGTAGTAGTAGTAGTATGGTGTTGGTGGTAGTACAAGAAGTGGTGGTGGTGGTAGCAGTAGCAGTAGTAGTAGTAGTAGTGGTAGTATATCAGCGTACGTTCTTGTCATAGCACATCGTTATATCAAAATATCGTTCATTCTCTTACAGACTGGCGCCAAGTCATCAGGATGGCTGTGTTAGGCCAAGAGTGGTCAGAGGAAGCAGTGAAAGGGCTCCCTGCACAACAAGCTCTTCAGACAGGGTAAGTATTCTCGTATATTGTTTTATGTATGATGTTCCTTCTAATAGAGGGTGGTAGAGCTGGGAGGAGGCAGAGGAAGACTGAGAATGAATTGGAGAGATGTGCAGTGAGGTCTCCCTAGCATGAGATGAAGGGATGGTGTGGAGAAGTATATGAGATGATGTAAGCTGGGACAGGGCAGTGAAATGGTAGGGGTGACGTGGAGGTGATTTGTTTGTGACCACCCCATACAGGATTGAGGCATCTGGCTGTAGATTGATAGGCATAGTTATATATAATGCTGCATGTATATAATTCACTACTTTCCATTTAGTAGAGTAATTGCTTGTGTCTTGAGGGTATAAGTCTGTGTAATTTTTTATTATTTAAGTCCTTACTGTGGTGGTGGTGGTGGTGGTTGTGGTGGTAGGGAGTGGTGGTGGTGGTGGTGGTGGTGATGGTAGGGGGTGGTGGTGGTGGTGATGGTAGGGGGTGGTGGTGGTGGTGATGGTAGGGGGTGGTGGTGATGGTCGGGGGTGGTGGTGTTGGTAGGGGGTGGTGGTGGTGATGGTTGGGGGTGGTGGTGGTGATGGTTGGGGGTGGTGGTGGTGATGGTTGGGGGTGGTGGTGATGGTAGGTGGTGGTGGTGGTGATGGTAGGTGGTGGTGGTGGTGATGGTAGGGGGTGGTGGTGGTGATGGTAGGGGGTGGTGGTGGTGATGGTAGGGGGTGGTGGTGGTGATGGTAGGGGGTGGTGGTTGTGGTGATGGTAGGGGGTGGTGGTGGTGGTGGTGGTGATGTTGGGGGGGGGTGGTGGTGGTGGTGATGGTAGGGGGGGGTGGTGGTGGTGGTGGTGATGGTAGGGGGTGGTGGTGGTTGTGGTGATGGTAGGGGGTGGTGGTGGTGGTGGTGGTGATGGTGGTGATGGTAGGGGGTGGTGGTGGTTGTGGTGGTGATGGTAGGGGGTGGTGGTGGTGGTGATGGTAGGGGATGGTGGTGGTGATGGTAGGGGGTGGTGGTGGTGGTGGTGATGGTTGGGGGTGGTGGTGGTGATGGTTGGGGGTGGTTGTGGTGGTGGTGATGGTTGGGGTTGGTGGTGGTGGTGGTGATGGTTGGGGGTGGTGGTGGTGGTGGTGATGGTTGGGGGTGGTGGTGATGGTTGGGGGTGGTGGTGATGGTTGGGGGTGGTTGTGGTGGTGGTGATGGTTGGGGGTGGTGGTGGTGATGGTTGGGGGTGGGGGTGGTGGTGGTGATGGTTGGGGGTGGTGGTGGTGATGGTTGGGGGTGGTTGTGGTGGTGGTGGTGGTTGGGGGTGGTTGTGGTGGTGGTGGTGGTGGTGATGGTAGGGGGTGGTGGTGGTGATGGTTGGGGGTGGTTGTGGTGGTGGTGATGGTTGGGGGTGGTTGTGGTGGTGGTGATGGTTGGGGGTGGGGGTGGTGGTGGTGATGGTTGGGGGTGGTGGTGGTGATGGTTGGGGGTGGTTGTGGTGGTGGTGGTGGTGGTTAGGGGTGGTTGTGGTGGTGGTGATGGTTGGGGGTGGTGGTGGTGGTGGTGATGGTAGGGGGTGGTGGTGGTGATGGTTGGGGGTGGTTGTGGTGGTGGTGATGGTTGGGGGTGGTGGTGGTGATGGTAGGGGGTGGTGGTGGTGATGGTGGTGGTGATGGTTGGGGGTGGTGGTTGTGGTGGTGGTGATGGTTGGGGGTGGTTGTGGTGGTGGTGATGGCTGGGGGTGGTGGTTGTTGGTGGTAGTAATGGCAGTGGTGATAATCCTGTCTGAAATCATACAATCATTATTATTGGTGTAATCATCATCATCATCATCATCATCCTATATATAATCTGTGTGTGTGTGTGTGTGTGTGTGTGTGTGCTTAAAATATAGAATATTCTAGAAACTAATCAGATATGACGAATGAGAGAGGAGGGGGAGGAGAAGGGGGTGGAGGGGAGAGAGGAGGGAAGGAGGAGACAGGGGGATGGAGGGAAGAGAGGAGGGGAGAGAGGAGGCAAGGAGGACTGGAGGAAATGTTTTTCAGGGAGGAGGAAGAGGTGGAAGGAAGATGGCTGACAAGAGATGGAGAGAGGAGGAGGAGGGAGGGAGGAAGGAAGGAGAGAGAGGTGGAGGAAAGAGGGGCTGTGATGGGAGGAAGGAGGTGGTGGAGGGGGGGAGGAAACTAGTGGGAGGGAGGGAGGGAATGTGGGGGTGGATGGAATGTGCCGGCTTTTGATCAGTCAGTCAGGCTCCAACAGTGACAGGGGATGGGGCTGCAATTTTGGTAAGATATTTTTCCTTTCTCCAGTAATTACCTTTCCATTAATCATTTCTCTCCAGTAATTACCTTTCTCTCCAGTAATTACCTTTCTCCATTAATTACCTTTCTCCAGTAATTACCTCTCCATTAATTACCATTCTCCAGTAATTACCTTTCTCTAATTACCTTTCTCCATTAATTATCTTTCCATTAATTACCGTTCTCCATTAATTACCGTTCTCCATTAATTACCTTTCCATTAATTACCTTTCTCCATTAATTACCTTTCTCTTCAGTAATTACCTTTCTCCATTAATTACCTTTCTCCATTAATTACCTTTCTCCATTAATTACCTTTCTCTCCATTAATTACCTTTCTCTCCATTAATTACCTTTCTCCATTAATTACCTTTCTCCATTAATTACCTTTATTAATTGCTGCTGTGGTGATTATATTTATTATAATGTGTATTGTAAACAGGCATGAGTGTTTCTAAAGCATACTCATGATTGAAAGGTTATCATGACAGAGCTGGGGGTGAACTCTGGGATGGGGTGTATGTATGTGGAGCTTGGGGTGTGTAGGTGTAGTTTTTTTTTTGGGGGGGTGTAGGTTTTGGGTGTGTGTGTGTGTGTGTAGATTTTGTGTGTGTGTGTGTGTAGATTTTGTGTGTGTGTGTGTGTGTGTGTGTGTAGATTTTGGGTGTGTATGTGTGTGTGTAGATTTTGGGTGTGTATGTGTGTGTGTAGATTTTGGGTGTGTGTGTAGATTTTGTGTGTGTGTGTGTAGATTTTGTGTGTGTGTGTGTGTGTGTGTGTGTGTAGATGTTGGGTGTGTGTGTGTGTAGATGTTGGGTGTGTGTGTGTGTAGATGTTGGGTGTGTGTGTGTGTAGATGTTGGGTGTGTATGTGTGTGTGTGTGTAGATTTTGGGTGTGCGTGTGTAGATTGGGGTATGTATGTGTGGAGTTTGGATTGTGTATGTGTATGGATTTGGGTGTGTGTGTGTACAGTAGATTGGAGGTGTATGTGGAGATTGTGTGTGTGTGTGTGTGTGTGTGTGTGTGTGTGTGTGTGTGTGTGTGTGTGTATATTTACCTATTTGTAGTATACAGGAATTGAGCAATGCTCGTGTTGTCCTGTCTCCATATCCACATTTATCAAGTCTACCTTTACACACATGAATGTTTTTCTCATGCACCACCTCTTTGTCTAAGTCGTTCCAAATATTTAAGTATTTACCTAATATACCTAATTGTGATATACACGGAATGTACTATGCTCGTGGGTTTCCGTCGCTGTTTCTCAATAAGTCGAATTTAACTTTAAACTCGTTTAAGTTTTTAGACTGGACGATCTCTTTGTCCAGGCTATTCCATAAGTCTATACTTCTGTAAGGAAAGCTATATTTCTTGATATCCTTCAAGCAGCTTGACTTTTTCAATTTCATTCCATGTCCTCTTGTTGCTCTCTTATCCCATACAAACAGATCTTCTTTGTCAATTTTATCTACTCCCACCATGGTCCTGAACACCGCAATCATGTCTCCCCTCTTTCTCCTTTCCTCTAACGAAGGCAAATCCAGTTTTTCCAGCCTCTCTCTGTATGACAGGTCTGTCAGACTGGGGACCATCTTGGTTGCTGTTCTTTGTGTGTGTGTGTGTGTGTGTGTGTGTGTAGATTTGGGGGTTACTGTGTGGAGTTTGGTGTGTGTGTGTGTGTGTGTGTGTGTGTGTAGATTTGGGGGTTACTGTGTGGAGTTTGGTGTGTGTGTGTGTGTGTGTGTGTGTGTGTGTGTGTTTTGTGTATAGATATGTTAATATTTATTGCAATATTCTTGTGGTGTCTTATAAGGAATATTCTTTTTCAGGAGTGTGAGCTGGGGAGAAGGCAACCTGATGGTGAAGAGGAAAGAAGATCTGGAGGCTTCAGTACTTGGCCATGTAGCTGTAGAGAGACTGCTACCACAACCACAACTACCACAACCACCACAACTACCACAACCACAACCATCTTTGGGGGACATTTAATTGGATACTTACTAGGTGAGTATGGCAAAATCTTCTCAATTTTATTATTATTATTATTATTATTATTATTATTATTATTATTATTATTATTATATTATTATTATTATTATCATTATTATTATTATTATTATTATTATTATTATTATTATTATTATCATTATTATTATTATTATTATTATTATTATTATTATTATCATTATTATTATTATTATATTATCATTATTATTATTATTATTATTATCATTATTATTATTATTATTATTATTATTATTATTATATTATTATTATTACTCTTACTAATATTATTATTATCATTATTATTATTATTATTTTATGCATGCTACTTCCACCTGGCTCTTGTGGGGGGTTAGGTATATAACTTTTCCAGCTAATTTATAAAAATAATTATAGTTTTTAGTGACGCACCTCCAGCCTTCACAGTGTATGGCCAAGGGTAGCCTGATTGGCAGGGTAATTTTACTAGTAACCAAGGAGACTTATTCCATACTCATGACCAGGGCTCTCTGTAAAATCTCTAAACCCCTTTTTATGTTAATGGCCAGGTGTAGTGAGATTGGCAGGGTGATTTTGACTAGTAACCAAGGAGACTCATGACCAAGGCTGTTTGTAAAGATCCCTAACCCCTTTTCAGGTACTTTATGGACAAGTGTAGTTAGATTGGGAGGGTAATTTTGACTAGTAACCAAGGAGACTCATGACCAAGGCTCTGTGTAATGATCCTTAGCATGATTTCAGTTACTTTATGGATAAGTGTAGGCAGATAGGAATGGTAATTTTGACTAGTAACCAAGGAGACTCATTCCTTACTCATGACCAAGGAGGCTTTTCATAATTTTCAGTTAGTTTATGGCAAAGCTGTCAGATCTGGGGGGTAATTCTGGCTAGTAACCAAGGAGACTCATTCTTGACTCATAACCAAGGCTTTATAAAGATCCCTCGCCCCTTGTCAGTTAATTGATGGCCAGGTGTAGTCAGATAGGGAGGGCAGTTTTGACTAATAACCAAGGAGACTGTCACAATAGCTCTGGCCAGGTGTTCATTCCTTTGTACATTATTTCACATAGCGCATTGGCAGAGAAAAATCAATGGTATGGCTGTACATTGATGCCATAGCACTTCTTTGTGACTAGCATCATGTTGTAGTGTTTATCTGATAACAATTCAGCATTCAGGATGGAGAGGTGGCAATTATAGGCCAAGGTAGAGTAAAGGCAGGCTAGTAACCAAGGAGACTCATTGCACTTGTTCAGGACTAGCGTCAAATTTGTTGTAAATTGGAATAGTAACCAAGGAGACTCATAGCACTTGTTCAGGACTAGCATCAAATTTGAGTTGTAAATTGGAATAGTAACCAAGGAGACTCATTCGTACCTCCATAACTATAAAATTAATGAAACTGTGATCAATTAAGTACTAAATTTGTGAGAATGGGCCAGTTCCATCAGGTGAAGGACAGACTACAGTATAGCTGAGTGGCAAGATTATTTTTTCCTTGGTTAAGAAATCTAAGTGAGATGCAAGCAGCGATTTTAGCCCATAAATTGGTATAGCTTTTTGTGCTGTGTGGAGGGACAGCTTAATGCCAGCTTGACCTGACCTGACCTGTACACCTTTGCCATAGATTGACCTGACCTTGCCTGTACACCTTTCCCATAGATTGACCTGACCTTGCCTGTACACCTTTCCGATAGATTGACCTAACCTTGCCTGTACACCTTTCCGATAGATTGACCTAACCTTGCCTGTACACCTTTGCCATAGCCTAGAGGTCAGCAACCCTTAAAGCTACAAGAGCCATTTGTTTTAAAGTTTCATAAAAATCTCGTACTCTTGCAGCCGCAATGCAAAAAATTATCCTAAACCAAAATCTGCTGTATTCTAAACCAAACATTTCGGTGATAGTGTTTGATGTGCTTATAGTATAGATGTTATCAAAGCTGAATGGCAAATGTAATGTTGCCTTGCATGTGTAATATGATGCCTTTGTTCTGAAAGAATCAATGGTTATTTATGAAGCTCCTGTAGCCACAAATGTGTCCTAAGAGCCGCAGGTTGCTGACCTCTGCCACAGCCCTTGTTTAGCATAATTAACAAGTCATTTAGGTATTACAGCAGTTAACAGACCTCTGCCACAGCCCTTGTTTAGCATAATTAACAAGTCATTTAGGTGTTACAGCAGTTAACAGACCTCTGCCCTAGCCCTTGTTTAGCATAATTAACAAGTCATTTAGGTGTTACAGCAGTTAACAGACCTCTGCCCTAGCCCTTGTTTAACATAATTAACAAGTCATTTAGATACAGGTGTTACAGCAGTTAACAGACCTCTGCCCTAGCCCTTGTTTAGCATAATTAACAAGTCATTTAGGTGTTACAGCAGTTAACAGACCTCTGCCCTAGCCCTTGTTTAACATAATTAACAAGTCATTTAGATACAGGTGTTACAGCAGTTAACAGACCTCTGCCCTAGCCCTTGTTTAGCATAATTAACAAGTCATTTAGATACAGGTGTTACAGCAGTTAACAGACCTCTGCCCTAGCCCTTGTTTAGCATAATTAACAAGTCATTTAGAGACAGGTGTTACAGCAGTTAACAGACCTCTGCCCTAGCCCTTGTTTAGCATAATTAACAAGTCATTTAGGTGTTACAGCAGTTAACAGACCTCTGCCCTAGCCCTTGTTTAGCATAATTAACAAGTCATTTAGATACAGGTGTTACAGCAGTTAACAGACCTCTGCCCTAGCCCTTGTTTAGCATAATTAACAAGTCATTTAGATACAGGTGTTACAGCAGTTAACAGACCTCTGCCCTAGCCCTTGTTTAGCATAATTAACAAGTCATTTAGATACAGGTGTTACAGCAGTTAACAGACCTCTGCCCTAGCCCTTGTTTAGCATAATTAACAAGTCATTTAGATACAGGTGTTACAGCAGTTAACAGACCTCTGCCCTAGCCCTTGTTTAGCATAATTAACAAGTCATTTAGATACAGGTGTTACAGCAGTTAACAGACCTCTGCCCTAGCCCTTGTTTAGCATAATTAACAAGTCATTTAGATACAGGTGTTATAGCAGTTAACAGACCTCTGCCCTAGCCCTTGTTTAGCATAATTAACAAGTCATTTAGGTGTTACAGCAGTTAACAGACCTCTGCCCTAGCCCTTGTTTAACATAATTAACAAGTCATTTAGATACAGGTGTTACAGCAGTTAACAGACCTCTGCCCTAGCCCTTGTTTAGCATAATTAACAAGTCATTTAGATACAGGTGTTACAGCAGTTAACAGACCTCTGCCCTAGCCCTTGTTTAGCATAATTAACAAGTCATTTAGATACAGGTGTTACAGCAGTTAACAGACTATACAGTACACTATACAAGAAAGATTAGGCAACAGTTGCTACGTTATGACCTAAGTTTTATCCAGTGGGGGTGAACGCATTGCTAAAGGATATATCTACAGAGGTGCAGGCATATGACCTAAGTTTTATCCAGTGGGGGTGAAGGCATTGCTAAAGGATATATCTACAGAGGTGCAGGCATATGACCTAAGTTTTATCCAGTGGGGGTGAAGGCATTGCTAAAGGATATATCTACAGAGGTGCAGGCATATGACCTAAGTTTTATCCAGTGGGGGTGAAGGCATTGCTAAAGGATATATCTACGGAGGTGCAGGCATATGACCTAAGTTTTATCCAGTGGGGGTGAACGCATTGCTAAAGGATATATCTACAGAGGTGCAGGCATATGACCTAAGTTTTATCCAGTGGGGGTGAACGCATTGCTAAAGGATATATCTACAGAGGTGCAGGCATATGACCTAAGTTTTATCCAGTGGGGGTGAACGCATTGCTAAAGGATATATCTACAGAGGTGCAGGCATATGACCTAAGTTTTATCCAGTGGGGGTGAACGCATTGCTAAAGGATATATCTACAGAGGTGCAGGCATAGAAATTTACTGTCCATTGCATTGGCCATGTGGAGAGAATGAAGGATGGCAACTGGATGCAGCGGGAGAGGTGTGAGTGTGGACGGTAGAGTTAAGGGGTACATTGAGAGGGTTTTGGGAGGAAGGATGGGACTGGAGTGTAGTGGTGTTGTGATTAGGAGGGGTAGACTGAGATGGTTTGGGAGGAAGGATGGGACTGGAGTGTAGTGGTGTTGTGATTAGGAGGGGTAGACTGAGATGGTTTGGGAGGAAGGATGGGACTGGAGTGTAGTGGTGTTGTGATTAGGAGGGGTAGACTGAGATGGTTTGGGAGGAAGGATGGGACTGGAGTGTAGTGGTGTTGTGATTAGGAGGGGTAGACTGAGATGGTTTGGGGGGAAGGATGGGACTGGAGTGTAGTGGTGTTGTGATTAGGAGGGGTAGAGTGAGATGGTTTGGGCATGTGGAGAGGATGGGGGATGACATTTGGGTGTGGAGGGTGAGAGGTGTGAGCATGGAGGGTAAAGTTGAGAGGCAGACTGAAAGACCTGGTATGAAGTCGGTGTCCTCAGGGATAAAGGGCTGGACAGAGAAGCTGCTAGAGATCAAGCAGCATGGAGAACTGCCATTAGGTGATCAAGGCAGATGTATGGAAGCGTCTTGGAGTTTTTATAAATGAATGAATGAAGGAAATAAGTTCCCTTTTCCCACTCCATTAGGCGGGTCAAGATGTTGAGGTATAAATGTAAGTGCTTCCTCTGTTATTTCCTCCCCTGTCCTTCCTTCCCTCACCCTTCCTTCCTGCACCCTTCCTTCCTTCCTTCCTGCACCCTTCCTTCCTTCCTTCCTGCACCCTTCCTTCCTTCCTTCCTGCACCCTTCCTTCCTTCCTTCCTGCACCCTTCCTTCCTTCCTTCCTGCACCCTTCCTTCCTTCCTTCCTGCACCCTTCCTTCCTTCCTTCCTGCACCCTTCCTTCCTTCCTGCACCCTTCCTTCCTTCCTGCACCCTTCCTTCCTTCCTTCCTGCACCCTTCCTTCCTTCCTTCCTGCACCCTTCCTTCCTTCCTTCCTGCACCCTTCCTTCCTTCCTTCCTGCACCCTTCCTTCCTTCCTTCCTGCACCCTTCCTTCCTTCCTTCCTGCACCCTTCCTTCCTTCCTTCCTGCACCCTTCCTTCCTTCCTTCCTGCACCCTTCCTTCCTTCCTTCCTGCACCCTTCCTTCCATCCTTCCTGCACCCTTCCTTCCATCCTTCCTGCACCCTTCCTTCCATCCTTCCTGCACCCTTCCTTCCATCCTTCCTGCACCCTTCCTTCCATCCTTCCTGCACCCTTCCTTCCATCCTTCCTGCACCCTTCCTTCCATCCTTCCTGCACCCTTCCTTCCATCCTCTTCCCTGCAATCCCTTCCTTCCATCCTTCCTGCACCCTTCCTTCCATCCTTCCTGCAACCCATTCCTTCCTTCCTTCCTGCACCCTTCCTTCCATTCCATCAGTCCTGCACCCTTCCTTCCATCCTTCCTGCACCCTTCCTTCCATCCTTCCTGCACCCTTCCTTCCATCCTTCCTGCACCCTTCCTTCCATCCTTCCTGCACCCTTCCTTCCATCCTTCCTGCACCCTTCCTTCCTTCCTTCCTGCACCCTTCCTTCCTTCCTTCCTGCACCCTTCCTTCCATCCTTCCTGCACCCTTCCTTCCATCCTTCCTGCACCCTTCCTTCCTTCCTGCACCCTTCCTTCCTTCCTGCACCCTTCCTTCCTTCCTGCACCCTTCCTTCCATCCTTCCACCCTTCCTTCCTTCCTGCACCCTTCCTTCCTTCCTTCCTGCACCCTTCCTTCCATCCTTCCTGCACCCTTCCTTCCATCCTTCCTGCACCCTTCCTTCCATCCTTCCTGCACCCTTCCTTCCATCCTTCCTGCACCCTTCCTTCCATCCTTCCTGCACCTTTCCTTCCTTCCTTCCTGCACCTTTCCTTCCTTCCTGCACCCTTCCTTCCATCCTTCCTGCACCCTTCCTTCCATCCTTCCTGCACCCTTCCTTCCTTCCTGCACCCTTCCTTCCATCCTTCCTGCACCCTTCCTTCCATCCTTCCTGCACCCTTCCTTCCATCCTTCCTGCACCCTTCCTTCCATCCTTCCTGCACCCTTCCTTCCATCCTTCCTGCACCCTTCCATCCTTCCTGCACCCTTCCTTCCTTCCTGCACCCTTCCTTCCTTCCTTCCTGCACCCTTCCTGCACCTTTCCTTCCTTCCTGCACCCTTCCTTCCATCCTTCCTGCACCCTTCCTTCCTTCCTGCACCCTTCCTTCCTTCCTGCACCCTTCCTTCCTTCCTGCACCCTTCCTTCCTTCCTTCCTGCACCCTTCCTTCCTTCCTGCACCCTTCCTTCCTTCCTGCACCCTTCCTTCCTTCCTTCCTGCACCCTTCCTTCCTTCCTTCCTGCACCCTTCCTTCCTTCCTGCACCCTGCCTTCCATCATTCCTGCAACCTTCCTTCATTCCTGCACCCTTCCTTCCGTCCTGCTCCCTTCCTTCCTGCACCCTTCCTTCCTTCCTTCCTGCACCCTTCCTTCCTTCCTTCCTGCACCCTTCCTTCCTTCCTGCACCCTTCCTTCCTTCCTTCCTGCACCCTTCCTTCCTTCCTTCCTGCACCCTTCCTTCCTTCCTGCACCCTTCCTTCCATCCTTCCTGCACCCTTCCTTCCTTCCTGCACCCTTCCTTCCTTCCTTCCTGCACCCTTCCTTCCTTCCTGCTCCCTTCCTTCCTGCACCCTTCCTTCCTGCACCCTTCCTTCCTTCCTTCCTGCACCCTTCCTTCCTTCCTTCCTGCACCCTTCCTTCCTTCCTTCCTGCACCCTTCCTTCCTTCCTTCCTGCACCCTTCCTTCCTTCCTTCCTGCACCCTTCCTTCCTTCCTGCACCCTTCCTTCCTTCCTGCTCCCTTCCTTCCTGCACCCTTCCTTCCTTCCTTCCTGCACCCTTCCTTCCTTCCTTCCTGCACCCTTCCTTCCTTCCTTCCTGCACCCTTCCTTCCTTCCTGCACCCTTCCTTCCTTCCTTCCTGCACCCTTCCTTCCTTCCTTCCTGCACCCTTCCTTCCATCCTTCCTGCACCCTTCCTTCCATCCTTCCTGCACCCTTCCTTCCTTCCTGCACCCTTCCTTCCTTCCTTCCTGCACCCTTCCTTCCTTCCTGCTCCCTTCCTTCCTGCACCCTTCCTTCCTGCACCCTTCCTTCCTTCCTTCCTGCACCCTTCCTTCCTTCCTGCACCCTTCCTTCCTTCCTTCCTGCACCCTTCCTTCCTTCCTTCCTGCACCCTTCCTTCCTTCCTTCCTGCACCCTTCCTTCCTTCCTTCCTGCACCCTTCCTTCCTTCCTTCCTGCACCCTTCCTTCCTTCCTTCCTGCACCCTTCCTTCCTTCCTTCCTGCACCCTTCCTTCCTTCCTTCCTGCACCCTTCCTTCCTTCCTGCACCCTTCCTCACTCCAGCATTAAGTGTAAAAGATCAGGATGAAGGCAAATGAAGATTGTTCCAGCTACTTTGCTGTTACATTTGCCTAACTTGCATAGGGAAGTAGCATTATACTGTATAGGAATAAATGCATTGGTTACTAGGCATATTTGGGTGTTAACATATTTCACTGAGAAACTTACTTACTAGAGCCCTTAACTCAGTTGTGGGTTCATGCTTATCTGGATATGAATGCAGGACACTTCATGCTAAAATTCTCCTTCTGCAGTGCACCCTGCCTCCTGCTGAGAGATAGGTACATGTGTATGGCAAGAATATTAACTGATAGACTCCTTGAAATGGCTGGTTTGATACAGCCTTCAGTATGTTCTTCAGCCTAAGATTTAACTAGTGTTGATGGTTGAGGCAGCACTGGCATTGTAGTTCAAGGGTGGAGTTGTAAAGCATGTTTGTACTTTAGGGCAGTATGACGAGGGCAGCTTGATGGCAGAGGAGGCCACCCCTGCTGTGGTGGGTGTCTGGTGGTAGACATCCACCACCACCACCACCACCAGTGATGAAGGGGAGCAACTTGGCTGGATAGTACAAGATGAGTATATGTAAGTATGTTATACATATTCACTTAGGTGCCAGTCTGTTGAAGTAACCATTGATGGGCCAGTGCAGTGTTTCATACATAACTTATAGTTTTCTATAAATCTTGCTGTGGTGCTGCTTTTGTTAATTGCCAGTTGGTTGCAGAACTGGCCTCAGTAGCTGTTAGTCAAAATGCACTGCAACTTGTGCTTAAATAGCTGAGGAAGCTAAAGTTGCAAGAATCATGCAGAACATTAAAAACTCAATTTTGCTAAGTGGAATTATTTGCAGTAAGTGTGCTGCAGTTAAATTGGCAGTGCTAACAACCCTATCCCAGGAAATGATCACTGCCACCCCTTGTGCCTTAGGCTTTAGTCTTAACTTTTCCATATAGTTTTAAGTCTTTGGAGCCTTGCAACAGAAGCCATATAGCCATTATTACCCCATCAGTAAATAAAATATCCCCAGAGCTGATAAAACCATTGGCTGTGGCAGCAGTGAATTAACACACAACAGGAAGCTCCCTGACATCTCTTCTGTAATGATTTATTTTAGCGGTTAAACTTAAGTCAGTTGCAGACCCCTGCATTCAAACGGAAGCTCCCTAACACCTCTTCCTTAGCTATTTATCCAGGGAAATCAGTGGTGTGATAGTAAAGCCTTGTCGTATATGCAGATTTCTTCCCTAACACGTCTTCCTTAGCTATTTATCCAGGGAAATCAGTGGTGTGATAGTAAAGCCTTGTCGTATATGCAGATTTCTTCCCTAACACCTCTTCCTTAGCTATTTATCCAGGGAAATCAGTGGTGTGATAGTAAAGCCTTGTCGTATATGCACATTTCTTCCCTAACACCTCTTCCTTAGCTATTTATCTCGGGAGTAACAGTTGGGTGTGGAAGGTGATAAGTGGCAAGGGTGAGGGTAGGGTGAGAGGCAGACTGAGAAAGACCTGGGAAGAGGCCATAGGGTGTGACCTCAGGGCTAGGACTGAATAGGGAGGCTGCCAGAGATTGAGCAGGGTGGAGAGCTGCTATTAAGTTATGAAAACCGACGCATTCAAGCATGTTGGAGCATTTATAAACGATATGATAGCATTTCCAGTCTATATAAACGATATGATAGCAGTATTTCCAGTCTATATAAACGATACGATAGCAGTATTTCCAGTCTATATAAACGATATGATAGCTGTATTTCCAGTCTATATAAACGATATGATAGCTGTATTTCCAGTCTATATAAACGATACGATAGCTGTATTTCCAGTCTATATAAACGATACGATAGCTGTATTTCCAGTCTATATAAATGATACAATAGGTGTATTTCCAGTCTATATAAATGATACAATAGGTGTATTTCCAGTCTATATAAATGATACAATAGGTGTATTTCCAGTCTATATAAACGATATGATAGCTGTATTTCCAGTCTATATAAACGATACGATGGGTCAGTGCGTGTAGAGTAGGTCAGTGGGTGTTGTAGATTAGGTCAGTGGGTGTACATTAGGTCAGTGGGTGTTGTAGGTTAGGTCAGTGGGTGTACATTAGGTCAGTGGGTGTACATTAGGTCAGTGGGTGTTGTAGGTTAGGTCAGTGGGTGTACATTAGGTCAGTGGGTGTACATTAGGTCAGTGGGTGTACATTAGGTCAGTGGGTGTTGTACATTAGGTCAGTGGGTGTTGTACATTAGGTCAGTGGGTGTACATTAGGTCAGTGGGTGTTGTAGGTTAGGTCAGTGGGTGTTGTAGGTTAGGTCAGTGGGTGTACATTAGGTCAGTGGGTGTACATTAGGTCAGTGGGTGTACATTAGGTCAGTGGGTGTTGTAGGTTAGGTCAGTGGGTGTTGTAGGTTAGGTCAGTGGGTGTACATTAGGTCAGTGGGTGTTGTAGGTTAGGTCAGTGGGTGTACATTAGGTCAGTGGGTGTACATTAGGTCAGTGGGTGTTGTAGGTTAGGTCAGTGGGTGTTGTAGGTTAGGTCAGTGGGTGTACATTAGGTCAGTGGGTGTACATTAGGTCAGTGGGTGTTGTAGGTTAGGTCAGTGGGTGTACATTAGGTCAGTGGGTGTACATTAGGTCAGTGGGTGTTGTAGGTTAGGTCAGTGGGTGTTGTAGGTTAGGTCAGTGGGTGTACATTAGGTCAGTGGGTGTTGTAGGTTAGGTCAGTGGGTGTACATTAGGTCAGTGGGTGTTGTAGGTTAGGTCAGTGGGTGTACATTAGGTCAGTGGGTGTACATTAGGTCAGTGGGTGTTGTAGGTTAGGTCAGTGGGTGTTGTAGGTTAGGTCAGTGGGTGTACATTAGGTCAGTGGGTGTTGTAGGTTAGGTCAGTGGGTGTACATTAGGTCAGTGGGTGTTGTAGGTTAGGTCAGTGGGTGTACATTAGGTCAGTGGGTGTACATTAGGTCAGTGGGTGTACATTAGGTCAGTGGGTGTGGGTGTACATTAGGTCAGTGGGTGTGGGTGTACATTAGGTCAGTGGGTGTACATTAGGTCAGTGGGTGTGGGTGTACATTAGGTCAGTGGGTGTGGATGTACATTAGGTCAGTGGGTGTAGGTGTAGAGTCGGTTAGTGGGTGTTGTAGGTTAGGTCAGTGGGTGTAGGTGTACAGTCAGTGGGTGTTGTAGGTTAGGTCAGTGGGTGTACATTAGGTCAGTGGGTGTACATTAGGTCAGTGGGTGTAGGTGTAGAGTAGGTTAGTGGGTGTTGTAGGTTAGGTCAGTGGGTGTTGGTGTAGAGTAGGTCAGTGGGTGTTGTAGGTTAGGTCAGGGGGTGTTGGTGTAGAGTAGGTCAGTGGGTGTTGTAGGTTAGGTCAGTGGGTGTAGGTGTAGAGTCAGTGGGTGTTGTAGGTTAGGTCAGTGGGTGTAGGTGCAGATAAAAGCACAGCTAATGTGTTGTTGTATTTGCAGGAAACAGATGGCGTCCAACAAGATCTATGAAGATATCCAGATGGCAAGATGAAGCCAGCTGGGTAAAGAAGCCAGCTGGGTAGAGGAATATGCTATTGGTAATGTGTTAATACTGCATCTCAGTCATTTTGCTTTACCTTGGCCTTAAAATACCTTGCTAGTCACGAAGAAGTGCTGTGGAAAGGTTTCAACGACCTAAAATTACCATCTTTGAATCGTGTTTAGCTATAGTGTATTAGATCAAAATTAGTGATGTTAGTCATGCAGTGCAGTGGAAAGGTAGAACCAGGGATTGTGTCTGCTACTTAACTAAAGGTTGTACAGCCAGTCATTGTGTCTTTGGTACTTAACTAAAGGTTGTACAGCCAGTCATTGTGTCTTTGGTACTTAACTAAAGGTTGTAGAACCAGGGATTGTGTCTTTGGTACTGAACTAAGTTAAGTCAGCTGTCAAAGGATATGTCTTGGCCAAGTTGAAGTGAAAGAACTGTAGTTGTGTGTACAGAAAGTCCTCGTTTATGCTAGTCATGAAGAAGTTCTGTTTTCCTGTACGTTAAATGCAAGTAATTGTCATTGTGTTCCCTGGCTGGTGTATATGGTAGTGCTGAAGTGATGTATTTTGTGCCAGGCTTATGCTAGTCATGAAGAAGTGCTGTTGGTCTGCTGGTTGCATTGGCTGGTTTATATGGTAGTGCTGAAGTGATGTATTTTGTGCCAGGCTTATGCTAGTCATGAAGAAGTGCTGAAGTGATGTATTTTGTGCCAGGCTTATCTCAACAGGAACATGTTGGTCTGCTGGCTGCATTGGCCCTTATCCTGTAGTTCACCATTTTCCTTTATGGGATGATAGGGAGGTATTAGACTGGTAACCAAGGAGACTCGTGTGCTCCACCATCCTTGGAGGATATGGGAGGGCATTGGGGCATGTGTTGTTTGATGGCATTGTGAATTGAATATCAACCCCAGTCTGCCTGGCCAAGCAGACCCATCAACCACAGGCAAGCAACAGCCTTGCCACCTCATTTAGTGAACCAGTGTTCCCCTGTGGCAGACAGAGCCCTGCAACGGCAAGGTGCGTTGAATAGTGTGGAGGTTTGGTTCCTGGATGGATGCTGCATTTGCATAATCCAGTTAACGTGAGCACCATAGCAGGCCCCACATCACTCCATTATTTGGTGATATGGTTATCACCCAACATTGTAAATGGTTTCCTGGGCTGCAGGAAACCATTAGGCCTGTCACCTGGTGTAACACCACATGAAGTGGAAAGAAGAGAAAAAGTGACAGGAAGGAAAGGGAGAAGCAGGGAGTGAGGACAAACACCTGGTGTAACACCACATGAAGTGGAAAGAAGAGTAAAAGTGACAGGAAGGAAAGGGAGAGGCAGGGAGTGAGGACAAACACCTGGTGTAACACCACATGAAGTGGAAAGAAGAGTAAAAGTGACAGGAAGGAAAGGCAGAAGTAGGGAGTGGGGACAAACAGAATGATAAAGTTGAAGGCAGAATAGGTAGTACTACAGTGCACCTCAAAAGTTTGAGAAAGTTGAAGGCAGAATAGGTAGTACTACAGTGCACCTCAATAGTTTTCAAACCTCTAAAGTTCAATTGCCATAATTTATGAAAAATGTCATTTGTATTTCCCAAACTTAGCTCAGAAATAACCCGAGACCAGTAAAAAAAAAAATACCCAGCTACAGCCATCTGTACTGATGACCTCACCATGAAGTGTGTGGTCACCCATAATAATAATAATTTCCTTTCCTCCTCTTGGGTAAGCTCTTTATTATTTGTCAGTTTTATCATATCCAAATTTGACCATAATTGTGGCTTCAAACAGGTGTCCTGGCTTTACCAATTAGTGCAGTGCTGGGAACAGAACTGATGCAGTATAAGAATGCAGCCACAAGTACTGTGTGTGTGTTGTGAAATGATTGGTGATGGAAACTACCATGTATGACAAATTTGACAGTTCTCAGTGCTGTACCAACTGAAACTAGAGTAAATAACTCATTGCAGGTGTTGTCAAAGATAGCGGTGGTGTTAAACCTGACAGTGTATGACATTACAAAGCAGTGTCATAAGGTGTTTAAGTTTTGGAGTGGAATTATGGGAAATATTCCTTTATCACACAACACCATGCAACACCACCTGTCAGACGTCAACTGATTTTATTCACTTTTGACTGAAGCCTGATTGTTGGTAGGCAGCAGTCTTAGTGTAATTCTAATAGATCATTTGCATCAGTGTTAAACCACTGTGCAATCTATTTTTGAGCAGATATAAACCACCACCATCTTCCATTTTTCACACACACACACACACACACACACACACACACACACACACACACACACACACACACACACACACACACACAAGTATTTCATCACTGAGATAGCAATATTTCTGCAAGATTATAGTAATGCAGACTGGCAGTAATTGTACATATCATAAAATGTCATAAAATAAACTGTGTAATCAGTGCACAATATGTGAAGTGTAGCATCAGGTATGGGTTGGTTATATGGTTACCACCCAGCATTGTAAATGGTTTTCTGGCTTACAGGAAACCATTAGGCATTTACTCAATGTAAAGCCACCTGAAAAGGAAGGAGTTATAAAACCTGACAGGAAAGATGTGAGAAATAGGGAGAGAGGAGGACAGAAACAAAAGTAATGGAGATAGTGGGCAGTGCTACATCAAGGAGTGGATGGTGGTTGCTGAAAGATGTAAATATTCATGTTCAGTACTGTAGTTTTTACGTAAATAAATGAATGCATAATTACTGTCCCTTACAACTTACTGATTGATGTTAAATATGAATAGAACTGCTAAGTGTTTTAGAACAAGGGGACATACACAAGATGAGGAAAGGAAATGTGAAGGAAACACTTCATGGTTTGTAGAGATTATTGTACTGATCCTTGAGTTAAGAGATGAGATAAATGGTAGTGTTAACAATGGAAAATAGGATGCCTGAAGCCAGCTAGTTAGCCCAGACAACAAAGCTTGTGTCAAAAGCATGTCTAAACCATGAGAATTAAGACAGCCACAGAAATGCTTTATTAAAAGTTCAAATTTATCAAAAGTATCAAAAGGACACAAGAACTTCGAATTTAAGAGGTTGCACTGTATATCAAGTGAGTGGATGATCACAGTCACCTACCACCTGCAGGACTAGTAACCAAGGAGACACATGAAAGCAAGCCTCCTGTACCTGTAAAGTGTATTGCTATAGCACATTGATATGACTAGTAGCCGTAACCAAGGAGACTGCCACCTCATGAAGGCAACTTTCTCCATTGCCTGTTAAATTTGTTATAGCATGTTATCAAACCTGACAGATCCCTGTTCCCTTTTGTCTCAGGTGATTGCAGTGTGTTGTGTGATTGGAGGGTTGATATGACTAGTAACCAAGGGTGATGGTATCTAGGGCTGGTGGTGGTACTGTCAAAGCTGAGGCAGTGTGGCCATGTGTGGATTACCACTAGGGTGTGGGAAGGAATTGCAACTTGTTCAGTGTTGGTGAGAGGCTGTGTATGTGGTGTTAGAGGTAGACTGTGAAAAATGCTGACATGGTGTGTGCAGTGTGTGGGGGGGAGCATATGGAGATTTCAGGCATGAAAGGATTAGTCTTGCTGTTGAGTGTGTAGAGGATTTTTTTGAGGACATGCTATGTGCTGGAGGTGGAGCTGGTGTTAGCTGTGTGGCTAGGATAAGGAGTGGCTGGAGGAAGTTCAGGGAGCTGTTGCCTCCTGACATTGAGAGGGCTCTCCCTCAGTGCTAAGGGATCTTTGTATGTGGCACATGAGACCTGGGCAGTGAAGGATGGGGATGTTCATAGGCTTAAACATCCAGTAATGACAATGATTAGATTTGTTTGTAGTGCATCCTTGAATGACAGGCCTTGGGAAGGGTGTTAGGACTGCAGTTGAAGAGTTGAGAAGAAGAATGGGACTTGAATGTATTGATGAGGAGGGGTAGGTTGAGATGGTATGGACATGTGGAGAGGATGGAGGGTGAGAGCTGTGATTGTTTAGGGTCGAGTTGTGAGAGGCAGACAAAAAAAAAGACCTGGGATGAAGTCAGAGTGAGACCTCAGGGATAAGGGACTGGACAGGGAGACTGCCAGAGATCAAGCAGTATGGAGAGATGCCATTAGGTGACCAAGGCTAACTTATGCAGGCATGTTGAAGCCTTTGTAAGCGATAGGAAAATAAACGAAGTAACCAAGGAGACTGTCATACCTCATAGTTAAGGACCATCCAACAATGCAACCCCTCTCCCACCCCTCTCCATTTTTTTTTTAAATCGGTGCAACCCATCTATCTATCTATTTATTTTTTCAAACAATGCAACCCCTCTCCCCCTATTTCTTCCATTCTGTCAGTTGATAAGTGTTTGTGTAAAGCTTAGTCCTGGTGCATCATTTTCCCTTACCAGTTGTATGGTGGGACTGCTGTTAGTTTAGGCCAGACCTGTGGCTGAACGAGGACATCTGTATATGCAGTGTACAGTATTTGTGGATGTGGGAGCATCTCTTGGCCACTCAGTCACACCAGAGGATTTGTCAGCCGATCTTCACTCGTGTAGATGTTGATATATTGCAGCCCTTCCTGATCCCACATCCATTACTTATATATTTATATGTGTTGACCATAGTTTCTTTATTCCAATAAATGCATCTTTAATGTAAATGATTCTTTATTATAAATGTTGTAATATTTTGTGTAGTGGAGTAGAGTTTATCGCCTTTTAAGACTAAGGAAAAACACCTGGATTTGGACAAGGCAGTCTTATAATTTCCGGTATTTGAGAGGTAGTCAAATTAATTGTGCTTTTTAAATCTAACGTCAGTTGCTTTGCCAATGAGTGAAATATTGGTACAACTTTTAAACCAAATACTAAACACACAACCAAAGAACTGCAGATAAAAAAAAAAAAAAATGCCTGCTGCTGGTGCAGGCCAAGAATTCTTCTAAACCTGTGGACATATTGCATCAGCGGCACATAGTGATGCAGCGGCAGTTTGTATTCCCTCGGACTACAACTGTTGCAGGTTGATCTCATTTGTACTGCTGTGTCAATGGTCACTGCCCCTCCGAAACGTCTGCTTGCATCCCTCCACCACCCTGGCGGGTGCGTAGCACCTGTCTAGCAGCGAACCCTCATCCCTTTTCTGTCCAGCCATCAAATGCAGGAGTTAACCTTCATGTACGCAATAGGTCAACTCTGGAACTGCCTTTCACTCTTCCTACTGCCTATGACCCTCCAGTCTTTTTAATGCTGTGTCCAGGCATCTCAAGATGAACGATCTTGAATTTGGCAATTAAGTTAGTTTTTTGTTGGAGGGAACAGTCGTTCAGGTTTTCTAGCATTTGGTTCCTTCTTCCCTGCATAAAATAATGATTTAAATTGTTGTGGGAACAACATTGCCACAAAATTACCTGCTATAATGTTCATCTGTCATGTTGGACTAAAAGACCTGTTGCCTGGGTCTGAATGGCTTGGTAGGCCAGGAACAGCATTACTGATGTTATACATATAGTACTTTATTAGTTGCCTACTTGCATCAAACCATGAGCAATAGATTTAAACTTCAGCCAGTCTTGGTTAAGATGTGTGTCTGTTTATGACCAAGAAATTAACAAGGGTTATAACAACTGTAGCAGCCAGTTCATAAGTAACCTTGTAATTTTTTAGAAGTGCTATTCCAAGGTTTTTTAAGGGAACGAAGTCTTAAAAGGCGAGAAATATTACTTCATTACCTTGAAAAATAAGGTGGCCATATCACTAATTTATTTTTTTCAAAGATCTGTTATTGGTAGGTAGGTTATGGCAACATTCCATGAGTTTAGTAAGAAATCATGTCATTTGGTTGTCTATGCTCCATAAATTAGAATTGGGAGACTGAGGGATGGAGTGGAGTGGGAGAGAATTAACTAGGAGTGTATGTGAGTGAGGTAGGAGGGGAGACCAAGGATGAGATGGAGGGCTGGAGTGAGAGACTAACGGCCAATTCACACTATACGGTTCGTCTTGGTAGGGTTATGGTTCATTTGCTATGTCACTGTTCACACTATATGTCCATGATCTCGTCAGTCTGTGTGCAGCTGTGGCTCCGACAAGAAGCCTCAGAAATTAGTGTAAAGCAGCTGCTGCAACATTCATTTTTGCACAACTACTGAGGTGACAATGCCACTGATGTTACAACCATGAATGTCACGAACAATGCAAGCTCTTTAGTAGACATAACTAGACAGGGAGGAAATGCTCCACAAGGTGCATTCCTTGTAAAAGAAATTTAAAAGATTCTTGAAGTGCCACTGGTTGTCTTCCATGGGCGTAAAGAGGGTTGAGAGAGAACCTACCAATGGTTATGAACAGGATGTTGGCAGAACCTGTGAATGGTAATGGATAGGGTGTTAAGAGATACCCTATGAATGGTAATGAATAGGGTGTTAAGAGATACCCTATGAATGGTAATGGATAGGGTAAGAGATACCCTATGAATGGTAATGGATAGGGTGTTAAGAGATACCCTATGAATGGTAATGGATGGGGTGTTAAGAGATACCCTATGAATGGTAATGAATAGGATGTTAAGAGATACCCTATGAATGGTAATGGATAGGGTGTTAAGAGATACCCTATGAATGGTAATGAATAGGGTGTTAAGAGATACCCTATGAATGGTAATGGATAGGATGAAGGATAAAATGCTATTTGTCACACTGTTATAATAAAATAGGGAAATATATAAATATCTTACCCAATTTTTCCAATCCCTCTCCTATTAATGTCCATATTTTTTCTTTCATATGGTTATCACTATTTTCTGTTGCCCATGTCATATAGTTCCTCGTAGCCTCTGACCAGTTCTAATAACTTCTCGTCACTCATGACTACTTATAGTACTGTTCACGGCCAAAAGCATTGACAGGCTAAAGTTGTCCTCTGTTGTCTGTAAACACACATTGACTGATACGTATTGATGTTCACACTGATTGGTGGAGGTACGCAGCGTTTCCATACGTATACGTTTCGTTCGTTAGAGATTTCTTCCAAACGTAGGTGATCCGTACGAGTGAAAGCCGCACGAAAGATGAACAATAAACGGAAAATATAGTGTGAACAGCCCCATTGATTTCGATAAAATAATTAACGTACGAAAGCCGTACGGAGACGAACCGTGTAGTGTGAATCGGCCCTAATGTGTGAGGTGGAGGGGGGGGGGAAAGGGAAACTGAGGGATTGAGTAGAGGATGTTGTAAATTGAAATGGGAAGGAGAGGGAAACTAACTAGGAGTGTATGTGAGTAAGGTGGATGTGGGGTAAGAGGGAGGGGGAGACTGAGGATGAGTGGAGGTATATAGGAGAGGAGGGTGTAAGTTGGGGGTGGAGTATGAGAGTGAGGTGGAGGGATGGAATAGAGGTATGAGAGGGAGGTGTAAGTGGGGGGGGGGATGGAGAGAGAGACTAAGTAGGGGTTTGTGTGAGTGAGGTGGAGGTGGGGAAAGTGGCAGGGGGAGACTGAGGATGAGATGGAGGGTGTAAGTTGGGGGAATGGAGAGTAGGAAACTTCATCAGGAGGGTGTATGTGAGTGAGGTGGAGGGAGAGGCAGGGGGTGTAATCTGGGGGGAGGGCAGGTAGATGGCAGTGGACAGGGAGGAGATATGTACCCTCACAGGATCAAGGTGTCAGGCTATAGGTAGATATAGCATGTCGACACCTTCACATTGTTATAGTAATATGGCCATTATATTTGTAGTTTTATTTGTGTGCTTGAGATTATACTCTGAACTTTAGCTTGGCCAAAAATTATAAATCTTTCCAGCCTGAATTATGAGTTGTAACTTTCTTAAAACAGGATAGTAGGCACAGTGTGAAAAGGATTATGAGTAATAGCATTGCCTTTCTGTGCCTCGAGTGACTCTTATGTGACACAGCTGGAAAAGACTGAGAAATTGGGCCAAGTTAGTGAAGAGTAAATATTGTTCAGTGGAATGTGATTTTGTTGATATTTAACCTGCATCACAACCAGTCCATGTTGGTATTTTTGAACCTCTTCAGTACTGTTACATCTTTTCTCAGTGTATTGTAGCTGTGTCCCAGATGATTGTATTCTTGCTGCTGCCAGACGATTTTACTCAGCTTAGGAAGGGGGTCTGATACTGAAGGGAGGCTATGTCCCCCTCCAGTATGAGATGGCACTCCAAGCTGAATAAAATCGTGTGGCATCAGCAGGAATGTCCTCATACTGAAGGGGTTAATTGGCTCATGTCTTTGGTATGCTGTATGTCGTGTTGATTAATGGTCCAATTGCTTCCGTTTTAACATGCCTTAGCAAACACACGTTGCGTGGTGCACACCGTGTTTAGCAATGCATGTTAAGTAGCCCTTTTGATCACTCTGTTGTATGCCATGTGTTCTTGTAGAGCTCTGCCTGGCATTAGCTGGGCAGAGCAAGACAAGACATGGCATCTACACGTGATTTGAAGGGCACGCTCTTGGAAGCATCTTGGGGTAGGGCGCAGAACCTATCTCGATAAATCGGCCACGAAAATACGGACTGGCAACCCTCACCCCTTGGGGTTGCCAGTACGTATTTCTCTGGCCGATTTATCGAGATAGTTTTTTTTTCCACCTTCTTGACTTAAATGTATCTTAGTGGAAATAAAACCAATGTATTATTACTATGTCTTTATTATATACATTTACCTTTTTTGTATAGTACTTATATATGTATATTACTTATATATGTATAGTACTTATATAAGTACTATACATACATAAGTACTATTCATATATATGTATAGTACTTTGAATAATATCAGAAAGAGAATACCAATAGACATGAATAGTATGAAGGAGACATCACTTCATACTATTCATGTCTATTGGTATTCTTTTTCTGATATTTTTCAAAGTACTATACATATATTTTTTAGCATTTAGAAAAAATTATGAACTTAAAAGGACAATATACAAAGACATTAAAGAATAACAGAAACAAAAAATATTTAAACAAAACACAAGACACATGAAGCAGGACAGGAAGGACAGAGGAAGGACAGCAGAGATGACAGGACAAGACACAAGACAGCACAGAAGACAGGGAAGGACAGGGCACAATGACAGGGAAGGACACAGCATAGATGACAGGACAGGGCACAATGACAGGGAAGGACACAGCATAGATGACAGGACAGGGCACAATGACAGGGAAGGACACAGCATAGATGACAGGACAGGGCACAATGACAGGGAAGGACACAGCACAGATGACTGGACAAGGCATGACAAAGCATAGATGACAGGACAAGGCAAGACAAAGCACAGATGATGGAAGGACACAAGAGGGCAGGACAAAGCACACAAATGACAAGGCAGGTCATAGCAAGGCAACACAAGCAGGACACAGCAAGAGATGGAAGGGCAGGACACCCTAGCCAAGAAGAGCAGGACACAGGGTAAGAATAGCAAGGAGGGCAGGACAGGCCAAGGATGGCAGGGCACAGCAGGAGTGCAGATGACAATGCATGGGTGTAGGGCAGGACAGGGGTGGCAAGGCAAGGCAGGACAGGGCAGGGGTGGCAGGACAGGATATGGTTGACAGAACAGGGATGGAAGGACAGGACAAGGATGACAGGAACAGCAAGGGACACCTGGTAAGGCAAAGCAAGGGTGGGGGTGGTAGGGTGGGTTGCAGGGTGGTAAGGTTAGGAAGAGGAAGAAAGAGGGGAGGAAGGGGAAAGAAGAAAAGGGAGAGAAGAACGAGGAGAAGAGGAGGCCTAATACAATAAGAGGAGGAGAGGACGCCTAATACAAAAAGGGGAGGAGGAGGAAGGAAGAAAAGAATGAGGAGGAGGAGGAAGGAAGAAAAGAATGAGGAGGAGGAAGGAAGGAAGGAAGGAAAGAATGAGGAGGAGGAAGGAAGGAAGGAAGGAAAGAATGAGGAGGAGGAAGGAAGGAAAGAATGAGGAGGAGGAGGAAGGAAGAAAAGAATGAGGAGGAGGAAGGAAGAAAAGAATGAGGAGGAAGGAGAAGAATGAGGAGGGGAAGAGGAAGGAAGAAGAGGAAAAGACCAACGAGGAGGGGAAGAGGAAGCCTTAATACAATACTTAACTATATGAAGTACTAAAACACACAGAGAATAAACACTCAACTTTGTTTTCCTTTGTAATATTAATGCCAGCAACGGCTATCATTAGTTTAGCCTTCAAAAACTGCTGGTGGCTCAAATAATAATAATAATAATAATAATAATAATTTACTGGCAAACCCCTATCAGTAATTCCTCATTTAAGATACTTTCACTAAGCACAGTCTCTCTCTTAATGTCACTCAAAAATACACGTTTCACAAACTTCTTAATTAATCTCAAAGGTGTGCTGTCAAAGATCAATGTTAATTCATCTAATAATATAATTTTTTTTAATTTACCACCAATAAATCTTGCTAGTTACTTCTGTCTTGCATATGATCCTTAAATGCTGGAGTAAAAGTCCCTCTTGCTGGGACCCGACCCTACCTTCACGCCATCAGCAATTTACGGGAATATATATCCATTATTAAATGAGGAATTACTTACTGCTGGCATTATACACAAACAAAACTCACAATTTACATATATTCTGTTTTAAACGGTGTGGAGAATGTGCCACTAGATCTCCGATGCTGTGTTTATATATACAGTATTTCAAAGCTATGCAGATATATACTGAGGTGTACATGATGGCTCTGTAGAAACAGTTCAGTATTGTTATATCATTTGTATCGTACCATTCATGAAGGCTCCAACATGCATTCATTGGCCATAGTCACCTAATGGTGGCTGTCTATGCTGCTCAATCTCTGGCAGCCACCCTATGACCCTGTCTCGTATTTTTTTTCCAGTCTGCCTCACAACCCTACCCCAGAAATTCACACTTCTCACCTTACGCACCCAACTGTTATAAAATTGCGGTGCAGGGCAGACACCTTCAGGTGGTGGCACTGATAGAACCAGGCCATGTCCAGTGAAAAGGGCCAGATGCTCACTCACTGACCATTTAAGCCCCTGGAATCCTGACTACCTCACATATTTCTCCCTACATAAGTGCTTCAAAATGATCAACTCCAGGACTTTCCTATTCCAGACCAACACCACTACAATACCAGCTGGTGTTCTCAGTGCCAAAAATCCCTCGTGGCTAAACCCACAGACACAGGCCAACCCGGGGACTCTCAATGCAGCAAAACACGACCACATAAACCACCACCACAACCCAACAAGACCTCCACACAGAGTTAGAAGGCTGCCTCCTCCCCCCAGCCTTACTGTGCACCTCTTCATAATAACTATCTATCTATCTATCTATTGCCAGAAGCCATAATCCCATAAAGGGTGGCCATTTGACTCTGAGTTATTTGTTTTACGGGGAGGGGCACTAACCCTCCACCAACCCACTTGCTGACACGTAGTTAATCCCATGAAACAGTGAAATTAGTACTGAGACAGGAATGAGTCTCCTTGATTACTAGTTCAACTGACCCTCCAGTCTGGCCCCACACTGTCAGAGGAACATAAAAGCATTACAGCCATTCACACCACCAAGGAAGTTGTACCAGACCTATTACTTGACCACTGACCCAAATTAATTATAAAATGACCTCCATCCAAATAAAACATGCAGCCATTTTAGTTTAATTTTCCCTATTTATTCCTGTACTACCTAGCCACTACAGCCAGTCAAAGCCTAGAACACTACATGCACTGCCTCAACAACATCCCTCTTCCTCCTCTAACCAACACTACACTTCCCTCTTCCTCCTCTACCTGGCACTACACTTCCATTTTCTTCCTCTACCCAGCACTACATTTTCCACTTCTTCCTCTACCCAGCACTACACTTCTCTCTTCCTCCACTCCCCAACACTACACTTCCCTCTTCCTCCTCTACCCAGCACTACACTTCTTTCTTCCTCCACTCCCCAACACTACACTTCCCTCTTCCTCCTCTACCCAGCACTACACTTCCCTCTTCTTCCTCTACCCAGCACTACTCTTCCCTCTTCTTCCTATACCCAGCACTACACTTCCCTCTTCTTCCTATACCCAGCACTACACTTCCCTCTTCCTCCTCTACCCAGCACTACACTTCTCTCTTCCTCCACTCCCCAACACTACACTTCCCTCTTCCTCCTCTATCCAGCACTACACTTCCCTCTTCCTCCTATACCCAGCACTACACTTCCCTCTTCTTCCTATACCCAGCACTACACTCCTCTCTTCTTCCTCTACTTAACACCTCACACAATGTTCTTCCCCTACCTAAACCACCTCCATCCTAAAGGAACTGTCCTGAAAAGCTTAATTTTTCCATACTGCTGAGTGGCTAAAACAAGCAGCTTTGCACACTACACAAGGAATTTATTTTTAATGCAAAGAAGAAGGAACAGAAGCCTGCATGACTGCTCCTTAAAAAATAATAATAATAATAATAAATCAAGATCTGTTCATTTTGAGTTGCTATGGTGATACTATCCTGGGTATAAAGCTTGTAAGTGTGTAAAAAGGTTTATGATATTATTCCCACTAATACATTTTAGGATGCAATAATCTCGTAAAGATCCGACCTTCCATTTGTGTAGGAGCATATATCTTCGAGTAAATATTAGCCTCTCTCTCTAAACGGTATATCATTTCTCTCTGTATTGATAGGCATCTGATATGCCATCCTAAATTAAGTGTTATTACTGTGGAGGGTGAGAGACTGACGAAGAGAGTGTATGTGAGTGAGGTGGAGGGGGGAAGAGGGAGGGGGAGGCCAAGGATGAGATGGAGGGATGGAGTGGAGAGGTATATGAGAGAGGGGGGTGTGAACTGGGAGCAGGGCAGTGAAATGGCAGGGGACAGGGTAACAGGAAGGTGATTTGTTTGTGGCCACCCCTTACGGGATTAAGGCGTCTGGCAATAAATAGATAGACAGATAGATGGTCCTGGCAGAGCTATGGCAGTGGGATGTTTTATAAATCAGGTGCCTAAATAAATAAACTTAATCTTATGATTCAATTACTATGTGCCATTCAGTGTCAAGGCAGTTGGTATGCATTCACTCCAGGGCTATATAAATCCATTCTGTTACTTTTCATTACTCCTACTGTCATCCACTCACTTGATGTAGTGCTGCCTACTTCTTCCTTAGCCTTTATCATTCTTTTTCTGTGCCTGTCCTCCTCTCTTCCTATTTCTCACCATCATCCACTCACTTGATGTAGTGCTGCCTACTTCTTCCTTAGCCTTTATCATTCTTTTTCTGTGCCTGTCCTCCTCTCTTCCTATTTCTCACCATCATCCACTCACTTGATGTAGTGCTGCCTACTTCTTCCTTAGCCTTTATCATTCTTTTTCTGTGCCTGTCCTCCTCTCTTCCTATTTCTCACCATCATCCACTCACTTGATGTAGTGCTGCCTACTTCTTCCTTAGCCTTTATCATTCTTTTTCTGTGCCTGTCCTCCTCTCTTCCTATTTCTCCCATCTTTCCTGTCACTTCTTATTGCTTTTCTTTCCTTTACAGGTGGCTTTACACTGAGTGACAAGCCAAATGGTTTCCTGTTAGCCAGGACTCTATTTACAACGCTGGGTGGTAACCATATAACCCAACCATACGTGTTCCCTGCGTGTGGACAAGTTCTTGGCAGGGGGTTAGTGCCTCTCCCTGTAAAATAACCAACTCAAACACAAATGACCACCCCTTATGGGATCATGGTGCCTGATTACACACAGATGGACTATGTACACCAAATATTATCTGTGATAAGAACTGTCTCCCTATACTGAGAGACAGTAATCAAATGTAATACTGTTCTTGTATGGTATCACTAAAGAGACGTGGGTGAGATTATTATCAACCCTCCTGAAATGGGAGAAATGGAGTTCCCCCGAGCTAAGCCCTGTATTGGACTATATAGCCCCGCTAGGGTTACAGGAGGGAGCTACCCCTCCCGGCACGGCAGCCCGGGCGAGGCTCGAACTTGCAATCCCCTGATCACAAGTCCAGCGTGCTACCACTTGAGCTATCACTTGTTACATTCAGATTTATGGCAACACTGACCCCCTCCTGCACAGATACTTGTTTCAGCTACTATATACACTCACTACGCAGCAACTACACCCATTCAAAACCTACACTGGTGCTTCAAAAACATCTGTTCTCATCCAACACCCAGCACTAAATTTCACAAAGATATTAAGCAACGTTGGGTCTGGTTAGTACTTGGATGGGTGACCGCCTGGGAACACCAGATGCTGTTGGCATCCCTACGTGTCAAGTGGGGTTGGTGGAGGATTAGTGCCCCTCCCTGTAAAACAATTAACTCTAAGCCCTTGGCCACCCCGTTTGGGATACATGGCTTCTGGCAACGAATGAATGAATGAATCACTATTATTATTATTATTATTATTATTATTATTATTATTATTGTTATTATTACTATTATACGTGTCAAGTGGGGTTGGTGGAGGATTAGTGCCCCTCCCTGTAAAACAATTAACTCTAAGCCCTTGGCCACCCCGTTTGGGATACATGGCTTCTGGCAATGAATGAATGAATGAATGAATCACTATTATTATTATTATTATTATTGTTATTATCACTATTATACGTGTCAAGTGGGGTTGGTGGAGGATTAGTGCCCCTCCCTGTAAAACAATTAACTCTAAGCCCTTGGCCACCCCGTTTGGGATACATGGCTTCTGGCAATGAATGAATGAATGAATGAATCACTATTATTATTATTATTATTATTGTTATTATCACTATTATACGTGTCAAGTGGGGTTGGTGGAGGATTAGTGCCCCTCCCTGTAAAACAATTAACTCTAAGCCCTTGGCCACCCCGTTTGGGATACATGGCTTCTGGCAATGAATGAATGAATGAATGAATCACTATTATTATTATTATTATTATTGTTATTATCACTATTATACGTGTCAAGTGGGGTTGGTGGTGGATTAGTGCCCCTCCCTGTAAAACAATTAACTCTAAGCCCTTGGCCACCCCGTTTGGGATACATGGCGTCTGGCAATGAATGAATGAATTACTATTATTATTATTATTATTATTATTGTTATTATCACTATTATACGTGTCAAGTGGGGTTGGTGGAGGATTAGTGCCCCTCCCTGTAAAACAATTAACTCTAAGCCCTTGGCCACCCCGTTTGGGATACATGGCGTCTGGCAATGAATGAATGAATTACTATTATTATTATTATTATTATTATTGTTATTATCACTATTATACGTGTCAAGTGGGGTTGGTGGAGGATTAGTGCCCCTCCCTGTAAAACAATTAACTCTAAGCCCTTGGCCACCCCGTCTGGGATACATGGCGTCTGGCAATGAATGAATGAATTACTATTATTATTATTATTATTATTATTGTTATTATCACTATTATACGTGTCAAGTGGGGTTGGTGGAGGATTAGTGCCCCTCCCTGTAAAACAATTAACTCTAAGCCCTTGGCCACCCCGTTTGGGATACATGGCGTCTGGCAATGAATGAATGAAAATATTTAATACAATTTATTTTTCTCGCCCCTAAAACGGCCCCCATTCAGACGGAACTGTGCTGTGAAGATATATGGCATTTCACAGCACAGGTCATCGGCCCCGACCACCTGCACTTGTCCCAGTCCACCGATGGCTGTGCCTGTCAACCTTCTTCCCTTTTTTTTTTTTTAATAAACACATACTTTATTATTTCAGACTGTACACAGCTACTACGTATACACACAAGGCCACTACAGCCATCCAAAAGTCTTCAGCCAAACACGAACCTTCACAAACCATCACCAGACACACACCCTTCAAACACAACCACACCCGGAGAAACACAACTCTACCTTGATGTAAAAATGGCTCATCCAGTTTTCTTTCTTTTTTAAACTTTATTTCTACTATTTCAGACGATACATACCAACTACCTTTACAACAGACGCCTTCAAAAACCATCAGCAGACACACACCCTTCAAACACAACCACACCCGGAGAAACACAATTACATCTATACTCTCTCTCTCTTTAACTTGGTCTAAAAATGGCCTATGCTCCCTCATGAATGCTGAGTTGTAAGAATACGGTAAACAGGCATTAAACTATGATGCCTGGCACGATGAAAAGCTATGGAGTGAATGCAGGGCTGTAATATTTTGGTTCTGCCAGTCGGAAATGTTAAAAGCTGCCGGAACATGAAAATCTGTGCCAAGTTGGAGTGAAAGGAGTATAGCCCAGACTTGAACACAATCATCTGTCTCTACTTCAATGCCAACACAATACACCACTCACACACAATGCACTATGCCCACAGTGTAATGCTTCCTGCCACACCACACCACACTCACATTTACCACAGTGTAAGGCCTCCCACCACAACACACTACTACAAACACTCACCACATGTACCACAGTGTAAGGCCTCCTCCCACACACCACACCACACTACCACAACAGACAATCCTTCAACATATACCTTTGGGGCTGCCAGGGTGTCGGTACTCAGTCAATTGGAATTACAAGCCAAGATTTACTTATACATAGTAAATATTCCTTAAAACAGCATAATTTTGACCTAATAGGTTTATCATGTATTGACAGAGGAATAAGAGATAAGAATTAATTATTACGTTAAGGGAAGGTGGGGGGAGACACTCTCACTACAGGTGATGGCAGGGGCAGAGGCTCGTAATGATTTCTAGCACCAGGGCAAGGTTTCTCTCCCAATTTCTCTCTCTCAATTTTATTTCCAGTGAACGAGGAAGAAAGAATGAACAAGGTATAAAGTGGCAGGATATAAGTGCCTCCTCATCACCATCTTAGTAACCAATCATCATCGCAACCATTTATTTCTCTTTTCAAGCAGTCTTTTTATTTCTTTTCAACATATGGATGACATGTACACGCCCCACAAAGCAAGGAGGACCCCTACAGGAGGGAGAAACGAGCCACCTGCCATCCCACTGAAATGACTCGGACACTCACGCACTCACCAGTCAAATTCCAGTACTGTATCTTACACACACACACACACACACACACACAACCACGGAGACATCACACATCCTGGCTCATTCCAATACCAATATTAAATCACTGTCATTGACGTAATTTCTCTCTCTCTCTCTCGAATAAATTACCACCACAACCTAATCCACCACACCACCACCACCACAAACACACCACGAAAACGCAACAATGTAGGGGAAATATCTACAGCATAGCCTAAGAATAAGCATAATGAGTAATTCTTCTATCTATCTATCTATAGCCCGACGCCCTAATCCCGCAAAGGGTGGCCACAGACAAAACGCCTCCAAGTCGCTCTGTCACCCACCATTTGACTACCCTCCCCCAACTCACCCCCCCTCCCTCATATACCTCTCAACTCCATCCCTCCACCTCATCCTCAGTCTACCCCTCCCTCTCCCTCCCTCCACCTCACCTACATACACCCTCTTAGTCAGTCTTTCATTCTCCATTCTCTCCACATGTCCAAACCACCTCAGTGTATTTCTCCTAATTCACCCTCCACCTCATCCTCGGTCTACCCCTCCCTCTCCCTCCCTCCACCTTACCTACATACACCCTCTTAGTCAGTCTTTCATTCTCCATTCTCTCCACATGTCCAAACCACCTCAGTGTATTTCTCCTAATCTTCTCAACCACATCCACATCTACCCCACAACGTTCCTTCACTTCTTCATTCGTCAACCTGTCCCTCCACGTCACTCCACATGCTCCTCTCAAGTAACTCATTTCCACTGCTCTCACTCTTGACTTGTAATTTTTAAAATGTATAAACAATTGCCTGTGACGTTAGAGAGCTTACTTTAAACAACATGGTCTGCTTAACTTAATACCGCATACTGCACCAAATAATCTGCTCATCACATAACATTGCTGATTTCTGAGATGCCAGGGGTCAATAGACGATAGGGACCTGACAGGCAAATGAGTTCTTGCACATGCTTAGGAAAATATGGCAAATGACTGTGTGATATGAAACTATCTATCTATCTATTGCCAGACGCCTCAATCCCGTTTGGGGTGGCCACAAACAAATCGCCTCCAAGTCGCCCTGTCCCCCGCCATTTCACTGCCCTACTCCCAACTCACACCCCCCTCTCTCATATACCTCTCCACCCCATCCCTCCATCTCATCCTCGGCCTCCGCCTCCCTCTCCCCCCCTCCACCTCACTCACATACACTCTCCTCGTCAGTCTCTCACCCTCCATCCTCTCCACATGGCCAAACCACCTCAGTGTGTTCCTCCTAACGCTTCCTATCACTTCCACATCCACACCACAACGCTCCTTTATATCCTCATTTGTCAGCCTGTCTCTCCATGTAACTCCACATCCACCTCACTCACATACACTCTCCTCGTCAGTCTCTCACCCTCCATCCTCTCCACATGGCCAAACCACCTCAGTGTGTTCCTCCTAACGCTTCCTATCACATCCACATCCACACCACAACGCTCCTTTATATCCTCATTTGTCAGCCTGTCTCTCCATGTAACTCCACATCCACCTCACTCACATACACTCTCCTCGTCAGTCTCTCACCCTCCATCCTCTCCACATGGCCAAACCACCTCAGTGTGTTCCTCCTAACGCTTCCTATCACATCCACATCCACACCACAACGCTCCTTTATATCCTCATTTGTCAGCCTGTCTCTCCATGTAACTCCACATCCACCTCACTCACATACACTCTCCTCGTCAGTCTCTCCATCCTCTCCACATGGCCAAACCACCTCAGTGTGTTCCTCCTAACGCTTCCTATCACATCCACATCCACACCACAACGCTCCTTTATATCCTCATTTGTCAGCCTGTCTCTCCATGTAACTCCACATCCACCTCACTCACACTCTCCTCGTCAGTCTCTCACCCTCCATCCTCTCCACATTGCCAAACCACCTCAGTGTGTTCCTCCTAACGCTTCCTATCACATCCACATCCACACCACAACGCTCCCTTATATCCTCATTTGTCAGCCTGTTTCTCCATGGGACTCCACATCCACCTCACTCACATACACTCTCCTCGTCAGTCTCTCACCCTCCATCCTCTCCACATGGCCAAACCACCTCAGTGTGTTCCTCCTAACGCTTCCAAACACATCCACATCCACACCACAACGCTCCTTTATATCCTCATTTGTCAGCCTGTCTCTCCATGTAACTCCACATCCACCTCACTCACATACACTCTCCTCGTCAGTCTCTCCATCCTCTCCACATGGCCAAACCACCTCAGTGTGTTCCTCCTAACGCTTCCTATCACATCCACATCCACACCACAACGCTCCTTTATATCCTCATTTGTCAGCCTGTCTCTCCATGTAACTCCACATCCACCTCACTCACATACACTCTCCTCGTCAGTCTCTCACCCTCCATCCTCTCCACATGGCCAAACCACCTCAGTGTGTTCCTCCTAACGCTTACTATCACATCCACATCCACACCACAACGCTCCTTTATATCCTCATTTGTCAGCCTGTCTCTCCATGTAACTCCACATCCACCTCACTCACATACACTCTCCTCGTCAGTCTCTCACCCTCCATCCTCTCCACATGGCCAAACCACCTCAGTGTGTTCCTCCTAACGCTTCCTATCACATCCACATCCACACCACAACGCTCCTTTATATCCTCATTTGTCAGCCTGTCTCTCCATGTAACTCCACATCCACCTCACTCACATACACTCTCCTCGTCAGTCTCTCACCCTCCATCCTCTCCACATGGCCAAACCACCTCAGTGTGTTCCTCCTAACGCTTCCTATCACATCCACGCCAGTATATGAAAATAGTTAAGTCTATTAGGCACCATAGGATCTTCTCATATGATATAGTGATGACATTTTAAACACCTAAAGATGACATGAAATGGGCACATGTTCCCACAGGTACAAATAACAATAGAGATATAAAGATAACATATTACCATTCAACACATACATAACTACAGCCAGGTTATTTTCATATGACAAAACAAGGCAACTTTTATCCCTTCAGTACTAAATCACTGGGGAATAAAATTCAATAGGCCTTGGTGATGAGGCAGGGAGGAGTCTCCTTGGTTACTAGTCAAATTAACTAAGTCTGACTACACTTGGCCATAATCCAAGGTAAAATGTTATGATTCACTGTGGCTACATAACATTTTATAAGCCTTAGTGAAGTAGTAGGTCTGAGACTCCTTGGTTACTATTCAAATTAACACTCCACTCTGACTACACTTGGCCATAATGCAAGCAAGGGGTTAAGAATGTACATCAGGTGAAAGTACTCTGGCTACAGAATAAATCAACAGAATTAAACACGCACAAAAAAATACCCACTTATAGAAACATACAGTCAGCCACAGGAGAAAAACATTCATTCATTCATTCATTGCCAGACGCCATGTATCCCAAACGGGGTGGCCAAGGGCTTAGAGTTAATTGTTTTACAGGGAGGGGCACTAATCCTCCACCAACCCCACAATTAATATATAAATAACTCAACCATATTAGCCACAAATGTTGGTATATATGCAGGGAGAAATCTTATCAATCTCTGACATACATGAAGGGAATCGACTGAATACGATTGTTATTCCTGGATATAAATGAAACGACTCAAGATGCTCATTAACCTCTAACATAAATGGCTGTTAACTAAGGATGCTTGTTCGTTTTAAATTCTCAGTGCTATTTAGGGCAATACATTTCTCTTTTTAATGCAGAGGAGGAGAAACTGAAGAGTGCAGGAAATAATACACAAAAGCGAGCCAAATGCAAGATATCTTACATCAGAAATTCCTTCACACATTGCATTTACAAGACTGGAGGTCAGAGGCAGAGGGAAGTAGAGATTGAGGAAAATAAATTCAAGTTGACCTGTTGCCAATTACAATCAACCACAGAAGGACAAGAGTAAATATTTCTTCCAGGATATTCTTCCCTGTGGCTGACTGTGCACTGCATCACAATGACATGATAATAATAATAATAATAATAATAATAATAATAATAATAATGCAAAAGTAACACATCAAATATAACCCAAATCAATCCTTCAGGAAATATATACGAAACACCTGTTAGGTCAAAAAGCACTATGGCTTCTGTGCAGAGTCCCTTTATGTGCCACAGGTATTTACCATCTGTTGGGCTGATAATACCTGCTGTTGTGGTGGTCCCTGCATCATTTTAATTACTAAGAAGCAGAGGCAATGCTGGAGAAACTATCTATCTATCTATCTATCTATTGCCAGACGCCTCAATCCCGTTTGGGGTGGCCACACACAATTCGCCTCCAAGTCGCCCTGTCCCCCGCCACCTCACTGCCCAGCTCCCAACTCACACCTCCTCTCTCTCATATACCTCTCCACCCCATCCCTTCATCTCATCCTCAGCCTCCCCCTCCCTCTTCCCCACTCCACCACACACACATACACTCTCATAGTCAGTCTTTCACCCTCCATCCCCCATCTCACACCCCCCTCTCTCATATACCTCTCCACCCCATCCCTCCATCTCATCCTCAGCCTTCCCCTCCCTCATCCCCCCACCACCCCACTCACATACACTCTCCTTGTCAGTCTTTCACCCTCCATCCTAAATACTGGAATTTAATCAAAGAAAAGAGGCAATAGCAGCTCCAAGAATTCTTACAACCAAGATTATCCTCTAATCATCTTCAGACGTGTGTGCATCTTTCAGGAGTTTACTCTGGAAAATGACATGCATATATCCTTAGCAAAGTTTCATAGGTCATTTAGCCACATCTCATTCAAGAAGGTATATGACCAGCACTCACAGGTAGGCTACAAGCAACTGACACTGTTTGACTCAGGCAGCAAATACTGTACTGGCAGAAAGGCTGACTGATGCTATGTTGGTTGAGAGGAGTGGCTGGATTTACTACTACCCAGGCATATCCAAACACCTGCCACTGTCCTACTTAGCCAGGACCACCGTAACAGCAGCCCACAATTTACTAAACCAAAATACAGGGCTGCCCATATATATCTGGTGCTGTCGGCTCAGTCTGCAGGTGTGGGAGAAGCATGTATTTTGACAACTTAATTATGCTCCGTTTAACTTGGTATTAAATTACCATCACTCCTTCGTAAATGCTAGTTGAAACATGACTAATATGGTGCTAGTCATGAAGAAGTGCTATAGAAAGGATGTTGGGGCACAGTGCTATCTTATTCTGCTAGGTGAAACATGACTAATACGGTGCTAGTCATGAAGAAGTGCTATGGAAAGGATGTTAGGCCCCAGTGCTATTTTATCCTGCCAGTGACGTGAGGGAAATGAATCTGCATAAAGACCAAAATCTTCTCTCCTTGTGTCATGTTTGTGTCATACCTTGTGTCATGCTTGTGTGTGTCATGTCTGTGTGTCGTCTCTGCATGTCATGACTCAGTGGCTGTTCAATTTGTATATGGATGAGGCTATAAGAGAGGGAATAGGAAGGAATGTGAATATATTGGTATCTAGTGAGGGAGGGTAAGATGTGGAAACTGCTTGAGCTGCTGCTGGCTGATGATACTGTTTTGTGAGGAATGTGAACTGCAAGGCTTGGTGCAGGAGTCTGAGGATGTAACAAACAGGATCCTTAAGAGAATATATGTATGGGTGAGGCATGTGAACTGCAAGGCTTGGTGGAGGAGTCTCAGGATGTAACAAACAGAATCCTAAAGAGAATATATGTATGGGTAAAGTTATGGTCTTAGAAATCACAGTATACAGAGTGAGACTGGATGGTGAGGAAAGAGATAGGTGCATCCAAGTACTTTAGAGTGATGCGTGAGGATGGAAGGATGTGCTTGAATGGGTACAGCCGGGTAGAAAGGCTGCTGGATCACTGAAAGCTGTGACAAGACGCTGAGAAATGAGGCTTAGATCCTGTTGGGAGGGCACAAGAGTGAGAGCAGTGGAAATGACCTGAGGAATGTGTGGAGTGTTACAGACAGACAGATATACACATGAGAAAGTGGAAATGTACTGTGGTGCTATTAGGAGAAGTACTTTGAGACAGTTTGGCCATGTACAGGATGGGGAATGAGAGACTGACTAGAAGGTATGTGTATGATGGGGAGAGACCCTGGCAGAGACGAAGACTGGAGTGGAGAGATACAAGGGAGGGAGGTGTGAGTTGGAGGGAGGGCAGCCAAATAGCAGATAACAGAATGACATGGAGTTGATTTGTTTGTGGCCTCCCAGATAACAGAATGACATGGAGTTGATTTGTTTGTGGCCTCCCCTTATGCGACTGAGATGTCTGGCAATAGATAAAAGTGGAGGGTAAAAAGCTCTACCAAAATGAGCGAGCTTTAAGCAATTACTGAAGCATATGCAAGAGGGGATATTAAATTACTTGATAAGAAAATGCAACCCATGTGTGCAAAGAATCAATCACTAGCAAGAAAGGGTTAAGGGAAACAGAATATGATGCAGGGTAGTGATGGTAATGCTGACTAAGCCTTCACCATATCAATCATCAAATCATCAATAACCATCATTCATTATTATTAAAATCATCACTGCAATCATCATCATCATCATCATCCCAGCCTCTCTTCCCACCTAAGGATGGGGTACAGTATGGTTCAAAAGCCTACAACACAACACATGGGATCAGACATATATGAACCACCCTGTATTTTTTAGCATCTGTGGCACATAACCAGGACTTAACTGCATCTGTTTGTGATGTACAGGCAGGTGCAAAAGTATGCCAACAATACCCTGCCAGCACTAACTTGTACTTCATATTTACCACTCTTCCCCAAATAACTACAAAGTAACATTCCTTTTCGTTTTCCTGAGGCCTGGAACAGACACCTTCCTATGGCAATGATCAGATATTGAACGTCAGAGTAAACTAACAGCCTTCAGTTCCATTACTATCCCCACACAGGAGAATGGTGGATTAGGAAAGAATAGTAACGTTGATGTGCAGTCCTGACCACATAAAATATTTCACACAACACCTTCCATTGCTACAGCTGGCAGAGAAGTGTCTACATACTTGGCTCATGCTCAGGACAGGATTTATGCAAAACATTTCATAGCCAATGCTTGTGTACGGCTGGCCAGTTGTCTATAACCTTAGTCGCTTTACTCGAATCTGGCGAAGACGTCTTCTTTCAGAGCTGACGGCAGCAGGTTGAGAAACTGGTTGTTTGATACGATTAGTAATCCAAGTGGACATCTGGTGACTATCATGAGTGACAAGGCAAGTGGCTTCTGGCTACCCAGGATATAAGTTACTACACTTGTGGTAATATACAACTAGACAGTCACGTGGTGGTGTAAGGAGTTATGGCGCTCCAGCTGGATGTGGCAATATCCGGTATTAAATTAGTGAAGTGGGGTTGGTGGAGGATTAGTGCCCCTCCCTGTAAAACAATTAACTCTAAGCCCTTGGCCACCCCGTTTGGGATACATGGCGTCTGGCAATGAATGAATGAAAAAAAATCAGTCAGTAGCCAGTCCCAGGTCTCTTACAAAACAGAGGAAACAAATAATTGGTGAATGACTGAGTGGCTGTGAATGTTGTGTCCAGCATCTGATAGATGTGAACAAAGTGTGCAACGCCTGGCTTGCAATATCCACTTATGAACGTATGCCCAATCCTTGAGGCATTGCCTAGGCCGTAAAACATAAACAAAAAACCTGGCCATCAAACACAACCCCCTCATAGAGCATTCCGCCCCCTTACTGTACGGCCACAATGTGGTTATTGCAAGCAAGGCCTGAGTGTATGTTTTACCTATATAATCATCCACCTGTGTGCCACTTATCCTTCCAACACACGCAATGATGGACTCCTTCTCACTGTCCGACAGTCCCCATTACCGATGTCAGAACCAATATACATCACGGCACACAATGGTGGGTCGTGTGTGCTGTAAAAGTGCTGACCCAACCCCCCAGGCATCCCCAATCCCCCAAAACCCCACTAGTAGCAAAGGGACCTGGGGCAGCACTACACCACAGTATTCATTCATTCATTGCCAAACGCCATGTATCCCAAACGGGGTGGCCAAGGGCTTAGAGTTAATTGTTTTACAGGGAGGGGCACTAATCCTCCACCAACCCCACATGACACGTAGGGATTATGGCAACTAATTCAGCACAAAATTTTTAAAGTTTATCTTAACAAAGCAAACTTTTTGTTCATTTCCTCCCGGCGTAAACCTTTAACCTCCTCGGTCTGACATGGCGCATATTTTTACATCCGTACTCAGCGTTCTAACTTCCAGCGTAAAACTTTAATAATTTATACACATTACTCTGCTGCCTTATGTATTATAGTAGTTATTCCCACACCATACTTGTTACTCATCTTGCTCAACCTTGTAGCATGCTTTTATAAGTAGGTCCAATTTCCAGCTGATGTTCAGAATACAGTCATCGCTTCTCCTGCCACACACGCTAATTTTTTTGTAAAGCATTCCGGTACTTAGCGTTCGAACTTCGGGGGAATCGACGGGCCGAGGTTCGTAAACATTGAGTAACACCAGAACCGCAGGGTCGATTGGTGTGGGTGATTTAAAGACAACATAGCGACAATATACACTAGTATCACTGGCCATAAAACCTGTCCACTGTGCATCAATGACAACACAAACATCAACATAATAATCCAGCAATAATCATATGCATATTTCACTGGGGTGTCTTCTAGGTGACTCAGGAGGCTTGCTAAGAAATCACGTTAGTAAATCACCCCAGCCACACAGAAGACAAGCCACTTTGACTGAACTAACACCAGACACTGTTCAACTGAGAGGAACACTACTAGCAAAGGCATCATAAATAACATGAGGAACCTTTACATCACAAAATTCTTGCAGTAAATCTATCTAGCTAACACTTACTGCAATATATCTACTATCTATGTGTACCTGTGTAGTGTTTATCTATCTGTGTACTTTATCTAGTAGTGAAATGGCGGGGGACAGGGCGACTTGGAGGCGATTTGTTTGTGGCCACCCCAAACGGGATTGAGGCGTCTGGCAATAGATAGATAGATAGATTGAAATATTGCTAATCATGAAGTGCTGGGGAAAGCTTTCAAAACAATCTGCTACTGGTAAACCTGGGGCATTTAATTACTATACTCTGGTTACTCTACCCAGGCATAAAATAAGCATCTTAGCAATAGTTTATCAAGCAGAATGCTAGTCATGAAGAAGTGCAGTGGGATGGATGTAGACATGTAGTACTGTGTTAGTCTACCACAGAGATATATGAAGAAAGCTGGTGAATGGACAAATCCCAGGCCACGTTACGGTGCAAGAAGTATGAGAATTGAGTGCAGACGAATATAAGTTAACAATCCATCCAATCAGCCATCGTCCAATCCCACGTCGCCCCACAGAGGAGAGTAGGAACCCGGGGCTAGGCAAGTTGATCCTAAGATGAAAATAAGTTCAAAATAAAGCTCATTATTATCCTTAAACCCTTAATGCATCACTCTCAGTTGAATAAAACCGTCTGGTGTTAGTTGGAATAAAGACAGTTGCTCTCCCACTTACGAACAGGAGCTAAGAAGAATT